>NC_081192.1:18628573-18941907 GCF_902713425.1 Acipenser ruthenus
CCAAATCTCTAGGTCAATACAAAGCCCAGTTACCCTCCATTGCTGCTCCAACCAAGACTTTTAGCTTCAGGACTTTCAGATCATTAGTAAACCATGGGGCACGGTGCTTAATAAAAACAGAACGAATGTGAAACTTTTTTTTTTTATGAATGAATGCCAAAACAAATTATGAGTTGAAGCTTTGTGAATTGGGACACATTATGAACACAGTGTAGTGACATCACTTCCTAGAAATGAGTATGGATTTTCACTGATTTGCATTTATTATTCAAACGTGAGTACAAACAGTCCAACTGCAGTTTTGATGAGTCACATTGTCTGAATAAATATTCATAGTTCCAGGACTCACGGTTTTATTACAGAGCAGTACATCCTCTTTTAATTACAGATACGTGTATGATGGATCTGTAGGGCAGCGCACTAGTTGCATCATTTTTATTATCTATAATTCAGCCGAGCAACAATTAGGTTTACATAAGATTTTATTGTATGTATGTAAGAGGAATGAAATTACCTTACCCTTGATGTTGGTGAGAGGTGGAGGTTTTCAAGTTCCGTGCTGTCTCGTCTCGTTTGTTGTATTTATATTTGTGAGTGTTTTTGTAGACCTTTTGTTTTGGCCCTTGCGCCTGTTATTTTGTTAATGTTTGTTTCTGTGTTTTATTTGTTTATTAAAAACTGCATTAGTGCATTAAACTACATGCTTTGTGTGTCTGAGTCTCTGTCCCTGTGGTTACCATCTGGGCTGGGAGGCTACCCTGTCTCTTCGTCATATTGGCGATTTTCACTAACAAGAAATGACTGTGTACAGCTATGGCCAAAAGTTTTGCATCACCCTATAGAATTAATACATCTTGCTTCATAAAGTCGAATGAAACCTGCTGAATAATGTTTCATTATCATATCGTATTACACACCGCTTTGCAATTTTCCATGTACGTACAAAAAATGTGACATTTCAGAATCTAACAGTTTCTTCCTGCCAGTCTATGTTAGTGATTTATTATTAGCTCGTGCTGGGGTCGCGCTCTGTTGCTGCTGTTAATGAGTGTGTGTTTCCCTTAGCAACCGGACGGTTATTGCGGGAAATATTAATTGGATGAGCCCATTGAAAAAATTACTCACTAGTTATTATATAGCTTTTCTTCACTTTTCAAATGTAGCAAAACATCTACGTTATGCAATAATCTTTTAGTGTCTAGTTCAAGAAAGATCTTTATTTCCCACATGAAACGCTATAACTCAATTACTATGTCTTGCTGGGTGGAAATAAACTAAAGCCTTACATTGATTTAATACAAACATAGCCTAGATTTGACAGCCTTGTTTCAGAATTGTGTGGTTTGTTTGTGGTGGAAGGAATGCATTCTCGAAATACAAAACTGTTTTGTTCATTATGCTGAATGCTGGTGTTTCTGTTAACATGAGAAGTAGTTCGACAGGAAGTTTGCTGCTGCGTGGGTTTTGTTTTTTTCCATCTTATAAATAAATAAAAGTCTTACTTTGCGGCAGTAAGCTGAAGCAAAAATCTGACAAGAAGCCTATCAGTGGTTCTTTCTCATGTGCTTTGTTACCTGTGGAACCATTTTGGCTAGTTGAAGCTAGTTAACAGGTAAATCGGTATATATTTTAACATATAGCAGTGGAAAACCTTGATGAACAAACAAATTTGATCAATAGTCAATCTGAAACGTTGGTACTGAAGGACAATTTTATTGACCCTGTGTAGCTGATCTAATCGTAAACATTTACTGTGTTTTTTGTTTTTCTTTCTTTTTTTGTCAAAAGAAATACTTCCACAATGTACCAAGTGCAGTGTCCCTAAAATATAATTCATTTTCTGCACCTATTAAATGTTTAGGGTTACAGTGCTGTGTGCTCATTGTCGAAAAGAATAATTGTATCTATAAGGACACAGCATTTAACCCATTTGAACCCTGCTTGTCACTATTTCACCTGTTTTTGCTTCTGTGTGCAGCAGTAGGAGGTTAAAAATGTTGACTTCACTGACACAGGAAACAAAACAGAACATACATGGTGGTGTTGATATTGGTACTGCAAGTGTGGTGGTAAATAATGAGATGGTATTGCTGTTTCTCATGTTTTTATTATTAAAGTATGCAGTTTTATCAACAGGGTTGGCTCTGATATAAGTGTACATAAGACTGCAAATGAGATTGAAATTAAATGCAACGTTTAAAGGTAGAATGGAGAGGGTTTAACAAATTGATTATTCTCATACCCTTGTGTCATTCTTGTCTTGTTTCTGTTCTTCATTAAATCACTGTTAAAAGGGTTTAAGATCAGCAAGGTTTGTAGCCACAAGCATAGCTACTGTGGATCATTCCAAATATCCTAATGTAAGTATCCTAAAAGGGATTTTTTCAGCATCAATGTGAGACTAAGGTGAGAGATTGAGACTTGTTTTATTCTTATTCTGTCCTTCTACACCCGTGCAATCTTACCTGCTGACAATTGCCTGGCAAAAATGCCCTTGTGAGATTCTGAACGAAGGCTATTTGAAAAGGTCTTTGAAATAGTACTCTGTAAAAGTAATTGTAAAAGGGGTCTTTGGTACTCAAGGTTATAGAAAGGGAAGGTTATGTAAGCATTAGGTAAGAGTTTGTGTGGTTGTCATTTTAGATCAACTGCCAGTCTGAGACAAGCACTCACTCGCACAAAATTCAACCACATTCATTAATAAAGAAGAGTGTAATCCAAAATGGTGCCCAACGATAAAAATGTAAAATGTTCAGGGTGAAGTTTCTGACTTCCCCTTTCCTGTGGAGATGACTGATTTGAATGCTCAGATAGGGGACTGAGGTATCAGCTGACACTATCCCCTTATTGCTATCCCCTTTTATTTTACTTTAATGATTATTAAGGTAAACCGTGTTGAATGACCAGTAGTAGAACAGACAGAGTACTTTGTTGTGTGTGTGGAATTGCTAAAAAAAAAACACTGTTACGACACAGCAATGCAACAGTGGTTTCATGAGGTAAATGTTTGTGAAAAAAGTGCCACTTTGTGAAGGGGAAAAATACAACTTCAAATATTTGTAATCTCGACTGTCTGATACCACTGGTGGAAACAAACGTTACATGTTGAGAAGCTCAAAGCATACAATACAATGTTAAATATACTATCAATTTGTATGTCTGCTAGGGGAATACTAATGCTTGCATGGCATGTAACTGTCAAATTACCAGTTTGCTGGGAGTGAATAAATTAGACAGGCACATAAAAGGGAAAGTAAGCAAAAAAAGTGGTTGTTTATGGTATTTGTGACAATTTTAGGGGTTTGGAAAATCAGTTTACAAATATTTAAACAGATGATTTAAATGTGAACTCCGTAATTACTGTACTGGTATTTTAACAAAAAAATGGCCTACTGTTTAAGAAAAACAATATGTTCTCAGAGGCAAAGCCAGATTGTTCTGACTGATTCCAGAAACGGTGCCAGCACAAGGAAAGGTAAACTGATATGAACTTGTTACTCTTTACAGCTTCTTACCTCCAGGGGTTGAATGTACTGTACTTTGCCTTTCTGAACATGCCTCACTGGTTTGATTTTTGTTCCTTTTTTTTGTTTGTTTTTGTTTTTTTGTTTGTTTTTTTACTTATAGTTTATTGTTCTGTGAGTTTTTTTGGGCCACTCTAATCACTAACCATATGCAGGTCACTAGCTTTATAATCAGAGCGTGAGCGCAACATCAGTCCATGCACTACTGAGACCGGGACCCTTTTTTGTCCCAATCTGGGTCAGATCTCAATGTGGTTATGCAGCACATGATTTGTTTACTTAAAAGTCACACAGTGAAAGTATATTGGCTGTGTGTCTGTTTAATTCGCTATGGATTTTAAGTTCAATTCCTAGACATGCGTATAAACCAGTTGCTATACTCCTGAACCTAGAGATACAAATGCCATGGACCATGGTATCTGGAGTGAGGTACACTAGTTTCCTACAATTGTTGTTGCAGTATTTGGGCAATTCGCAGATTGCCCAGGCAAAGTCAGAAATGGATCATAAAGATCTTTCATTCCGGGTTTTGCCCGGGCAGATCTGGGAGTGCCCAACAATGTCCGAAATTAATCTCAAAGATCTTTCATTGTATGTTTTCAGGGGACAGAGACAGAGCTACGATTTATAGAGCTTGTTTGACCTGCCTACCTGAATACCGTCATTCACTCACTCACTCATCTCATTCATAAAAACTACACAGGAAGTCTGGTTTCAGAAAATAGGCATGTATTGAAATTGTATTTTTATTGACGACATGACTATGGTCTCAGGAGGCAGTGTGGTCCAGTGATTAAAGTCCAGGGTTTGTAACCAGAAGGTCACCAGTTCAAATCCCACCTCTGCCACTGACTGACTCACTGTGTGACCCTGAGCAAGTCACTTAACCTCCTTGTGCTCCATCCTGCGGATCAGATGTTAAATCAATGACCTATTGTAATTGACTCTCCATATAATGCAGAGTTCACAGCCTACCTCTGTAAAGCGCTTTGTGATGGTGGTCCACTATGAAAGGTGCTATATAAAGATATTATTATTATTAGTAGTAGTAGTAATATATATAAAACTAGTATCAAAAATAATAATTTAAGAAATGATCTCTAGTCTTTCCGTTCCACTCTGAATGTCTAGGGGTCGCTATTAGTCAAATCAGTGATTCCTTAATAGGCTAGTGTAGTTTTACCGTCAGTCATTTCATCCTGTCCTCACAGATCTCGTTGGCTGAAGCAGCACTAGAATGCTCTCATTCGTTTAAATGAGTGTCAGTCATCAGACCGACTATGCACTTTCATTTGCCAGCTATAGGTAAGCTTTATATAGGTAACATATTGTAGCATGCGCGGGGGAAGTCACACATGTAGGTGACGTAATCACACATGTCTCTATGTGTGATTACGTCACCTACCAGCCCTGCTGCTGCCTTTCCCCGTGCACGCTCTCATCGGACTGTAGCCTCTGGTGAGCAAGTCCGGGGCGGACTTGAGGCTGGCGAATTGCTTGAGCTCAGGGGTTCTGAGCTGCAGTGGACTATGTTGATCGGGTGTCCGCACTAAGCTCGGTATCAATATGATGCTCCCGAGGGAGCTCGGGACTACCAGGTCGTCTAAGGAGGGGTGCACCGGCCCAGGCCGGAAACAGAGCCGGCTCTTTTGTACAGCAGTATCCGCGCTACGCTTTAGTGCGAGAGGTCTCGGGCTTGTGCCTGCCCTCCACCTGTGTGTGGATTGCCTCGCCCTGTCTGATGCGCCTGCCTGCGGTAACCGAGATCGCTACAATAAATATAGATTATAGAGAAGATTATAAAATGGATTGTTAGAATGCTGCATGCTGATTCGTCCATCAGGGTTCCAAGCCGTTACAATATCCAGCACAATGTCACGATTAGGAACTACTTAGGAACAAAGGCAAATCACTGCATCTGTGCTAACCACGTATCACTGCGCCACCAAAATCAAAGAAAACTTTGATTTACTACCGCGCACTCAATTCTCTTTACAGGTACAAAAATGTAACATTGACGTGCTCGAAAAAAACTCGAAATTAAATTAATACCACAAAACAAACAAATTGGGCTGTTAAATGCTTAAATTACTGGTTTTCTAAAAACCCTTGAGCAAGGTACTTTACCTAGATTGCTCCAGTAAAAACCCAACTGTATAATGTGATATCTTGTAACAATTGTAAGTCACCCTGGATAAGGGCATCTGCCAAGAAATAAATAATAATAATAATAATAATAATAATAATAATAATAATAATAATAATAATAAAAGAAATATGGGCTAAAGCAATGATCATATCTTTGGGAGCATTCTTTTATACATGAGCTGCAGTGCAGTGCACATGCTGTTTTATACAGTCGCAAACAAAAGTATTTGGGCAGTTAAAAAAATGAGAAAAAAACACAAAGAAAGTGATTTCTATAATTAGGCTTCCAGGCCATAGGCAGGGAAGCCTATTGTTATTGCTGGGATTATTCTTATTGTTTTTCTTTCTGCTAAAGTGTTTGGTACTGGCATTCTGCACTATTTGCTAAAGTGTTTGGTACTGGTACTGGCATTCTGCACTATTTGCTAAAGTGTTTGGTACTGGTACTGGAAGCCATAAAGTTGCTCTAGTTTCTAATTATTCTATTGAAAGATAAAAATTAAAGTAGAGATTCAGCTTTATAATAAAACAACAAATTATTACATAACATGCAGAAAATGAAAAATAACATGCAAAAACTAATTTCATACTTTGACATGGGCAATCAACATATTTCGTATAAAACCCATTCACTGCTAATTATTTGCAATTATCATGATTGAAAACCAACACCTGATGATAATTATAGAATAAATAAATACATAATCATCAAGTGCTGAAAAATAAATTGGAAATTTGTTATTAAAAAAAAGCAACAAAATGGTTAAAACTAAAGAGAACAGCAACAATCTCAAAATGGCAGTGATACGAAAAAGGAGAAATTACCAGAAAAATAGCAGAAAGACTCGGTTTACTGAAAAGCACTGTGTGGGCTATTATTTAGAAACACAGGAGAACAGGAACTACTGCAACTAGCTCCAGGTGTGGAAGACCAAGAAAGATTTCTGCAAAATCTGGAAGATTTCTTTGAGCAGCCTGACGAAATCCTTGGATTACTGCAAAAGATTTGACACAAGAATTGAGGAAATGGTCAAGAAATTCACGAGCGAACAATTCAACGTTACCTTAACAAGATGAATGTCCATCTGCGAAAACCAAGATGCAAACCTTTGTTAAAAACAATACACAAAAGAAAGCGATTGTAGTTTTCCATTGAATACTTGAAGAAGCCTGATGATTTCTTAAACCAAATTTTATGGTCAGACGAATCCAAAATATAACGTTTTTCACCAAGAAAGCAACAATATGTTTGGAGGAAGAGAGGAGAAGAATTTAAAGAAAAGTTCATCATGCCCAGTGTTAAACATGGTGGAGGTTGTGTGATAGTATGGGCTTGTTTATCTTCCTCAGGCACTGGTGACTGGTGAATATCAATACATTTTGCACTCCCATTTGTAAACCAGTGCTGGAAGGCTTATTGGACGGAAGTTTGTATTCCAGCAGGATAATGACCCTAAGCATACTGCAAAGTCTACAAAGTGATTTCTGAAAAAAAGGAAGATTACAGTTATGGATTGGCCATCTGTCCCCAGACTTGAATCCCATCGAGATGTTGTGGATTGACTTGAAGGCTGCTGTTGAAAAAAGGAAAACAAAGACGATTGCAGAACTCAAAGCAGTATGTGTTGAAGAATGGGCAAAAATATCTCCAGAAAGATGGCAGGAACTGGTTTAAAAAATATATAAAAGAAGACTGCAAGCTGTAAAGGAAGGAAAGGGTGGGCACACAAAATACTAATGTAAGGGTGTCCAAATACTTTTGTCAAAGTATGAAATTAGTTTTTGCATGTTATTTTTCATTTTATGCATGTTATGTAATAATGTTTTTTTTATTATTATAAAGCTCAGCTCTTCTTTCATTTATATCTTTCAATAGAACAATTAGAAATTATACAATTTTGTCTGCGACTACATTTTCTCATTTGTGTGAATGCTTGTTGGGCCTACTACTGAACACCTTGTTGGGTTGAGCTAAACATTTGTACAGAGCTTTATAATCGCTGGGAAATGAAACTGGCACAGATTGCTATCACAACTCATTCCTGCAAAACATCCCAAAACCCACCCACTGAATAGCATAATCTTTTGCAAACGCACATGTCATGTTAGGCAAACATCCTAGTTACTGTCTGTTTCAAAATTAATTCATTGTTGTTCAGAACTCCCACACAGACATCTATATTTTTTTACCATGTTATTTGTTCTGTTTCATTAGCTTTTTATGTATTTATTTGGACTTATAACTTATAGCTTTTAAATAAGGAACATAAGGTACTTTATGCAGTAAGACACAGGAAACCAGTGTCTCTCACCTAAACCTCTCCAAGTTCAAAAAAACTCAACAAGAAATGTAAAGGGGCAACAAGTTGAAATCAGTAACCTTTAAAAAGAAGAAAATGCAATCTTCACAGTTTGAACCCTTTCTTAAGAAAGTGCAAAGGCACATTTTTTAGAGGATAATTAAACCAGTTTAATGGTATTAAATGTCTTATTGCTGGTTCTCTTCAGCCTTGTTCAGATAAGTACTTATTACCTCTATCCACTATATATTTTGCATTTTTTGTGCTTTTACACAAAATATATGTAATATCAAAATAATCTTTGTAATATTTATCAATAATTATGTGTAATTTAGGTCATAGCTCCGGGCTGGATTTATTATTTCTCGTTTTATGTTAGGGGACATTTTATTCTCAGTTTATTATGAGACATTATTTATTGTAATATTTTATTACTGTTTGTAGAGAAGTTAGTCTTGTGGTCGGTCTGCAATGTGGTGCTTTGCACACGCACAGTGGGAGCAGCTGCTGGGCTCAGCAGCGCTGCACAGGACCAAGATATGCTCTTCGGGTGTTGATTGCTTGCAGTCTTATCCACGGTATCTTGATGCCGTTTTGGTGACTGCTTTTAGCATCACCATTAAGGCTGGTGGTACCATCTAACAAGCAGGCTTCCCTCAGTTTCATGTGTGTACAAAGTTTTGCCAGTGGCTTGTACAGGTGGGCATCCCTGTACATTGCTACCCACGGTGACTGCGAAAGTCACCAACCCGGTTCCGACGGTTCTGTACAGACCACGTGCAATCCTGGTACCGTATCGTACCAACCCGGTACCAAACCTGTACTGAACCACCAGTACTGAAGTCACCAAACCTGTACTGAACCAACTCTGTTTCTACCCGGTCCTAATTGGCCAGCTACCGAGCTGTCCTCACACCACCGGTCAGGCACCAAACCGGTCTCATTCGGGTCTTGACCTGCCTCGTTGCTATCTGTAAGCAGACTGAGGCAGTACCTGTACATCTGTATAGTGTACACGGCACGGCATTGCTTGCTTCTTGCATCATGTCTGGGTTTTATCCCTGCAACATATGCAAAGCCAGTCTGCCTGTTGAGGACAAGCACGGCAGATGCTCTTCCTAACTGGGGCTAGAGCACGGCAAAGAGGCACTGGTGAACTGCAGTTTCTGTGGGTTTTGTGCATATTTTTCTGCCACTGTGTTCACCACACGGCTAGGGAATTATAAAAGTATTCTGGTAGCCCACCAGTCTTATTTGTTTAGGACACTCACAGGCCCTAACCACAACAGCTGGATGAGCTGCGCCTGGTTAATAAGAACCTGTTCCATGTGTCAAAGCTGAATGGGCAGGCTGTATGCAGGAACCTGGCTGCGCTGATAGCTGCATGTAGGCAGCGCTGGCCTTCCCAGGCATGCATGTCTGATGGGGACAAAGTACTGCTGTTATATTATTACACCAGGGCATACATTTGGTCCCTGCAGTGGACAAGAACCTTCAGCGCTCTTACCGTGTGCGGGAATCCACGAAGGAGCTGGTTCACTTGCTTTTGTGGCGCTGTAAAGTCACGAACCCACAGGATGCAGAGGTGGGGTATCAGGAGGTAGCAGCTCTGCTGAAAACACTGGCTATTTGTATGATAGACCCTCTCCAGTTGGAGGAAGGGTTCTAGTCCAGGTACTTCCTAGTGCTCAAGCAGGATGGTGGCCTCAGATAGATCCTCTACCTCAGACAGGTCAACCTGTACCTGAGTTGAAGGAGGTTCAAAATGTTGACAATGCAACAGCTGTTGCAGTCAATCAGGCCAGGCGACTGGTTCACCACGGTGGACCTCAAAGACGCCTATTTCCACATCCCGATAAAACCAACACACAGGAATTACCTGCGGTTCACTTTTCAGGGAACAGCTATCCTGGCTCCTTTGACACGCAAAGGCATCAGTGCTCAATTATCTGGACGACTGACTCATTTATTCCCAGTCTGCAGCATAGGCAGAGGCCCAAACGGAACTTGTCACTGGCCACCTTCAACACCTGAGCCTTACGATGAATTATGTGAAAAGCCAGCTCACATCTTCAGACAGCCTCCTATATAGGAGTGTGCTTGGACTTCAGGTCCATGCTGTCCACTCTGTCTTTCAGCTCAACAGAGCGCTCACCATAGTGACGTTCCAGAGACTTCTGGGCTTGATGGCAGCAGCTTCCCAGAACCTTCCATTGGGTCTCCTGCGCATGTGCCCTCTGCAGGCCTAGTTCAACAGCACAGGTTTTCAGCCGGCATTGAAACGTCACCTCCTATTGACAGTGTCTCGGCGTAACGCTGGGCAGTGTCACCAGAAGGGAGGTCACTGAGCTGAAATATTTATCGCTCAAACCAGGTTTCTTGCTTGTTATCACCTCTGCAAAGCGGGTGAGTGAGATGCAGGCATTCTCCATTGCAAAAGCCTGCTTCATTTTTACAGAGGCCAGGTCAAAGGTTACGCTTCGTACCAATCCTGCCTTTTTGCCGAAGACGATCTGCATTTCATGTCTGTGGAATTGGAGGCTTTCCATCCACCTCCATTACAGTCTGGCAGCTCCATATGCTATGCCCTGTGTGGGCCCTGGTGTACTATGTTGACAGGATGAAAGGCTGGAGGCAGTCCAAACAATTTTTTGTCTGCTATGGGGCTAAATCCCATGGGCATGCCCTGTCTAAACAGAGGCTGTCCAAATGGATAACAGACACAGTCAGGACTGACTATGAGCTGGCCAACTTGCCCCTCCAGAAAAGCTCACTGCCCATTCCACCAGGAGCATGGCTGTGTATTGCCCTGGCAATTTTTTTAACAAACAAAAAATGTTTTGAGTTATGTATTTCCAGTGTTTTAATGAAAAAAATAATGCTGTATTTTTCAACACATGGCTGCACTGCTCCATACAATGAAGTGTTTTTAGAGGGATGCTATATAAGACTGTGACAGGGAGGAACCTGATGCTGGTTCTTGCGCGGATGTGTACAGCTGGGACGCGTAACAGGCAACCAATTGAGCAGGTAGGTTGGCCCACCGCTGAGCTGATCGGATGTTCTGGATTGGCTGGGGGGCATGGCCGGGGAGCCTGCGCTCAAGAAGTGTCTGCGCCACAGCTCGAGGCAACTGCACCACCATGTGACACAGACGGGAGCTTTGTTTACATCAAGGAGGAGAGCGTCCGCTCCGCAGTATGACTACTATGGAACCCTTCAACTGCAAGACGGTGCCTGTGAAGGCGCTACCCAGCCAGGACCGCCACAACGACCCGGAGTCACTGGAAGGCCAGGACTTCGGGAGCAACAGCAGTAGGTTAGTTTAGGGGATGTTGATCCCAACCAGTATAGATAGGGTTTCGTAGTGTAGTAGGTTCCATTGCTGGTACCCTAGTGGCAGCACCTGTGCGGCGTGTCAACACCCAATGCTCTGTCTCTGACTCATTATTATTCAGTGATGACTCATGCACATAACACCTCCCCCTGTCAGAAAGCCATTATAAAAATTCCCAAATCCTGCATTGAAATAATACTTACCTAGTTGCTTTTTAAAGTAATTTTAAAAGCAAAGGAGGTCCCAATTGACCATCCTCAGTACTTTACCTATTGCCTGTCCTCCACATGTGAATATGGCCTAGCATTGATTATGCATACTGGCAATGAGTGTTTCCATCAGTGGCTGTATAAACATCTCTGAATATCCCTTAATTGTTTGGAGCATTGTTTTGAGGGTGCTTGGTTTTGCACATAGTGGCATCATGTAGTTGTAATATTAAAAATTGCCAAAGTTATGTAGCAAAACACTGTTTCTCTGTCCACAGCTGGGAAATCTGGAGTTCTGATTTTGAAGATCTTGACGATCCAGGAGTGCTCTACATAGGTTGCCCTCTGCCAGACACCAGTGCAAAAAATACCTCCTTCTCTACCAGGGAAACCGAGCTGAAGGTGCTATTCACAAAGGACACAGCAGTCCCATCTGAGACCAGAACCAGGAGACATTGTGCACGTTTACCCTCCCTGGTAAGCACATTACAGCCCTGAAGTGGTCCCTTTGTGCTGAAATCTGATACTTTTCCACAACTGAGCAGTCTTGTTTACAGTCTATGATCCCTCACCCCCGCTGTTTAGTTTAATGACAGAAAATGCCAAATGATGCATCAATATGTTCCATTCTGTTGCTGTTGTTTTACATCACCAGAGGATGTATGTAGTAGGTTGGCGATGTATAAAATGTTTTACTTCACCACCAGGCCATTCATACAGTACCTGTGTAGTAAAAGTCATCACATGCTGAACCATGCACTATCTGATTTGCTGTATATATACTCTTTCACACATTTCCATTGAGAGAAAAGTTACTGTTTGATCATTTAGAGGGCAGATTTCTGTCCTATGGTACGTTTTCTTTTTATGTGACTGAAACGGTGTACTGTTTGGCATACATTTCCTTCCTTTTCTAAAATTTGCACCAGATGATGATCTTCAGAAATAATAAACCAACGCAGACAGGTTACACTGGTTGCATATAAACTTAGATTCTATAGCGACCAGGCAGTAGGCACACAACTGCAGCTGTTGCAGGTTCTCACTTAGTTATCTTTAAGCAGTAGGTGTGAAGGGAACATTGTTCTTAAGAACTGTTTCAAAAAGACGTTTTGCAAGTCAAAGGCATAGCAGGCAAGTTTAGAATTTAGTTTATCTTGCTACCACATTGCATAACATGGAAACAATTAAAGTGATTCTGATAATTGTGTATTTTATACTTTTTAATATTAAATTCATGACTTAATTTTGCATATTATTGTTTGGTGGATATTTATATGTTCTGGTCCTGTAACAATTGCCAGGGCAGATCCTGAGTTTACTAAGGATTTGCTTCTCTGGTTTTCTGATAACACCTGCATGAGTTCAGGGCATAGAAAACAATGTCTAGAAACTTGCATTGCTCCTTTCGTGAGCAGCTGCCGACAGAAAAATCAGCCTAGCAAGTGCATTTTATTATTGTATTTAAAAAAAAAACCTGTGTTTTAAATATGTTTATTGCATAAAATCCTACTTTAATTTATTGCTTAAATTCCAATAATCATTTTTTTTTATTTTGTAATTGTTTGCTGGTGAAAAATCTCACTCCATCAATCAAGCAAAGATGAGCTGTTGACTATTGCTTACTGTATGTATGAATATATGTGCTACCGGTATGTTTATGAATATATGTGCCAATCTGTGGTTTATTATTTATGACAATCCTTTGAGACAGATTTTAAATTTGATATATAGGCTGCTTGTGTTTTATAAAATGCAGATTTTCAAAGTGTAGCATGACCTCTGCTCAGTTCTAAGTTCAAGTCTATATGTTGCCACGCATGCAAGACTTGTGCATCACCTCTATATCCTTGACGGATGCAAACTTTCATGATTTAAGACTTACAATTTCTGTGAAAACTTTTTTTAATTGAAATGTCATTAGAAATGATGATCCATTTCTGAGGGTGTCTATAAAGGGCTATTCCATTATATTGTATATGTTGTCAATATCACACTACTGACGAGCACAATACTTTTTTGTGAGCACTTCTCTATGGTACAGTATATTTATTACAGTGTAAAATGCACATTTTATTTATTTATTTTTAAATACCTGCTTAGTCAAGTGCAGTGTATATTTCGTCATGTAGGCATATACAGCATGATTTTTTCTTATGCAATTCCTTTTTATACTGTATGATTATGTATATACTGTAGGTGTATTTCTGTAATATATTGACATCGCGGCAGACCTTAAGGGGTGTCCCAGCTAGAAAAGTTTGAGAACTGCTGACAAACCTGTAGTGTATTGTTCTTGCATGTCAAGCTCACATGACAGTTTAGTTTTTTAGTAAGAATATTAAAGTTGCACTTCTCACAGGGGAGGACAGATTGTCCTAATAGGTGATTGTTGACGTCAGAACTGGAAAGATTGCTTTACAGAGGTTTATTGTCTATAATCCTTCTGAGTTTATTAAAAGGGAGATTACTATTGCTAAATGACTCCTGTTTCAAGTAAGTAACTTCCTGTTCAACAAATAGGCCTTATTTGCTACATAAGTAGTTTGTGTATTTGTTGTAAATGTTCCCAAATCCCCACTACTTATTATTGCCTTAATAAAAAGCAAAAAAAAAAAAATGTTGCAGTGCTTCTTCATAATGATCCATTCACAAATTGCAAATATGTTGGGTGTGATGGCTTTAGTTGCTGCAGTTACTCCTTTACAGTCAGCTCTATTTTGATTTGCATTCCATCGAGAAACACCTATTAGAGCTAAATTACTGTATTACTGTAGGCCAGAAGCTTTCCCAGGAGGGTCTGACCATCCTCAAGTTCAAGGGTCATACCTCAAGAACTGTATGGGCTATTGGTGTTTATAAATAACACTATTCATCTGCCTGGTAAGCAGCTTCAACCTTCGGTAGGCGGTTCTGAGAAACTGTGCTTAATGACATGTCCCATACAGTGACTTACTGCTAAAACACTCACCTTATTGTGTATATCTGAAGGACATATTGTATAATCATTTGTTGACAATTGAGGTATTTTACTCAACACAGTGACAAGGAGAATTAAAATATATTGATTCAGATTTTTGTGAAGTTTAACTTAAATTGTATTTAAAAAATGAAAATCTCATGACACTTATGACACTGAAATAATAAAGAGCTGCATCAATTAAACACATATCCGCATGATGTAGATTTGGTTTATTCTATACATTTGCCAATCAGCGCCCTTCAGTGTAAAGACTGTCCTACTCTGCTTTAGCTGGTAGTCATTCTCTTTTTTATTCCGGTCATAGTTTAGAAGACGACCATTTTATGTGATGGTTTTTATGACCAGGGTTTTTCAAAATATTGTATGCACATGTAAAAATGTATGTTTGACTTAACAGACAGACAAATGCCTCCCCAGATACTGGAACTCTCTAACATTTGTGCTAAATAATATGGTAAAAACTCAAGAGTGACATACAGAAAGACATGCATTTCCATACAACCCCAAATTAGTCAAATTATTATACACTCATTACCTTGTAAGATCCTTTGCAATTTGTTTTATTACAAATGTACTACAATCAATTCTCTCGATTTCTGAAAAACACTGAAGTGTGTAATATGTATGGACAGAATAATACATTTTCTCAATGTGTATTAGTCACTAACAAGGCCATGATTTGTCCTGAGGAAAATTTGCAAGTGTAACGATGCAAACCAAAGAAACTTCTGTAGCTGTACAATGTGTCACCCTCTTCCCACCATCAAGCAGGATTTATTTTTTTATGAGCTGGTAATATAAGATGGTCATTTTCAAGAACAGATTTGCATTTCCTGTAACTGTTCTGTGAGGTTTATATTGTTTTTAGCAATATAAGGAAGTACTTTGTACCTGTTTCAATGGCTTAAGGGCTTTTATAGTTTTAACCTTATTTGGTGATTTTTTCTAGAGACCAGAATGGCAGCACTCTCTTAAAACTCATATTTTGTTTGCTTATTTTTTGGATAATTATTAAACAGATAATGCACATAAAAAACAACGTATATCTAGTACTGGGTGGGGTCTCATCAGTGTGTATGTTATGTCACCAACTTCTTTAAATGGGCATGTTTTGTTAATTATGTTCCCTCACACCTTCAAGTTATTTGTCTTTATCGAAAGTAAGGGTGTTATCAAAATATTTCCGTTGATTTTTATTGTCTTTCCTGTTTAACTTGCCAGTAAGTTTGAAGATTTTCATTCTGCCTTGACAGCTATATTTGTTTGTTTTTATTGATTTCATAATCAGTACATACAAATATGAAAAAAAGCAATAAACCTGACAGAAAGGACACACTGAGAACGTTGGGGGTGTTGGGCCTTACAGAAAAAAAGGAGCTCAGGAGTGGGCACGGTTTGATAAGTCTCTATCTATTGGAGCTGATTCAGTGCAGGCTCCAGCTTTGTTTGACAGTGCATTTGTACTGTGGAACACTGGAATTTCCAGGCAGGCTTGACCAGGCCACACTGGAATGTTCTGCTGACGTCAGGGGCCGCTCCAGGGAATGTTTTGCATTCTCCTTCCTGGCAGTGGTCAGGTGGCTTCCAGCAAAAGAGAGTAAAAAAAAAAAAAAATCTGACTATTTTCCAAAACTTTTGGGAACATTTTATATTAGTTGCAGAGCAGAGGGGTTGTACTCAGGCAGACGCCAACAGATAAATCGAAAACACATGCTGCTTAATACATAATTGGCACGTTATTTGAACAGTACTGGAAATGTTGGAGTATAGGGGGAGTTTCTGGGGAAATCATTTTAATCAGTCTTCTAAATAGTTGTATTTTTGTTTATCTTAATCTGTGAAGAGAATGGCACTAAACAAGCATTACTTAAAATAATTTGCTAATAGCTCTAAATGTTAGCTTTAAAAATGGCATGTTGTTTAAACCAGTTATTATGCTGTATATACATACCCACACACTCTTTTATCAACATTCAGTACAGTACATTATATCTTTCTCCTGGTACTGCAGAGTTTTTTAATATATTGTTTTTAAAGCTTTCCAATAAAATATTCAATAAATGTGCAAATAAAATATGAAAACAGTTAAGTAGAGAAGTATAAAAATAGAACTACACATTAGTTCAAGACTATTCAAAGTAAATTATGTTGAGATCAGTGAACATAAAAACACAGGCACACAGAAACCTGAATACAATCCATCCATTGTACATTCTTAGGAATATTAATTTCAATATAATTTCCCTGAGTAGCATGCAGTGAATGTTTAGACAATGTATAGGGTTTTTGTAGCAAATAAATATAAAACCACATTCCTCTTTACAATGTCTTTCATGGATCTCCTGTGATAAAGTGCTGTGGCAAGCCTAAGACATGCTACCCAGCCCCTCCTTGTACAGAGGTAGACAGACAGCCTGCTTCCTGCTGTGGAGGAGGAGGAGGTGGAATGTACGTTAGGAATTTCCAGTCATTGAGAACCATGACAACGTCTTTGTGTGCAGTGGTGGGGGTGAGGGGTGATTGTTCCAAAGGGCATTCATCATCTGTCACTTCTGCCTTGTTTCCAAGATTACTATTTCCATGCCGTGTCAGCATGGTACTTAAACAGCACAGTAATGGAAGCAGGCCAAGCTGTCCCCACGAAATATATAAATCATAAATGACGCAATACGTACAATGGTAACTATGGTAACACATGGTATCGAAGACACGTCAAGATGGATATGTTGAATCGTTTTTGTATTTAGTTTTATTTTTTTAAGCGATGATTTTACATTTTTTTATATTAAAAACACTTGTAGGAAAACCATTGTAAAAGACAATGTAAAGCCCGCTATAGAAGATTTACATTACCACTCAGAACAATATTAAGTTATATAAAGTTACATTGTAAATTCACGTTGCTTTTGCATAAACACTCTTTGACAATAATGTTTTGTTTAAATTTAATTATTGCTCTTATGTACAGAAAATGTATGAATTATTGAACTACTGAACTTCATGAAGCAAAAATGAAAATGACCGAAAGCAGAATAAAAAAAATCAATGAGCTATTTACATAGAAGGCAGCAGTCTCACGGACAGTATTGTGTGATAGAAAACTTTTCTGCTATTATTAAAACAAGCAAATCTACAAATAATCGCTGGTTTTCAGCTGCTGCAAATCTGTAACTTCCCCTCTATCTCTCTTCCATTTCAATATAAGCTTTGTTAATGGTCAAAATGCTTTTCTTTTTTCTTCGGGAAACATTTATTTCTATTCTAGTGAGAGAAAGTGAAATTTTCATGTTCCTAACGGCAGTATTCAGTTGCTTTTGGATGTTGTATTCTCAACATGTTTTTATCAACATTTTAATTTTAAAATCCTCCCACAAAGTTCTTTGTTTGTTTACCCACATTTTATCACATTCTGTCACCCCCCGCCCCACCCAGCTCTGAGCAGCTACCGTGCCGTACCAGTATCAGGTACGAAAGGATGCTGGCACGGCATGGTGCCGACACGCCAGGGCACGGTGTGGGTTTTTACAAAAATCATGCTAACAATGTGGCACACTTTCATAACAGTGTCAGAACGATGGTATATGAGAACTTCAGTTTAAATGATTATTTTTAGTGATCTTAGTTTATTTTTTGCAGCCATTGTCATCCTTACCTGAACTTTGTACACCAATTGGAGAGTGGGAGTGTTAAGATCAAGGATGTAGAAATTATGTACCGTTTTAAAATGCAGTATTCAGAAATTGGAAAACACATTTAATCCATTTTAACATGGACATTCTTGCTTTTTACTAACCTAAGCATTGAGTCATACTCTTTACAATTGAATTGGAGGAACTTTGCCGTTTCTTGGTCCTCACGTCTATCATTATTATATCTATAAAGTTTTGATATTTAGGTATTGATTATGCATCCCTTTAAAAAGTGTTTTCCTTTTCATTTCATTACACCAATATATGTTTTTTAATATGCATTTTAGTTTTTTCTCTTGAAAATCCTGGTACTTAGGCAGGACTTTTTTTTCATATTAAGTAAATGAGTAGGAGGAGGAATGTGTGCTTCCTAGAAGTGAAAGTCTCATAAGCATGATCCTTTTGAGTTGCATGTTGGAGGCTGCATTGCAGCTTGGCAGTGTGCCAGCAGCTGACTTCCAGTAGTAAGCGAGTTGTGCAGAGTAGGGAAGAAACAGGGGAAAACCCAAGAAGCAACTAGGTGTGTGAAGTATGGGAAAGGTCAGCAGAAACTAGAGTAGAGGAGGCAAAGTTAAATCTTTTTGAAAGCTTCACATTTCAGAAGGGGTGGATTTGTCAGTCTAAGTACATTTCATGATAATGGTACTTAAGGACCTGATTTAATTACAATCCCCTTTTAAAACCTTGTTAATAATTAATAATATATGTATATGGCTCTTCCCAAACTTTGTCAAGGGAAAGTGTGTTTGAAAACAAACACCGGAAGTACTTAAAGGCTTTTGATGCCATGGTAACTACACTCACTTAATTCTTTTTAAATCTATTAATGTGTAAATGCATTGATTTTATTTTATTTTAGTATATTTTTTTTTACATGTTTTTTTTTTTGGTTTTTGTTGGGTTTTTTTGTTTTGTTTTTTTACTCTGTAATTTCAAGCAGTTTAAACTGGCAAACCTGGCTCTAAAATACTTCTTAAATACAGAAAAAACACTAGCGCTGGGCTGTGTCACCAGAAGGGAAGTCGTCTCCATGTTTCGGAGCTGCAGACAGTTTACCTGGCTTTGAAGAATTTTTTTGCAGGTTCGAGGGAGACATGTGCTTGTCCATTTGGACAACACAACAGTGGTGGCGTACATAAACCACCAGGGCGGCCTCAGATCACCCAGTCTCCATCGCGTGGCCCTCAATTTCCTCTCCTCTCACTGTGGGCAGTACACTTGCCCGGAGTGACAAACTAATAATGGAGCGCCTAATAATGGAGGTTTCACCCTGAGGTGCTGAGCCTCATTTGGGAGAGATTCGGGAGAGCAGAGATAGATCTCTTTGCCTCCCAGGTATCGACCCACTGTCCCCTCTGGTTCTCCACAACAGGAGGCAGTGGCCGAGGCAACTGTTATATACCTTCCCATCACTCGCCATGCTCCCACTGCGCCTGGAGAAAATCAGGCAGGACCGGGCCAAGGTACTGTTAGTTGGCCCAGGAGGCTCTGGTTTTCAGCCCTGATGCAGCTCCTGAGCGGCCAGCCGCGGAGACTGCTCAAGCACCGCGCCCTTCTCAGTCAGGCCCCTCTGAACGGCTGCGTTTGAGCATTAAAGAAATGCACTTTATTTGAAAATGATTTTAACACAAATAAACAGCCTTGTTGGTGTGAATTCAGTTGGGTTTGAAAACGGTTTACCTGCTTTTCTTTACATGAGGTAGCTTGTAACATTTAATGTTGCATTGTAAGCATGCATGAAGTCAAATAGACAATGTTTTAAGCTAATATTTTCATCAGTGTAACATTGTTACAATGTTACATTAGTCTACTTACCTTAGTTTTAACTTATACTTTAGGAGTTAGTGTTTTAAAGACAATTAGCAATAAAAAAACAGACTACATTTACATAGTAGTCTAATTTTTAATAAAACAATAAATAAGAAGTAATTGGAATGAAGATCATCATGTTAGACACATGAAAAAACCTGTTCAGGCTTTGCCTGGAAAGTTACATATCAAACACATAGCAGGCTTCATTAGGTCAAGATTCTCAGCATCATAGATACCCACTAGATCACACGTGTTAAGGTGGAAAATGCATTTCAAGCATTTCACCATGTTAAAGGTCTTCTGGTTATCTGTTTTTCCACCGAACAAGTTGAGCTGAAGTAACCCATGTCTCTTATCTGGCTGGTGATATTTTGTGACCAATGTGGTAATGAAACGGATATAGGTGATAAAGTGGGAGGTAAACAGTACTTTAAATTAGACACACAAGCCATAAATACAAAATGTTGCCACCCCTGCAGTATGGTTATGTAAGCTGCGTCTCAGAGATCTGATAAGCACACAGCATCATATGTTTCAGCTTTATCTGACCTTTTCCACTTGCTTTTAATATGCATTTGTGGTTTCTATTTACGTGGTAATTTGCAAACTATTGAGGCCCCTGTGCTATTGTTGACTTTAAAAGCAGTCAGCAATAAAGAGGCGACGTTAAAACTGATACATTTGTGTTTATAAAAAACAAAAAAACACAAAAACACAAAAACGCAATTTAAATATATAAATGTTATTAACTTTATAAAAGTAAATTACTTCAGAAGTATAATACACATGCATTGCCTGGCTTAGAAATGCATTTTATATGACATGTTTTTAAAAAGCAAGAAGAATGTAGGAACATTGTAAGTGTGTTCATGACATTTTTATGTTCAGTCCTCAGGTGCAGCCAGCATTTTACTTTTAAATAGCAGTTTAAAATGTTAAGTTTGTCTTCCGGTTTCTGGTGATTTTAAAGTAAAAAAAAAAAAAAAAAAAACTCCCCTCCTAAAGGGAACTCAGATTTCACACGCTGTGTATACACGGTATAAATCATGCATTGCATTGCCATTTTCCAGATTTATTTTTATTAAAACAAAAGTTTAAATTCAAGTTTTTTAGTGGGATTGGCTATGTTGCGGATACTGATGAAAAGTTCCAAATTCCATGAATATGTAACATTCTGACAGTTTGTCTTAAAAGAAAAATAATCAATACTGCCTGCTGATTTATCTGTTCTTGCTTTGTGGTCATCTGAAACAACTGATAATCTAGTGGGTACCCTACACAAACATTCTCAAACATTCTTACTTTTGTTTAAGCTCCCAATACGTGCACATGGCTCTTGTTTGAATGCTTTAAAAAGCTGCTATAACACCAATAAAGGAGTTCCAATTATTGTAAACTGGAACTTCTCTGGATGCTGGTTTTAATTCTTTTTTTACTAAATCTAAGATTTGAAATCCAGGCCATGTAGGTAAACTGAAAAACTTGCATATTAGTCAGGTGTTCAAAACATCCTCTCTTGGATAAATACATATCTTGGACATTATTTAGGGACAGGAAAGTGCTGAATAAAAAATACATTTCCATTGCTTGATAAGTCTTTGCTGGAAACTGGTTTGAAAACTGTTTTTTAAATTAACAATTACAAACTCTGTTCAAAGCTGTCAATGTGGTTTACTGTCAATCTGAAAAAATGCAATGAAGCGTAGTTTACTGAAAGAGGGATTGGTGTTAGTAATGATGCAGCTGACAGTTTCAGACAGCATATGTGGTTTACACGCTGCTGTGTGTAACTGTGAATACCTGGTACTTTTTGTTCTACTAACAGTTAGATGTTTCAAATTGTAATAATTTCCAGAATAATTTCTATACTGATATTAGCAAGGAGTATGTACAATTGGAAATGGCCCTATATTCTATTTTTGAACATTAAAATAAGTTGAATTAAGGGTTGTTTTGATTTTAGCAGGAGTTACATTGCTCTACTGTTTTTTTTTGTTTGTTTTTTTTTTATATATAAATCGCTAGAGGTTGGCATGGGTACCGGAAAACCCGGGTACCCGTCGGGTTTTAAATTACCAGACGCTACCTGGGTTTTTATACTGACGCTCCGCTGAGACACGCCCACCTGCCTCATGGAACAGCTGATTGCTTTCAGCTGCTTCTCCATGCAGACAGGTAATCGTCCCCAGCGGAGCGCCACACCAGTTAAACAATTAATTAAATCAATTTACAACAAATAACACAAAAATATACAATAAAACTACATATTTCCCATGTGTGGGGTTTCCGCACTGCCACAGGCCATTAAAACATTTTACACTGTTTCCAGTCTCTCGCATTTTAGCAAGAAAGTCGATGGAATCCATGTATCCCCTGTCATGTTTTTTTTGTTGACACACGCTCCCAGATTGCTAGTTGGCTGCTATAATTTATTCCCTCCAAGTCCTGCTGTATAGGTACATGGGCAATGCCATACGTAACATCTTGATTTCAAACCAGCTTTGCCAGCAGCACTGTGTCATTTTATAAGTATAGCTGTGCAATAATCAAGCATTAAAAGAGGATAGAGGGTGTGATTAACATGAGACAATTCCACCCCTAGAAGAGTGCCTTTAACCCTTTATGGGTGTGGTTATCTCAGGCAATCACACCCTTTGGAGTTGTCTTAATGCTTTCGTGCAACGTTTTAAATGTAAGACATAGTTTTATAATATTTTACCATTTATTTTCTCAATGTGTGAATGTGCCTCAGCCGTTGAGAAAATAGTTATTTTAAAAAGAATGGCATCTTTTTAAAAGAGTAGCAGTGGAGAAACTCCAGCTGCTACCGAGAACAGAAATTTGAACATTTCCATTCAATCGTTCTTGCACAACTGTTGAGCTGCATGACATAGAACTGTGTGTTTAAGAACCATTTTCTGACCCAGGTGCTTTGAAAAATATTGTTCAAAATAGTATTTCATTTTCCATATCAAAAACAAATGAGTTTAGGGTGTTCAAGTGGAACAGCTAAATTGAATGCAGGCACACTATGAAACCAGCATGGAATATATAAACTGTACAGTTTTAGAGTCCCTTGTTGGATTTTAAAACAGCAGATTAGTAATGGCAATAACATTTTACAAGACGTTATTGGAACATGGCTTTACACTTAAGTACTCACAGGTGTTTAAAATAGTGCCAGCAAAACTTTTTCACTCTATTTCACTAAAACACAGGGCCTGTCACCATTGCAATTGACTACAATACTTTGACAGAAAGCAAAGATCATATTGTGATGAAACTACATTAAGACATTATTTACATAGTATCAGAATACGGGGGGGAAAAAAGGAGACACCGTTCTGTCTGTATTTGTCACAGTTACATTTGTACTGTTTTTGTTCATAGAGACATATATAAATACCAATTTTAGATCACTTTGAGTGGTCGTTTTGTATTAAAAAAAATTTTAAAAAATTATATTTCATGATTTTATATATATATATATATATATATATATATATATATATATATATATAGATATATATATATATATATAGTACTGTGCAAAAGTTTTAGGCAGGTGTGAAAAAATGCTGTAAAGTAAGAATGCTTTCAAAAGTAGACATGTTAATAGATTATATTTATCAATTAACAAAATGCAAAGTGAGTGAACAGAAGAAAAATCTACATCAAATCAATATTTGGTGTGACCACCTTTTGCCTTCAAAACAGCATCAATTCTTCTAGGTACACTTGCACACAGTTTTTGAAGGAACTCGGCAGGTAGGTTGGCCCAAACATCTTGGAGAACTAACCACAGTTCTTCTGTGGATTTAGGCAGCCTCAGTTGCTTCTCTCTCTTCATGTAATCCCAGACAGACTCGATGATGTTGAGATCAGGGCTCTGTGGGGGCCATACCATCACTTCCAGAACTCCTTGTTCTTCTTTACGCTGAAGATAGTTCTTAATGACTTTCGCTGTATGTTTGGGGTCGTTGTCATGCTGCAGAATAAATTTGGGGCCAATCAGATGCCTCCCTGATGGTATTGCATGATGGATAAGTATCTGCCTGTACTTCTCAGCATTGAGGAGACCATTAATTCTGACCAAATCCCCAACTCCATTTGCAGAAATGCAGCCCCAAACTTGCAAGGAACCTCCACCATGCTTCACTGTTGCCTGCAGACACTCATTCGTGTACCGCTCTCCAGCCCTTCGGCAAACAAACTGCCTTCTGCTACAGCCAAATATTTCAAATTTTGACTCATCAGTCGTGAGCATCTGCTGCCATTTTTCTGCACCCCAGTTCCTGTGTTTTCGTGCATAGTTGAGTCGCTTGGCCTTGTTTCGACGTCGGAGGTATGGCTTTTTGGCCGCAGGTCTTCCATGAAGGCCACTTCTGACCAGACTTCTCCAGACAGTAGATGGGTGTACCAGAGTCCCACTGTTTTCTGCCAATTCTGAGCTGATGGCACTGCTGGACATCTTCCGATTGCGAAGGGAAGTAAGCATGATGTGTCTTTCATCTGCTGCAGTAAGTTTCATTGGCCGACCACTGCGTCTACGGTCCTCAACGTTGCCCGTTTCTTTGTGCTTCTTCAAAAGAGCTTGGACAGCACATCTGGAAACCACTGTCTGCCTTGACATTTCTGCCTGGGAGAGACCTTGCTGATGCAGTATAAATACCTTGTGTCTTGTTGCTGTGCTCAGTCTTGCCATGGTGTATGACTTTTGACAGTAAACTGTCTTCAGCAACCTCACCTTGTTAGCTGAGTTTGGCTGTTCCTCACCCAGTTTTATTCCTCCTACACAGCTGTTTCTGTTTCAGTTAATGATTGTGTTTCAACCTACATATTGAATTGATGATCATTAGCACCTGTTTGGTATAATTGTTTAATCAAACACCTGACTATATGCCTACAAAATCCCTGACTTTGTGCAAGAGTACCTGGAAGAATTGATGCTGTTTTGAAGGCAAAGGGTGGTCACACCAAATATGGATTTGATTTAGATTTTTCTTCTGTTCACTCACTTTGCATTTAGTTAATTGATAAATATAATCTATTAACATGTCTATTTTTGAAAGCATTCTTACTTTACAGCATTTTTTCACACCTGCCTAAAACTTTTGCACAGTACTGTATGTGTATGTGTATATATATATATATATATATATATATATATATATATATATATATATATATATATATATACAGTATATAAATCATGAAATTGAATTTAATGGTACACAACATCACCTCATATTAGCAGGTAGTCCCCCTTGGCCCCCTTCTTATCCTGTTTGCACCTCTGTCTATCTGCTTTCATTTCCTGACGCTCCTTCCCTTTACGTTGTTAACCACAGTCAATTAAAAAACGAGCAGGTGTCTTTTTATTACCAAGCAAAATGCCTGTTGAATTCTAAGAAAACCTGTGCAGTTTCTATTTGACTGGCCTTGAGGTGTTTTTCAAAAATCACAGTTCAGTTGAATATACAGACGTGCTCAAATTTGTTGGTACCCTTACAGCTCATTGAAATAGTGCTTCATTCCTCTTGAAAAGTGATGAAATTAAAAGCTATTTTATCATGTATACTTGCATGCCTTTGGTATGTCATAGAATAAAGCAAAGAAGCTGTGAAAAGAGATGAATTATTGCTTATTCTACAAAGATATTCTAAAATGGCCTGGACACATTTGTTGGTACCCCTTAGAAAAGATAATAAATAATTGGATTATAGTGATATTTCAAACTAATTAGTTTCTTTAATTAGTAAAACACATGTCTCCAATCTTGTAATCAGTCATTCAGCCTATTTAAATGGAGAAAAGTAGTCACTGTGCTGTTTGGTATCATTGTGTGCACCACACTGAACGTGGACCAGAGAAAGCAAAGGAGAGAGTTGTCTGAGGAGATCAGAAAGAAAATAATAGTCAAGCATGGTAAAGGTAAAGGCTACAAGACCATCTCCAAGCAGCTTGATGTTCCTGTGACAACAGTTGCAAATATTATTAAGAAGTTTAAGGTCCATGGAACTGTAGCCAACCTCCCTGGGCGCGGCCGCAAGAGGAAAATCGACCCCAGATTGAACAGAAGAATAGTGCGAATGGTAGAAAAAGAACCAAGGATAACTGCCAAAGAGATAAAAGCTGAACTCCAAGGTGAAGGTACGTCAGTTTCTGATCTCACCATCCGTCACTTTTTGAGCGAAAGTGGGCTCCATGGAAGAAGACCCAGGAGGACTCCACTTTTGACAGAAAAACATAAAAAAGCCAGACTGGAATTTGCTAAAATGCATATTGACAAGCCACAATCCTTCTGGGAGAATGTCCTTTGGACAGATGAGTCAAAACTGGAGCTTTTTGGCAAGTCACATCAGCTCTATGTTCACAGATGAAAAAATGAAGCTTTCAAAGAAAAGAACACCATACCTACAGTGAAACATGGAGGAGGCTCGGTTATGTTTTGGGGCTACTTTGCTGCGCCTGGCACAGGGTGCCTTGAATCTGTGCAGGGCACAATGAAATCTCAAGACTATCAAGGCATTCTGGAGCGAAATGTACTGCCCAGTGTCTGAAAGCTCTGTCTCAGTCGCAGGTCATGGGTCCTCCCAACAGGATAATCACCCAAAACACACAGCTAAAAGCACCCAAGAATGGATAAGAACAAAACAGCGGTCCCATCATTTTTGTCCATGCCATTTTCATTTGTTTTATTATTTACAATATTATGTTGAATAAAAAATCAAAAGCAAAGTCTGATTTCTATTAAATATGGAATAAACAATGGTGGATGCCAATTACTTTTGTCAGTTTCAAGTTATTTCAGAGAAAATTGTGCATTCTTCGTTTTTTGTGGAGGGGTACCAACAAATTTGAGCACATCTGTATGTCTTTTCATTATAATTATAAAGTAGTGTAAGGCAGTTTGATTTACTTTACTTGGATACAGGCTGGAAAACATAATCTGATAATTGTAAAGAGAAATGTATTCAAACTGTGTGCACCCTAATTTTGAAATAATAAATCTTACACTAAAAAAGCAATGATCTGATTAAACAATTTCCTTATTAGCCCTAGCAGTACTATCAGTTGATCTTCTATTAAATATGTTTATAATTTTATACTGCACTTTGGAATCTACAGATATAGATGAAAACACTATATATAAAAGATTGCTGCGGCTTTCTGCCTGTAGTTCATACTCCAATGGTATAGCTGCAGTTGGACCAAGTTACAGCATTGTATTTGAAATATTTGTATCTCCTAGATTAACATATTAACAGTTGAGAACCTAAACATTATCTGCACAATAAAAATAATTAATAATGCTTTCATTTTGATTTGAAACATTGGTTACTCCTAAAAAAATTATCATCCTTGAGCTGCTGTCAATTAAATCTTCAGGCCCATAATTGTGGAAGGGATATAAATGTCTTTTTTCCGCTGTAAAGCTTATGTTAAATGTTATCATTTTCCACCTATTCTAGGTAGAAACTGGTCATTGATGGTGGACAGTGTCCTGTTATTCTATACAGCCACTTCAGTCAGAAGGTTCTTACAAAAGACAGTGTAGAGAACAGGCCCAACTCCCAGGAGAAGTCTCTGACAGAGAAAACCAACCGCCTTCTTTAGCTCAAGTATTCAACTTGACGGAGAAAAACAGAAATGCATCAAACATAGATATTTTGGCTCAGCAGGTACGATATGGTTCAGTTATTGTTTCACCCCCTTAGCCAGAGATCTTCTTAGAAATGTGCCAGTCTGCAATATAATGCTATGCACAAATATTAAATATGTTGGGGAGTAAGGTAATGAGATACATATTTGGATGTCTTGTTGATAGCAGGCTTAATGTCTGCATTTTTAAAAGATGTCATTCAAGTGAATGAACATAAGATCTATATTAATATGGTTACACTTAGTTCTTACCCCCTCCCCCCCTTATATTATTTTTAATAAATAGTTTTAATCTGTGATCACACTGATCAAATATAACACTGATTGGATTGCTCATATAATAATAATAATAGTGCTGGGACAAATATCCGAATATTCAAACAAATATATTTCAGATTAACAAAGTTAACATGCAAAACAGTACACTATATGTATCTTGGTAGTTGAAATAGACATAAAGTCAAGCTTACCAGGAAACATTTTCTTTTGAAAACCCCCCATTCACAACATAAAAATCAGTGTTGTAGAACATGTACCAATGTCTCTGCGGGAAGCGGTCAACATCATAACTATTTACAGTTTTGCTGTTTAAAAGTTCTTTAAATTTTCCTTTTAGCATCCAAGTCAAAAAATGACTCCTGCTCTTTCCAAATCAAAGTCTTAATAATTCGCAAGAGCTTCCATTGAAATTGTCTTGTTTTAGATTTTCCTCACGTAAACGAGAGCGTTTGCTGGTCTGCACTGTGTTCTGACAGCTAAAACCCTATTCTGCTGGTACACAAGATACAGGTATCCTAATTGCAATTGTTGCAAGTTTTGCGAAAGCAGGAAATATGTCAGAATAGTTCTCAATGTGGCGGGGGCTTATTATTCTTATTTAGTAAATAAACCAAAAGCTCGACTACACCAGGAGCAAGAGCAGCCCTGAAGTTCCAATTTCAAAATGGTAACTGCACTGTTAACAATTACGTTCAAAGCAGAAAGATAAATCCCCCAAAGCGATCAAGTAAGGTTCCCCACTCAAGCCCTTCTCAAATAAATGAAAACCAAGGAGGCAGGTATAAGAGATAAACATACAAATAATGTTAATTAAAAGGCTTCCAGTATCAATACTGGAAAACCTGAACAATAAAGAATTAAAGATAAATTAACCAGTGTCTGTGGCAGCAAAAGCGCCTGGGAATCCTAAATAAATAAAAATACACAAATTAAGAAAACAAAACCTCAGTGCGGAGATTATATCACAACAAACACAAAAATAAATAAACCAAAAACAGTGCATACAGGATTTCACAACAATAAACAATATTATAAGGGCTTCAAAAGTAAATGAACAAATAAAATTAAATCACACGCTAATGTGATCCCGGGCGCAGTTACTGCCAGAGACTGCTGGGTATAAAAGAGAGATAGCACGATATTGGTTACTTGCGTGAGTTTCGAATAGTATCTGGTATTCAAAGAGTTGTAGTTACACTGCCAAAAGAACAGCGATTTAGCGATGTTAATAAATGCAAGACTGTATACAACACAAAAAAAGAAAAAGCCACTGTGTCCTAAACTGATAGCGCACTATATACTTTTTCTTAAGAAGCTCAATTATAGATTTCAGAAATTATATAGTAATAATTCTTACTGTTAACACAAATTCAAACCATTCACCAAAGCAAGTTTCTAGTGTATAACAGTAGTTAGTCTTTAAAATCTGAGATCGGCAGTGCGCCCTATTAAATAGGAAACAGTAACTTTGGAAACTTTGGTGCAACGAAAGCAGTGCTTTAAAAACAGAAAGAATAAAACAGCACTCTTTAATATACAACAAATGAGAAAAAAAACTGTAAACTACAGAAAGCAGCAAGGTTTCCTTAGTATAAAAGAAACTGAGTTTTAGTCTCCGAGTTTCTTTAGTTTAAAAGGAACAAAGGAAAAGAAACAAAGCTACTCTAATCCAAAAGAAACAGAGTTTCGACGTCCCGACGATGGAGTCTCAAAAATAAAGATTGTATTTACTAAAACCAAATATCACCAGGGCTGTTTGGGTAAGGCCATCCAAGATTCAGAACCACCTGACTCTGCTCCACGCCCAGTACAACTGCCGGATCCCTCAGTGATCTTGGGAGGTTAAAGGGGTTGGAATGCTGTCCCGATGCCGTCCTGGTACTGTGTAACGGAGGCTCAGAGACTTCCTCTGTCCCGGCTGGTTCCGCTCCTGGGGCCACGGAGGTAGACTGGGTGCTGTGGTCATTATGTAGGTCTAAAATGGTAAACAGGGCCGAGTCCTGATCTTCAGTACTGCTGTCAGTATGGTCAGGGGTGCCAGGCAGATCTGATTCAGGGTCCAGTTTCGAGACATCTGGCGGATCCTCTTTAAGGGCTTGTTTAAAAGCCGACCGCAGCTCTGTCTGATGGACGTGTCGCAAGGGGCCCTCCTGGTTCACTGGTACAACAGTGTCTACCGTTCCATGATCTTCTGGCTGTCACACCACTCTATACAGGATGGAACTCCACACATCCTGTATCTTGTTCCTCCCTCTTACATCATGATTTCGCTGGTACACCAGCTGACCCTCCAGCAATGGGGACGCTCTCACCTTGCTGTCGTGTACCTGGCTGTGCTGGGCTACCCTGAACTCCAACTGTCGCCTGGCCTGTTCGTGCACAGTACAGTCCTTCTTGGTGTGCTTGAATCCACTCCTCCATACTGCCGTCCACCAGTTCTGTAGGAGGGGAGCCCAAGAGAAAATCAAACATCAAATAGACCAAACATCAAATAGTAAGGACTCTTACCGGTAGACTGGTGCTCCGTGGTATTATAGGCGAACAGGAGTTGAGGAAGAAAATCCGGCCAGCGTCGCTCCTTCTCTGGGGGTAAAGTACGTAAGAGATCATGCAAGGTGCGGTTAAACCGCTCACTTGCATAGGCTATAGGCCAGAGCTTGCCTTCATGCTCCTGTGCCAACACTGCACCCAAGCCACTATGACTGGCGTCAATACGGGAGCCGTCACCAACCTTGCCTTCAACTGTTGTAAACCATCCTCGCAGCCTTGGGACCAGGCTGACTCCATGGGACCCTTAACTCTTGTCCCCTTCTTGGCCCCCAATTGGTGGAGGGGTGCAGCCAACTTTGCAAACCCATCCATGAATCACCGGTAATAACGAAACCAAGGAAGGAGCACAACTCTGAGGGTTGTAGGACGACGCCACTCCTTGACAACCGCAATTTTCTCTGGGTCTGTTGCTACTCCCGCTTCCGAGACAACATGTCCTAAGAACTTTACCTCTTTCTGAAAGAAGTGGCACATTGAGAGCTTCACCTTCAAACCTTGATGCTGGAGCCTGCTTAACACCAACTCCAGCCACTGAAGGTGTTCCTGTACATTATTTTACAAACACCACTATTTGTGTTTTATGTTCGAAAACCACCATGATGTAAATTAAAAGCCTAAGCATATTGTTTAAAATCAATACTTTCTGTAACTTCCCAGTGTACACAGTGCTGACACAGACCATGTTTTTGCCTCACGCAAACAGTTCACTTCCTGCCTCATTGGGTCACGGACGATAATTATGATTATCGATCATTTTTCAACGCAATAACATTCTCTGCAAATAAATTATCGTGATTACCGATATTGGCGATTTATTGTTCCAGCCCTACAGTAGAGAACAAAATACCTTCACCGTTTGATAAACAAGCCAGATCCAATGCAGGCTTCTGCAGTACACACCCTGTTTGTTCTCAAACAGACGTCACCGGCAACAGTTGCCAGGTCACGTTTTTTTTTGGTTGGGCCGCTCGGGAGAGACTTCAAATCCGTTTTTATTAGAAGTTAAGCAAAAAAATAAACAATGTATACATTTTTAGAAAGGTATTATAACATCCTGTATCTATATTAACAAAAAATGTATTTTACATGCTACTTACGCTTTGAAGTACAGTTAAAAGAAAAGTCCAAAGCAGTCCATTGCTGGTTTTACAATGTGAAGGACCTTGCTCGATCACAGTACATTTAAAGTTTAATACACTTTAGATCTATAGTACAATAACAATTACACAGAAACTGTAAGGTTCTGCAGTGTTCTCCCTTGTCCTTGTGCTTTTTGGCATGCAGCTCGTAGGGTCAGGAAGTTTGGCCACCCCTGATATATACTGTACTTAGATGCAAAAGTAGATAATTGACAGGTGGTTTAATGCTGTAATCTCTGTATTAAATAGGTCACAAACCACAATGTACAATTCTTCCACGTAGAGCATGTTCTTGTTATTTTTGGTCTTGCCTTGTTTGTCTCCCAAGAGTATTATTGAGACCAACACATGTACAGTATGTATCAGCAGAATGTATTACATTGCATAGAAACCCTCAGAGAATCACTGCAATCCACTAAAGAGGCTCTTTCGTCTGAACATTTTTAAGAAAAAGAAAAAAAAGGACTGTGGCAAAGTGGTTAACAGTGTGCAGGTGATCAATAATCGGACAAGCAATGATAATCCAGGAGCAGTGAAGGTTTAATTGTATAATCCAATGCCTGATGGCTAACAGCAGTAAACAATAATAATGTTAATGAAGCAATACAGTGGTGTGTATTGCTTTTTTATAATCTGCGGGTTTGCCCCGAAATAATAACAGTCCCGTTTCAGTTCACCCATACGTAACCCATATTATTATTATTATTTGTTTATTTAGCAGACGCCTTTATCCAAGGCGACTTACAAAGACTAGGGTGTGTGAACTATGCATCCGCTGCAGAGTCACTTACAATTACGTCTCACCCGAAAGACGGAGCACAAGGAGGTTACGTGACTTGCTCAGGGTCACACAATGAGTCAGTGGCTGAGATGGGATTTGAACCGGGGACCTCCTGGTTACAAGCCCTTTGCTTTAACCACTGGACCACACAGCCTCCCATACACAAACATAGTGCATGCTCTAGTGCTTGTGGTGAATACAGTTCTTTAGTGACAACAAAAGTGCAGTGTTGTTGATCCGGGTTTAGTACTGGCCTTTGGTGACAGCTCTGGATCGTGTTAGCCGTCCAAATAATTACAAACAGTATTATTAACGGCAAACAAAAACAAACAAAACACTCACGTTTCACAGCACAGGTTCTCCAACTGGTCATTTAACGTAACCATTCTCAAAGGAACGGATCACATCACTACGTCCCCATTTTATAACGTCACCCATGACCCCTTGGTCAACGAGCGCATCCGCTCTTCCAATCCCCGGATATCACACCGTTTCCCGTCCGGGTGACCGAGTTCGTATACCGTAGCTTTGCCCCCTTTCTAGATGGCCGACTTCCACCTAACCCTGGAAATAAACTGTCATGCCATTTAGTCCAGGGTATTCTGTTCCCTTTATGAAGCTGCCTCGCAGGTCGGGAGGGAGATCTAACACCAAAAGTCATTCGATCTCTGTCTCAAGGACTTATCTTGGTTTTCTGTATATGGGTCAGCTTTTGTTGTTTCAGCCTCTGGTTCCGATGTAGATTTTGTATGTGCTGGGATCTGTTTTGTCTCTTTGAAATGCTGTTAACCATTCTGCAAGTAGTGGTGTTTATTTTTTGTTAGGTGTATCTAAAGGGTAGTATTCATTGAACTTATTTGCATGCCACAAAGACAAGGTGTTTGTAATAGTGAGTGTATTTTAGAATCCAAGACCTGCAGTTCCTTCTTAGGTCACTCGAGCAAGGGGGCAGCAAAGCACACTTAATGTCTGCTGATCAAGTTTATTTGGTTAGCAGTGTTTGCATGCAGGTATCATATTTGACAGGTTTTAATACCAGACAAACTGTGAGCTTATACAGCACTACAGAACCACTAAGCCATGTTCTTAAAATTCAAGAAAAAATATATGATTCGGCTCCTAATAATAATATAGGCTCCTGCCAAAAAAGCAGCACTTACCTTGGTCATCACTGCTATGTAGCCGTCTCCAGAGAGAGTATTTGTGTTCCAAAGCCTTAGGATGTACAGTGCTGTTAAGATTGCATGCTCTGGGGCCTACAGTATTATTCAGCTGAACCTGTCTGCCTCCAATGAAAACATTATTTGTTTGATAGGAATGGGTAGAACCACATCCCTTTTGGCCTCCCAATTGCTGGATTGTGGTTTAGTTGATATCTTAGATGGGTTGATAAGACTACTAAAGTATAATCCTGAACAAAAACATAGGGAGATGGACTGATTGAGCTAACATTGTCAGGTGTAACAGAGACAGCTATCTATTGGTCCTGTGCAAGTCTAATGCGTACTTACCAGGTGCTACTATCAATTTATTGTTCTACCTGAGCTACAGTTTTGACCAGCATCGCAAAACTAATGTTAAGTTAAGTAAATATACATAGGTACTGTATATGTATAAAATGTACTGTAGATTTTAATTCTTTTTTTCCCTCAAAATATGTTTTAGACATAACAAAACAAGAATATCTGGGCAATTGCCACCAAGCACTTTAAGATCCAGAGTCTTCATGCGTTGTGAGGAAACGCATCACCTGAAAACACATAGTCCCATTGTAACAGGACAAAACAGGCTAGGAACAATGTGCCCCACTTGCTTGAAGTTATTTATTTAAAGATTTAATTTGAAGTAGAGAAGCACGCATTTCAGTTTGATCCTGGATCAGTTGTGTGGTGGTGGTGTTGTTGTTTCTTATTCGTAGTAATGAAGAGGGAAAAAAAAAGTTTCTTTTGGTAAGGTTGGTCAGCTGACCCTGTGTAATGAAGTGACAGTCCTGGCACACACTGTTGAGTAAACAAATATCTGCAGAGAAACCAGAGTGTTCTGGTTCATAGCAGCTCATTCATTCAGTGCGGTGCAGGCAGGAAGTGCTGGTTGTGACGTCACTGGCCTGCCTCTGCGTAGCATTGACATGCAGGCAGGGAGGGGAGGGACAGGCCCCAGCACGCTTGTTTGCTGTACTGAGTGGGAAACTTTTTGTAGCTCTCAGCCAGCTGGAGCTGGTTAGAGTAGACTGGCTCCAGACTGGCTTGAGGAGAACAGCCCCCCCCCCCCCCCCCCCCCCCTCCCGTCACAGGATAGTGGGAACTCGAGAGAAAACAGCCTTCTGTACCCTGCACTAAATATATGCCTGGTTAGTTTCCTGTGTTCTACCAGCATACAAGGGAAGAGATAAAGCATGTCTGTTTATTGCTCAGTGTATTCCTGTCAAAATAATACATTTACACACACATTGCCTATTTGGTTCCCAAATCCCCACAAAGTGTCATTAAATGTGTTTTCCCTGTTACTGGATATATTATTTATACTTTAGAAGGCATTTCAGTCCCATGTGAGAAGAGCACTTGTCAAAAAAATATTTAACGCAGCATTTAATCTTTGAAGTTAACATGTTTTGTTTGGCGGGGGGGTATTGTTTACCATTTTACAGTAATCCCAATCCTCATTTTCCGCATATGGTTACCCACTGCCTCCTTTCGCTTGTCCTGTACAGCAAGCTGCAAATGAAATATCTTAAATCAATCTAATATGACTTAAACTACTACCTACCATTAAGTACTACCACTGCACAATGTACAGTATGTGCACCGCTTAAGGTTGTGCTAGTAGCCATAAAATACAAAGGGCATCTTATATCAAAGTTTAATAAATAAATAAATAATCCTGAAATATATCATATGTATGAGTACACAAAAATGTACTGTAGAAATAAATAGGGTTGGTGCTTTTTTTCCCTCAAGAAAAACTGGTTTTACATCCTCTTCAAAGGATGACAGCTCCAAAAGGCACCTCCATGCCAATGTATGTCATTTGTTGAGTTTACAAACTTCCATATTAATTATTTTTCTTTAATAATTAATTTTTTTTTTAATAAGCTGACTATTTCAGCAAACAAGTTCTCAGTTAACTTGATGTATCTGGTATTCTATAAATAGTACCTTTAAAATTGTATTCCTTCCATTTTCGTTTTAGTTCTGGTTTGAAAACTGGGCAGTACAGTCTTCTAGGAAGACGAATTGTCTTCTATCCCAGACCTTTTCTCGAAAAGATTAAAATAATCCAATTTGTCTTAAACATTAACAATTAAAAAAAAAAAATAATGCATGCAATATTTCAACAGCAAATACAGTACTGGTGTTGTTCAAACTATAAACAACTTCTCAGTCAAACTTCCGTTTCTGTCTCTCCCTCTTGATACAGTATCTGAACTGAAGAAAAGCTGCGCTGGTACTTTATAACACAGACATCTTATTTAGCATTCGTTTTATAACTAAATAAATATGAGGCCTATTACGTGGTTATCTTTCCTAATGTATTTACTTTTTTTGATGTGAGAAGAGCTACGGCTTTCTCCGGGAGACAAGACGCTTCAGTTTTGTTTCAGCCCCGCTCAGCCGAACCTGGGGCGAGCCCATTCCCTCTTCCCCTCTCCCGACGCGCTCTCCTTCTCGCACTTGGTTTGCTTGTCAGTGACTTCGAACTGAACTCCCGACTGCCGTTTAGCCAGGCTATTTATAGTTTAAAAACTGCTAATTAAAATGATCCACAAGTGGGAATGTTACCTTTTTTTGGTTTGTTTGTTTTGTAAAAAATATAGCATTGATTACATGGTGCTTTATGCATGGTTAATTCACAGAAAGTTACATTTTGCTTCACTATATGTGCATTATAGAGAGAGTTATTTAATTTTGTATTTTAGTCAGTTGTGTGTTGTGTCCCGCGGCGCCCCCCACCCATATTGTGTGTCCACCCGAGACCTGCGTTATAGCGAGGGAGCACTGTATATAATATATATAATATATATATATATATATATATATATGACAAGACCCTTTCATTGCGCTCACTGTCACTCAGGTGACTCTTTGCACTATTGTCTATAGACGTGATATAGGTGTTGTATAATTACTGCTGTTACTTCCAATGCAAAACTAGGCGCACTTGCCACTATGCAAATACTGAACTGCAATATGGCATTACCACATTTATCCAAGACCATTGGTTTCTAAAATACATTTCAATATGTATCTCACTCAGTAAAAGGATAGATTTTTCTAGATTTTTTCTAGAACAGTGCCAGGAGAATGAGGACCAAACTCTGCTGTTTTGTCTCGTTATTGTCATATGAGTTCCTAAGACCAGCTGACGGCACAATATTCTGCAGACCAACAAACACACACAGGTAATGTCCTTCTGGGCAGTCTTGGTGGAGCATTTGTCATGTGATTGGTCATTATTGATGTCATTACTGATGTCATATCTGATGTGACGCAAAGACATAAGAGGGGCGAGTTAATGTTGCGTGTCTTAACGTCCCATTTCCTGACTTTTGTGATTTTGAACTGCAACCTTAACGTTATTTTAACAAAGTTTTTGTTACTGAATTTCCATAGTTTTTTTTTTTTTTTTTAACCTGAATCTACTACAGGTATCAATTCCTAAAGTCCAACACACGTGGAAGGAAATATGTTGTACAGCAACCCATGAAGTGGAGATCTAAGTAAAACACTGCATCCCAACACATTTTTTTGTTTTTCACCCAGGGTCAGGGACAGGGACACAAAAATGTGAGATCAGCTACTGAAATGTGTCAACTGGCTTATTACAGGCTTTATGAAAAAATCTGTCCCTATGTCCATGACAATCATACACTCCAGCAATCCAGTAATGAGACCAGCTTTGTTTTTGTATGCAACATTTTCTAACTGCAAAAACATGCTAGTTATCGTCTATTAGTGAAACATATTTGTCAGAAAACATCTGTGGTCTTTTTCAGGTTCTTTCGGTTTAATCCAAGTGGGCCCTGTAGTCTACTTCCAGTTGCGGAGTAAATAGCAACTTCATACAGCACTGTATTTAATTGAAATATTCTATTGACATGCAGCTGTTCGTACCCTGTTTTTGTTAAGGGTTTGTTATCGGTAATTTTTTTTAAATTTTTTTTTACATAGGGTTTAAGTGCATATTTGTGCAGCCAGCTAAATTTCAGTATGTTAGGCTACTTTTCTTTTTTGGTAATCCTGCTGTTTGTTGGGTTCATAAAGTTTATTCAAAATGCTGTCAGGTGATCTGTTGCTGGTGATTGCTTAAATAAAGTCAGCATCCATTTGTTTTTATTTTTACAACTTGTGAATGAAACCATAGGAGTAGCCTAGTTTGCTATATTTATTACATTTAAGTTATTCTATAAATCTACTGTTAAACTGCAAGAACAATTTGACTGTGATTCTGCATCTCTGAAAATGTCTAGCCTAAGTCCTAAGTATTTATTTATTTATTTATTTATTTATTTATTTATTTTATGAGGAAATTGATAATAAGCTGTAGTTTAAACTGGAGAGCTCCTAAGTGATTGTATTGTTACAGGTCCAGTCAGAACTACATAAAAATGGGTACCAAATCGTACCACTGCACATGCGTAGAATTTGTTTTTAAAAGTACTTTTTTATATTATAATACACATCTTTAAACCTCCCCATCCACAAATATACTAAAGACTACTTAAATGCAGTAACTTGCCAAATGGGAGTAAACTGTCCAGTAGTTTTTTTTATCTACAGGTGAATAATCAAAAACGCTCTCCCGGCACCAAACTTGCACGAAAAACCACATGTTTTTTAAAAGTGCATTAGCTCAAAAACTACTGGATAAAATAACCAAAACTTGTAGAAAAAATTGAGCCTACCAATCAGACCTGAAATCCAAAATGGCAGGCAGATTGATTGAACTTAACCCCACTATTGGAGCTGCACAAAATAGGGCTTGTAATGGAAAGAACATTGCAACCTTAACTATGGCAGGACTACCATCCTGCCATAATACAGTTGTTGTCAAAAGGTTACATACCCCAATAGAAATGTATAATTCCTAGAAATTTCTCAAACAAATAATTATAGGAAAAATCTAAACTTCTGCTACAAAAGAGTTTTCCTAAAATTATTTTTTTCAAGAATTTTCTAGAAATTATAAATTTCCATTGGGGTTTGTAAACTGTTGACTACAACTGTACATATATATATATAAATATTTACAGAAAGTCAGATTCTGATCTCTAACCTGCATCCATTCAAAATAAAACTACTGAAACAGTTTTTTAAATTTATTTTTAAAGAAATCATTCTCTAAAATACCATTAAGGAAAGAAAAGTTATTATAGTTGAAGTAACATCGTGAATATTTTTGATTAGAGCAGACAGACATGAATATTCATGTTTACCTTTATATATCAATATTGCCACTCTGTTGATGCTAACGGTACATGTAAAAGATTTAAGCAATGCAAGTCTTTGTTTGTTTGTGTGTGTTGTTCAGCTGTGTTTGTTTGCATGTGTGGAAAACATTTAAAGTGATTCGCTATTTGTAATAAATCCTTGTCCCTAAGGTCTTTAGAATCAAATAACATTTCAGAGCAGCACAGACAAGACCTAACAGTCGTGCTTTAATTTGGATGTGATGCTTCAAAGTAAAAAAAATACATTTTCACTCCATAAACATTTGCAGTGTAAAAAAAGGATGAAGGAACTTGTATACATACAAATAAATTTTAATAAGCATTTGACTTTCCCAAATTTAAACTTATCAAGTAGACTGAACATATGCGTGCTGATGCCTTGCATTAACTGTTGTGTTATTTTAAGTCTTTTGGGGATGGTTGGGCAGGGATTGTCACTACTAAGAAAGAAAAATCCACTCTTAGTACATCTTAACCACAGCAGGCTAATGGATAACAGTGTTGATCCCTTTTTACACATTGTGGCCTATTGGTAATTTCTTAGGACTGGGTGGCAGGTGGCTTGTTTCCTGCTGTATGTGCCTGTAACTGAATCGCCCAGCCTACATGTGCCTCTGGTCAAGTAACTGTAAAACCTGGAACAAACAGAGCCACTAGAAATGAGATGCCACATGCTGGTGGGTATAAAGTTTCTAAACATTTAACCCGAGAAGAGCATGTGAGAGTTTTTAACGCACTGACCTCTTCACTGTGCCTTGCACTTGAACCCGAGACTGGAAAGAGAGAAAGTGAAAGTGTCAGTCATTTCTTTCGGTATTCTGCTTCCAGGCTGTCTTAATGAGCAGCACCATGTCTTTTTAAATCATTTAATTTTGTACCCTGCAGTACTAAAAACCTTTTAGTGCTAATGAATTCCAAATTTAATAAACAAGAGGATTAACTGTTTACATTAAGCGGGCAGGAGTGGGTTGTTTTTGTCCGTGAGAGGGAACACAATGTGCTGTGGGTGTCTGGTTTCAAGTGTGATGTTTATCATAACGTCTTGTGCTCCAGTTGGTAGGGAGAACAGGGGAAGGCATTCCGCCTACTCAAGCTCTCCCATTGAGGCCTCATTTCAGAGCTGAAGTGGTGTTGTCAGTGCATGTGTGTGTGTGTGTGTGTGTGCGCACGCAGTTGTTTAACTGCCTGTCATGAGCTGGCATAACAAAACAGAGCTAAATAGCTGGCCGTTCCTGGAAGTGTCTTGGAGCTGCTAAGAACCTCATATTACTCATAATAACAAGCCTCTCAAATAAAGCAGAGGCAGCAGCTCGCCTAGGGGAAAGCCAATAAGCAGGGGAGCTCTGTGAAGGGGAGGGGCTTTGAGTAAAATAAAAAAAGAAGGAAAAACACCAGAACCTCAAGATGGAATGTGGTTCAGTTTTTCTCAGCTTGAGTTCCCACTAGGTTAAATAATTCATGCCTCTTCATCTATATACCCCAGATTCTGATACTTTTAACAGCTTGTGCTAAAGAATGTCCACAGCAAAGTTTATAACAATTGCATAGCTGTTCTGTAGATGTATGTTCTTTGTATGCATGTAAAACTTGCCTCCACTATGTCCCTATAGGGAATACTAAGTAAAGAAACAACTTGTCCCTTTTGATCTCAAATAATAATAATAATAATAATAATAATAATAATAATAATAATAATAATAATAATAATATATCATCATTATTATTATTATTATTATTATTATTATTATTATTATTATTATTATTATTTAATTAATTAATTTACATGTTTTACATTTGGGGGCTGATTCGTGAAAGTGATTTACAGTATAATCGTAAATCTCGAAAAACTACTCACTTCTAAATCTTTTGTAGTCATTTTTGTATTACTTTAGTATAAATACATGTTAATTTGGATTCATATGTTGTTTTTTTCTGACTTTATGTGAACGAAAAGACACAAATACGCCAGTTTTCTCATTTGAAATAGGTACATTTCAAAATATCACTCCTGGTCACAAAAGCAAAGTTTGTGGGGAATAATAGCCATTTTCTATACTTTTGAGGCATAAGCAATTAGGAAATAACACTTACTACCCAGGAACAAAAATTGTGTTACATAGTGTTACCACTGCACAGAATACCACTAAAAGGGATATCCAAACTACTCCTTTCATGTTGTGTCAAAATGTTTTGTGGTGTATAATGTTCATTTGCTTCTGCATGCAGCCCCTTGCAACAAGCCTAATAGGCCACAAATGTATATTTACTTCCTGTGCTTACCAACTGCCAGGAAATCCATAAGGGACAAACCTAGCTTGTTTGGTCTGGATCCAAATATCTAGGTCCACGGGAGAAGCGAAACACTACAGCCAGATAGCCATGCAAGGCACAGCAGTTGCCCATTAAGCGTACTTATTTTTGTGCCAGGAGGCGATGGGGAAAGTTACATTTATACCATATTATACCATGTGACTTGGGGGTCAGAATAATGTAGAGGACATGGGTATCCATACAGGAAATGTTAGCTGCAACTGGTATCGGTATGGAAATTTCTTTCTTTTTTTGTCAGTTTATCTGACACGTTTGTATGTTACTGTTTTTTTGTGCTCTTGAAAGTGGGTACAGTAGGTGAGGGTACAGCATGGCCCTTTCACAGAGGGAAGTACCATTGTGTTGCACTCATTCCAGTCACTATTCTATACTACCTATGCCCTTTTCTATTTAGCAGTGGCAGATGTAGCATGTTAATGACATTCCAAAAGCCTCTATTTATTTTAATAAACAAACTGCCAAAGTATTTATTCATGGGAAAACTGGGTACATCTGACTGTGCTTTTAGAACTGTCACTGCTTAGATTGTTGTTTTTGAAAGGAAGTTCAGATTAATAATAATATAAGGAATAATGTACACCCAGCTGTGTATACTAAGGCTGTAATTCTATTACAGTTTTGGTGTATATTTGTTATAATGCATGGTGACATCAGACAGAAATTGCAAAACCAGCAGTGTTTATTTTTAACAATTGAAGTGTTGAGAAGAACACTGGAAAACAAGACATTAAAAACATTGGAAAACAAGTTCATTTTTAACAATAATTTCTTAAGTCACTTCAAATGGCACCCAGAACACTTTGGATTTCAGTTTAGCATTTTATGGTTGCAGAACATGATAATCCACTGTAAAGTTGGCCAGAATATTCAGTATTCAAACTGTATAATCACTGTTCCAAAAAAAATCTGCCTGAAAAAACGTAAATACAGTACAGCAAGCATTCGCTTGTGTAATTTACCTTTTTCTAGTTTATTAAAGAAAATCTCTGTTCTCGTTGTACGCATCCTTTGAACGCTGTCTGTCAATGTGGTATGTGTATTCAATCGATTTAAATTTAGTATAGCAAAGAAAGTAAAAAAAAAAATGTATTGAAAATAATGTTTGCAATCAGTGGCAATAGCAACTACTCTATGGTTTTAATGACACGTTGTAAAAAATAAAACAACTTGGTATCAGTAGCTCATTACAGCAGACTTTGAATAAACTTTATGAACACACTGAAGTAACTGAACAAAGCACGATTAGCAACAACACGTTGGCTGTACCTGATATTATCAATTATATTAGTTTTGCTAATACATTTTATGACGTAATAGTAGTAAACACAGTTTCCGATACTTTTATCCTAACATGTAGTTAAAGAGAAACCATTCACAAACCAGGACCATTATATTTGTGTACAAGGTACTAGCTGGGATACTGAACAACTGGCTACCAAACCACGCATGGAATATAGAGGTAAACGTTTGTATTCATTAACAACAAAAACTAGCGCTTCATAAAATCAGGGAGGAAAAAAAACTATCAGCGAAACCAGGTTTTATTTCATACCTGACCAGCCCACTCCCACAGTCGGCAATGACAAACAATAATAATACAAATAATAATAAACAGCGCACATATGTATGTGTGTGTGTATATATATAATATGTATATATATATATATATATATATTAGGGGCGGGACATTCGGCCACACTTGCCTTCCCTTGTGCCACCTCCCCCCTTAAACACCCAGCAGTCCAGGTCAAAGTCTTGGGCCAGGAAGGGAGGCATCAATGGGCCCATGGTTGGCAAGGCAGTCAGCGCTCCTGCTGGCAGTGGCAAAGCTGACCATGCACAGGCTGGCTCCTCCGGCCAAGGCAATCTTGCAGCCGCCCAGCTACCTGGGGGGGTGGTCTTCTGACCTTCCCCCACTCCCCCTTCTCTGTTACCGGTCGTTCCCTCTTCTGGGGCTCCAGCCACCGAATTTCCTGCTGCATAAGTGCTGCGGGGGAAGGTGGTCTCCTGACCTCTCCCCCCATCTTCATAGCCAGCTGCTCCCCCTTGTTGGGATCCGGCCACAATATTTCCTGCAGGAAAGCAGGGCTGGCAGCGACCCCAGGCGAAGTGGATCTGGCAGCGACCCCAGACGAAGGCGAGCCGGCCGCGACCCCAGGCGAAGTGGATCTGGCAGCGACCCCAGACGAAGGCGAGCTGGCAGCGGCCCCAGGCGAAGCGTAGGTGGCAGCGACCCCAGACGAAGGCGAGCCGGCCGCGACCCCAGGCGAAGCGGATCTGGCAGCAACCCCAGACGAAGGCGAGCCGGCAGCAACCCCAGGCGAAGGCGAGCCGGCAGTGACCCCTGGTGACAAAGCGCAGGCAGCAGCGGACCCTCAGGAGGCGAACTCGGGAGGGGAGCCCCTGGCCATGAAGACGGCAGCGGGAGCTCCACTTCTCCCTCGTACACTGTAACTGGTGGCTCTCCAGGTGATGCGGAGCAGCAGGCAACCCCACACCTCAAGACGCCACTGTGTACAATAAAACAACAAAGTTTATAGGAACATTATTGTTTACCATGTATCAGTAATAATAATAATAATAATAATAATAATAATAATAATAATTATACAGTATCCACATTTCCAACAAAGTTTAGGCTGTAGAGAATCTAGCTCATAATCCTACATTAAAAACCTGAAATAATCAGAAACTTAACAGATCGATTTTAAAAGTTTGCATTCCATATAAAACCTCCTTATAACACTTCTCTTTGTACAGCTGCCTTATTATATGTACATAGTTGGATGACTGTACATTATCATTATCCACTGTTGCAATGCAGCATTTTGCATGCAAAATTGATAAACATTTCTTATGGCACTTAGGCTGTATTCACACTGTGTTTGTTTCAGACGGACTCATTCTGGTTCGTTTAGTTTGAAACAATGTATCAATGTGCTTCCTGTTCGCACTTATCTGCGAGCAAAGGGACTGAGTTCGGTTGGATGCAAGCTAAAGTTCGTCTTTTTGGACCTTTTGTATTTTTTCTCAGGACCGAATTTGTTGGTGTTCACAATGCAGTTTGCAAACGGTTCTTTTATATGATCTGTGAATCAGATGTTTACAATATCCTGCAAGGTATCTTGAAAGATGGCAGCTATTGAAGTATTGATCAAGCTGTTATAGCTTGTTTTAGATTCTTACATGTTGCTGTGGAAGAAAGCAGGGGAACAGGGGGAGCAGTTAGCTAATTTAATTAATACATGTGTTGAATGGTGTGCAGTAGGAGTATAGTGTAGTATTCAGTTACCTAACACTACACTGTTCTCTTACTGTAACCATTCGTTTAAGAACATAAGAAAGTTTACAAATGAGAGAGGCCATTCGGCCCATCTTGCTCGTTTGGCGTTAGTAGCATATTGTTCCCAGAATCTCATCAAGCAGCTTCTTGAAGGATCCCAGGGTGTCAGCTTCAACAACATTACTGGGGAGTTGGTTCCAGACCCTCACAATTCTCTGTGTAAAAAAATGCCTCCTATTTTCTGTTCTGAATGCCCCTTTATCTAATCTCCATTTGTGACCGCTGTTATTCTCCTATGAAAAAGAATGGATTGCTTTGAAAACTACACTGCCCAGAAGCCCAGCTATGACGCTTGTATAACACATTTTTGTATGTTTATTTGGATCATTGGATAAAAGTGAAAAGTACCCGAACACCCCGATTTAAAAAAAAAAAAACAAAAAAAAACATAATTGAATTTATGTATTAATTTATTTAGTTATTACACTATGTAACACAATTTTTGTTCCTGGGTAGTAAGTGTTATTTCCTAATTGCTTATGCCTCAAAAGTATAGAAAATGGCTATTATTCCCCACAAACTTTGCTTTTGTGACCAGGACAGTGATATTTTGAAATTTACCTATTTCCAATGAGAAAACGGGCAAATTTGTGTCTTTTCGTTCACCTAAAGTCAGAAAAAAACAACATATGAATCCAAATTAACATGTATTTATACTAAAGTAATACAAAAATGACTACAAAAGATTTAGAAGTGAGTAGTTTTTCGAGATTTACGATTATACTGTAAATCACTTTCACGAATCAGCCCCCAAATGTAGTCTCCCATCATGTTCTCGTTATACTGTCCTTGGCAGCGGCGTTCAAAGTCCAGTATATCCTGGTGGAAGCGCTCGCCTTGCTCCTCCGAGTACGCTCCCATGTTCTCCTTGAATTTATCAAGATGAGCATCAAGGATATGGACTTTGAGGGACATCCTACAACCCATTGTGCCGTAGTTCTTCACCAGAGTCTCAACCAGCTCCACATAGTTTTCGGCCTTTTGATTGCCCAGGAAGCCCCGAACCACTGCGACAAAGCTGTTCCAAGCCGCTTTCTCCTTACTAGTGAGCTTCTTGGGGAATTCATTGCACTCCAGGATCTTCTTTATCTGTGGTCCGACGAAGACACCGGCTTTGACCTTTGCCTCAGATAGCTTAGGGAAGAAGTCTTGAAGGTACTTGAAGGCTGCCGACTCCTTATCTAGAGCTCTGACCAATTGTTTCATAAGGCCCAATTTGATGTGCAGTGGTGGCATCAGCACCTTCCGGGGGTCCACCAGTGGCTCCCACTTGACGTTGTTCCTCCCCACAGAGAACTCGGTCCGCTGTGGCCAGTCCCGCCTGTGGTAGTGCGCCTTGGTGTCCCTGCTGTCCCAAAGGCAAAGATAGCAGGGAAACTTGGTAAAACCGCCTTGGAGACCCATCAGGAATGCCACCATTTTGAAGTCTCCTATGACCTTGATGCCATCTCAGAAAAATGCAGATATGTATCCACTTAGGCAGCTGGAACTAAACTGAACTGGTGGGCTTAAGGCCCCTGTATTTATACTACTATTTATATTACTGGAAAGTTCTAGAAGTTACTCCAAGTTTACTCAGCACTGAATCTATCTGGAATGTTCTGGAAAATAGGTAAATTTCAAAATATCACTGTCCTGGTCACAAAAGCAAAGTTTGTGGGGAATAATAGCCATTTTCTATACTTTTGAGGCATAAGCAATTAGGAAATAACACTTACTACCCAGGAACAAAAAAAAAAAAAAAATTGTTACACAGTGTTATCGCAAATCCATTGCTCTGTCACCCGCTCAACAAGGAAACGACACGGTGGTTGAGGTGAAACCTTTAGTTTTATAACTTACTATTTCTAATTTATCATTAACTCCTTAATAATACTACGTACTCGGAGTGATTTTTAGTTTTTTTACTCCTGTTGCTATAATATGGCTCTCTACTCTAGCTACTGTAGTAAGAACAGAAAATGGTGACAATTGTAGATTCAACAATGAGTGGACCAATAAATACTTAATTATTTTACCAACTGTACCGAACGCAAAGCCAATGTGTTTACATAATGAATGTGTGTCAGCAGTTAAGGAATACAATATGAAAAGGAATTTTGAAACCGAACAAGGAGCTTTTGGAAATACATATCCAGAGAGCACAGTAGTTAGAATCTCAAAAGTAGAAGCGCTGATCTCTTCTTAACAGTTATACTATTAATATGTCACATACATTTTAAAATGTTTGTAATGATACTCTCACACTGTTCTATTATTAAAGTACTATTCATTCATATGGTAGAATATGTAAGTCTTGTTCAATATATGAACATTAAGTTATATAATATTTATTAATGCTTAAAAATGTGCAGAGTAAAATACTCTGGCTCGCCAACTCCTACCTTTTTTCCAATCTGGCCCCCTTAAATAAAAAAAACTAGTTGAAGAGCCCTGCTCTAACTAACGCAACTCTTTCTGTCCAGGGTATACAAGAAACACATGCAAGCAATTTTACAGCAAATACAGCATAAACCAGTCTGCATTGTTGCAGATGAAACTACAGATGGGAGAGATAAGTGTCCTGAACATTGTATTTCATTTGTAATTTTATGAAAGTTATATATTTTTGTAATAATGCCCCTCTTTTTCGACTAGTCTGTATATTCTAATGCCAGCAATAAGCTGCTTTTTCAAAACACCTTTATTTGTTGACTGACCTACAGTACATTGTTACTAGTGGACTGCTTTAAGATTTTTTTTTCCTGAAAACTACAGTATCTCAGGGACTGAAATAAAAAAAAAATATATTCAATAGATTTTTAATGTAAAAATTGTATTTATGTTGAAATGACGTTGTTAATTCTTAATAGTTTTGGTAAAAACTGAAAAAACAGAATTGGTCATTTTGAAAAACGGACAAAAACAGAATTGGTCATTTTGAAAAACAGAATTTTCCCAAGAATGGAAAATCAGGAGCCCTAAGCTTGCTTACTATACCAGAATCTAAGTCATTAATCTACATTAGGAAGAGCAGAGGACCTAATACTGATCCCTGTGGTACTCCACTGGTTACCTCGCTCCATTTTGAGGTTTCTCCTCTAATCAGTGCTTTCTGTTTTCTACATGTTAACCACTCCCTAATCCATGTGCATGCATTTCCTTGAATCCCTACTGCGTTCAGTTTGAGGATTAATCTTTAATGCGGGACTTTGTCAAAAGCTTTCTGAAAATCTAAATAAACTATGTCATATGCTTTGCAATTATCCATTGTCGATGCTGCATCCTCAAAAAAATGAAGCAGGTTAGTTAAACACGATCTCCCTTTCCTAAAACCTTGCTGACTGTCTACCAGGATTCTGTTACCATATAGGTAATTTTCCATTTTGGATCTTATAAGTTTACATGTAATAGAAGTCAGGCTTATTGGTCTGTAGTTACCTGGTTCGGTTTTGTCTCCCATTTGTGGATCAGTATTATGTTTGCAATTCTCCAGTCTGTCGGTACAACCCCTGTCTCAAGAGACTGTTGCATGATCTTGGTTAGCGGTTTGTAAATAACTTCTTTCATTTATTTGAGTACTATTGGGAGGATCTCCTCCAGCCCAGGGGATTTGTTTATTTTGAGAGCTCCTAGTCCCTTTAACACTTCTGCCTCTGTTATGCTAAAGTTATTTGAGAAAAGACTAAATATATTTTACTATTTTTGTTGGTTTTGTTCCGTTGTTAAGCTTGGATTTTGGCGTCTGACCAAATTTATATCAGAGCTTTAGTTTCTCGCACTGTCCAGTAATTAGGGTTACCAGATTTGCAGAGTGAAAAGCTGGGACGTTTTTATTTTCTTCAAGTCACTGACGTCGTACCAACTCTGAAGCCATTAAAAATTAAACATCGTGTGTATTAATTGCAGATGATAACTTATTATTTTCTTTATATTGTCATCTCATAGCATGTTAAATGTACAAAAAGCCGGATTAAAAAAAAGGATCAGCTATTAGTATTACGATTTAAACACGATAAACACATAATAAGAATGATTAAACAAATAATCCATAAGATTGTTTGTTTATTTTATTTTTAAATGATGCTAACACAATCTAATAAATTACTCTGCTATTATCTTGCTGAGCCCATTGATGCAGTTTTCAAGTGATCGCAAAACGGACGATTTGACAGTTTTACTGTTTTTGACCGGGACAAAAAATTAAGGCTATTGTCGCTCCACTTGTTTTCACAGAATATGAACTAAACTATTTGCGAAATGTTTACTTCTGAGTGGTGTTACCTTGTATAGTTCGTTTCCTATGTGCAAAAGGACCGGTTCGTTTACCAAACGGATCAAGACCATCTCTTTAGGTGGGTTAGTTTCCCAAGCAGACTTTGTTGTTCACACTTCATACCAAACATACCAAACTGTACCGAGTGCGGACCAAACCCTGCTAAGGCCTCATACACACACATTTCGGTTACCGCGACAACCGTATTAACAAACTTCACTCGCAGTGGTTGTTTGTTGTGTACATACGCCTTTCATTACTGAAGTGAATGCACTCCGTTTAAACTAACAACTCAACTCAGACTACAATTACACGACATTCATTAGGTTTGTGTGGCGGTAGCATGGAGGCTGTGTTTTTGTTTATGCTTTTGGAAGAAAGTGCAATACGTAATCAATCGAGAGCTCGTCAAGCACAGCTATGCTCTTTGCTAAATACATTTATAAATGCACTTCTAAATTAATTTTGTTTGCTGCCATCCAGTTTAACCTGGACCCCTTCCTCAGACCAAACATTTATACATTTTTTGGCCTCTTCTTCGGTCCAAGTGAGTGCGGTCGGTAGCCATGTTTATCACATGGACACGTCTGATAAATGATGCACCTACTGCGGTTGTTTTAGTACAGTTTTAATACACACACACACAGTTGCTACGCATTAACTAACCGACTAAATCGCTACTTGTTCCGAACATGATTAACTAGTGCGGTCGTCACTGCCTTTTGTAACCGAACTGCGTGTGTACTTAAACCGTATTAAGAGCAAAAGGTGAACTCACACCCACATTAAGGCTGGTGTACGAGGCCTAAATGGACCAAGTGTGAACACAGCCTTACAGTAAGAAGTGCATGAAAGTCTTTTAGGGAGCAGACACACAAAACAATAAAGCTGCAAACAAGGGCCATAACAGCACTAAAAAGTACAAGCAAACCTAAACAAAGAACTCAACAAACTGACAAAAGATTGCATCTTGTAAAATGGTGTACTGTAAGTTAGTATTTTTCAGAGAGGTTTCTGCTACATATACCACTGGACCAGTTTCACATGTGAATTGCGGTTTTCTTCCCTTTTTACTTTCAAAGCCTGTTAAAATATAGCTGTTGGGTTATCTTTATGATGTGCATATCAGAACTTATGTCTTGTGTCTTCCCTTGGTCTTACTCAAAGAAAAAAAAATAACCCTAAAGAATGTACATCCCTCCTCTCATGCTGTTAATCCATCCATATGTGCAGTATTTTACAGCACTAGTCGCTTTGACAATAAAAACATGATTGGGGTCTGAAACGATTAGCTGGAAACACAGTGAGATGTCGATCAGTGAACGTATTCTTTTTTTAAAGCTGCTATGGAAACATTCAGGGAGAGGGAACAAACAACAGACACTAAAGAAAGGAATCAAATCATTTCTGCTGTCCTTTTTTTTTAAAATCAGGAATTGAGCTGAAAAACATATTTGCGATTTAAAGGGGAAAAAATACATGTTTTTATTTTTAAAATCAGATAGTTTTGCTTAATTGCTTTGGCCCCCTCCTAGAGTACCTACAGAGCAGGTCACAGAGTGCAGAGCAGTCCCGTCCCCCCCCCCCCAGTATGTTTCTCCTGCACACGGTGTACTCAGCACAGCCTTGCTTTCCCAGCTCGGTACCCATGTGATCAGATCACTGCTGTTTATTCATATTTCAGAAGAGATGGGGTTGTGTTCTGACTTGAAGCAGTTGGGAGATGTTTATTTATGTATGTGTCATTCTGCTAGTCTGCTTTGAGAAAATGAATTAAGCACTTAGAACCTTGGATTTTTCTTGATTTGTGTGAGTTGTGTAATTTGTCTTTCAGCTAAGTGAATTTTCTGTTTAGTGAATAGAATACATTTTATCTATACAATGATTCAAACTTTTAGTCCCATGAATACCATCTTGTTCTGTGCTTGTCTTTTTATTTCTTTTTTTACTTTAATTGGGGTTGTGCAGATTTTTTAGGCACACTGTAAAATTCACTTCCTCCTTCCAAGTACTGTATCGCTTCAAAGGTTGGGGTTAATGTTGCAAAATGTAATAAGATTCATTTTAAATACTTGATCACACCCTTTGGGGGGTTATAAAAAGGTATTACATTGTGTTTATTAGTTAATTAGATGTTCTTATCAATAAATTCGTTTTGGACTTGGGATTCAGGGCACTGTGCTGTCCCATGGTTGTCGCTCCTTTTATCAAATAAATTAATTATCAAACGGAAACCTTTTTGTGATACACATCTTTATGTAAAAAGTAAATCTACACAAACTGCAGTGTTCGTTCTCTAACTTTTAGATAACATCCTAGCCGGTGTAAAAATAGAAAAAAAAAAGACTTAGCTGGAAAAAAAAAATGTACAGAGCCATCCCTTAGATGCTGTTTCTTTGCTCCAACCAGTAGACCACAGTTTATTAGTTATAATGTGGTGTACCAATTTACAGAAGCTCTGTCTTTTTCCCCCACACAGGCTTTGCCTTCTGGTGCAAGATGTCTGTGAGATGTTCAGTGAAGTCCAGCTGCATGCCTTCTGCTCCTCAAAAGAGAAACTCCAGTAGAATGGAATGGGATTGCAGTTTCCACTGGGTTGCCCTTTTTCACGTCTAAAAGTACACCTCTGAAGTTGAAAACAGATTCAGAATTGACATTGTTAATGAGAGTTCTTAAAAGTAGCTTTGTTTCTGCCATTAAGGGGGAACAAATATCTCTGTCTTTCGGATGATCAGTTTATAAAGCCAAATTATGCAAATCATATATTATTGATCTAGATGTGTTGAAAGACAACCTGTGGACAGTTGGGTTAACAGTTAAGCTGTTCCTACTGCTAGGTATGAATTGATAGAGTCTGTTCTATAAAATAAAAATATGTGGCTCAGTTTGTTGTTACAGGTTGTTTTAGTTAAATGTGTACCAGTTAGTTGTATGCAATGATTAATCAAGTTTAATTTTATTTTTCCCACAGATGGCTTCAGATCTCATGTTGATTTTTTTAATAAGATGTTCTTTTCAATAAATCAGTGTCACTTTATTTGGGCTGGTGATTCGGTGGTCTATGCTTTGAATAGTATCTTAATCTAGGATGGGTATCTCTTTTTTTGTATTTAAAAACTCTTACACTCCCAAATACAGCTAGCCTTGCAGTGAATTTCTTTTTAACCCAAATGTGCATGTTTACACTGTAATTTCCCAAAAGGTTTCTGGTGACAAGAAAACACAAGATCAAAGCTGAAATACTAGACTATATGGGCAATTGTAGTGTGTTTTATTTGATGTCGGATTTCAGTTATAAGATGGCCTATTGTTTACAAAATTACATTAGTTTACTAAAGCTTGAGTATTTGTCATTGCGTTGCTTTACTAGTTTTAAAAGGGCTTACTCTCAATATATCATTACTATTGGGGGAAAAAAACCCGTAAAGTGCTACAGAACACCCTGCAGTTTTTACAAGAAACACATGACCTTAGTTTTGCTGTACATCACAGCATTCAAAATATTCCCAATAGTTTAGTATTTTTTTTATTCACACATCATAGGTAAATAAACCAGGGAATTACTATTACTTTGGAATGTTTGCCCCCTGAGAGAGATTTTTAAACATCGCAGTGTATCCAGGAATTCTAAATCTTGGCATCTTTCCGGCATCATATCAATTAAGCAAGACCATGTATACAATATTACAAGAGTTACTTCCAGTTTGTTATTTTAATGTATTAACTGTGTCATTCTAACTATTTTAATAAAACAAGAATCTCTGGAATGCCGTGCATGGTTTTAAGTAAGGGAGAGGAGTGACGCTGAAAGGTTTAACATTAAATATGGCCTTGTCTGCAGTCTATTCATGCCAGGAAACCAGTAAAGGTCATGTGCTATCACACGAAATACAGTATGTAGCAAAACCCCAGTCTGCTTGACAACCCTTAAACAGATGTATCTTTTATCTTGTACCAGACATGCAGTAAAACAGAACTGGTAGATAGAATTATAGTCAGTCACAGGTCACACAGTATACTGCTGCACCATTCCAAATAAAACGGATATTAGATATTTTTAGTGTTGCAGTCCTATGGCATTCCAGTAACTGCCAGATCTCAAAACCTAACTGCAAAATGTAGTTACATTTATCAACTCTTAGTGGTGCCTTAGGGATTCAATTTGGATTTAGATCTGGTAGAGGAGTTGTGGTGGTCAAAAAATACCACTAGGTAAAACCTGATTATGGCTCTTTTCAAAGATTAATCTTTATGTTGAGAGATTTAAAAAAAGAAAAAAGGGCAAATTATGCAGTCGGGTAAGATCAGGTGTACAGTAAATAAGATTCTGAAGATTTTAAATATTTACAGGAATTGATTTTTAGCTTTGTCAAGTTAATAATTAAGGACTAAGACACAGTCATGCGATGGAATGGAATGGAAGAGCCAGGGCTTCTGACCCCTGGTCTAGATAGAGCTAGGGCCAGCTTTGCAGCAGCACTTTGCAGCACACCACTGTTGAGATACAAATTCACATCAACATACATACATTCATCAGTTAACACATTCCAGAAAATAAAAAAAAATACAAAATTACAGGCAATGAAAAGCAATTTATATGAATTAAACAGTTTAGTTGAGGTGACAGTGATATATGTGAATCAAAACTGAGTTGGAGTCCAGAACAGGCAGAGGTCAGTCTTAACTGACTCACTGAAGATTTCCATTGAGGCTTTATGTGATTGGTAAGTTCATTTTACTCAGCTTATTAATACTGACTAAATAGTTTGAGCTGCTTGTTCCACGTTGCTAGTTCTTAATCTGGTAGGGCGTGGCTACATTCATTTTTTAATTACCCTGTGAACTGGCCCAGATTGGTGCAGGTACTGTGCTAATTAACCTTGGATTTATAAATTGGTATCTGAAAAACAGCTTTAGTCTAAGCAAAACTGATTTGGAATATTGACTAAATCTTAGATACTGTAGCGCCAGTCAAAACGCAGAGAGTGTTTTTAAAAAAAAGCTCACGTGGTTCAATGATACAACTTGTAAGATGAAATATGAGGGTCGTAAAATAGAACAGAGATGGCGAAAATCTAAATTGCATGTTCATTACATCGCATGGAAGGCCACCTGGTTAATATAGGAAGGCTCTGGCGTTGGCTAGATCATCTTATTACTCTAATTCAGTGGTTCTCAAACTTTGTCATAGTGAGCCTCCCTGAGCTATGAAAAAAATAACTGCGCCTTCCCAGTTTACTAAAACAATATAACAAACTGAAAATCCTATGTTGCAAAAAATGAATAAAAAAGTAGAAGGGATTTGATCACTATAGAGCAGTATGAGTTTCAGAAGTATTCATTCAACACCAGTACAAATGGAAGCAGCTAAAATCTTTTTGTTTTTTGTCCTGTTAACTTTCTTATCTTAGTGGGTTTTAATGTAACTTCAAAATTGCTGCTTTTGTATTATGTGTATAGTGTTGTTTAAATCTGTTATTTAAATGGTCTGACTGTGGCAGTTGTATGTGTGACATGCTATACAAATGTATTGTGGTTTGTTCTTTTTTTCTGCTATGTACTGTACAGTGCTTTGCGATACCTTTGTATAAAAAGCACTATATAAATGCAATAAATAAATAAATAAACTCATTGCGCTTCTTGTGAAAAAACTTTACGGGTTTAGATCCTAAGGTAGGGTTGTTGTGTTTCGTGATGCCTGTGTAGCTTGCAGGGCCGTATACTGTGGCTTGCCAGTATTTCGCCGCACATTTGAGGCCTCGGTGCACCGCTGGACCCGCTCCATGTAAAGTCCAGTTTTAAATATGCTTCGTCATATTTTCGGCTTCTGCGTTTTGCTGGAACCTCCGCTGCTGCCCTCACTTCGGTTTGTGTTGTACGTTTTTCTCCCTTTGTCACAAAACAATCCATTTCTCTTAAAGCTGTTTCTCACTGTAAGCACGCTGCTGATACTGTTTTTAAGTTTACTTGGGGGGTGGGGAGGGGGGAACCACGCAACGGACGTATTTTATTGTAGTTATTTTTAAAGATAATACATTTAAAATATATAATTTTTTGTAATTTTTTTCAAATCATCCAACGTCTCCAAAAAAAAAAAGGACACACAGCTCGCGCCTCCCTTGACACCTTGCCACGCCTCCCTTGACACCTTGCCACGCCTCCCTTGGGAGGCGCGCCCCATAGTTTGAGAACCGCTGCTCTAATTTAATTGAAACAAATAAAAACAATCCTAGATTTATTTTTGCTACCCTAGATAAATTAATGAATCCTTCCCCTAATAGTCCTACCCTTGACATTTGCTCCTCTCACTGCTGCAATGACTTCTTACATTTCTTTAAAAATTAAATACTAGACATCAGAAATGAGATTCCATAGACATCTATTAAGGAGGACTCCGGCAGAATTTTACCAGCTACACCTAGTAAGGCTACTATAAATGGTTCACTTTCCCTTAGCACTTAAGATAGATGTGGTAAAGAAACACAATTTGGACCCTAAAGTCCTCAATAGCTATAGGCCAATCTCCAACCTACCATTCTTGGATAAGGCTCTAGAGAGAGTTATTGCAATTCAATTACAAAAATGTTTATAACTCTTAATGGTATATTCGAGACGTTTCAGTCTGGTTTTCATGCTGCACATAGCACCGAGACGGCCCTTGTCAGAGTTGTGAACGCTCTGCTGATAAACTCTGACTCGGGCTTTCCATCAGTTTTAATTCTTCTTGATCCAAGTGCTGCCTTTGATACTGTAGACCATTCCATCCTACTGAATCATCTTGAAAGCACAGTAGGACTGCCTGGCCTTGTCCTATTCATTGGTGGCTATACTGCAGTATCCTTTATACATCTTGTGTAAATCTGAAAATGCCATTAACTGTCTGAATTAACTTTTTTGTGAGCTTTTCTCTAAAAGGACTATGAACTGTGTCCTAATTAAAACACACAAAAGCTTGCTTACCTGGCTGTTGCTGCAGTTATACATCTGCCACCTGGACAGTAACTAAAGGTAGTTGACCTGTGGTTGGCTGGCAGGTACCTGTCAGAACTTCTACCTTCCTAAGCTGAGTGAATACTGAGCTGAGTGAATCAGCTATGAATAGCTTTGGTCGCAGCTATAAAATAATGGAAATTAAGAATTACTGTAGTGTAAAATAATGTAAACTTCTCTTCTAATTGACAGTGATTTAGTAACTGGTATTCCATGACATGGTGAGTTTTCTACTCTCACAAAGTCTTTCAGATCTGCAGTCCTGTCCCCACTTACAGGGAGATGCAGCTTTTCACCATACATTACATGTCAACAGTACAATTTGCATAACAGATCCATCGATTAGTGCTGGACAGCCCACTTACCTAAAAGTGTGTGTTAAATATCCGATAACTCCTCCCCACCCCCACCCCCCTCCGTTTATGTACACAAATGTATGTTTAGAGCTTAAATATAAATTGGCTTCAGTTTACAAGCAGGATTATCTGTATTCCAATGCGTCCTCTTTGACAGGCTCCAGCATGCCAGTGTTAATGCTAGTGACACTGTGCTGTCTTAACCTCTTTACAACCAAGTGTTCTTGTCATAGATGTAAAATATAAGTGTCTCTTTTTCTTTTCTTTTTTTAACAATGGAATTTGTTTTATATTCATTATGGTACCTTGGGTACCCGGGGGTAAATGAAAGGGACTATTTAACATTCATTATTGAATCTATTGTTGTAATACACATTTCAACCCATAACAATACAAACATTGTATAAAACATTGTCATACACCTGCCCAGGAATCTGAATTCAACTCTCTCTCTCTCTCTCTCTCTCTCTCTCTCTCTCTCTCTCTCTCTCTCTCTCTCTCTCTATATATATATATATATATATATATATATATATATATATATATATAGTAATTAAGTTGACCCTTGTCTGTTGTGTTTCAGGTGGCAGCTCTCACCAGCCCTGTCTTCTTGTGAGAAATAAAGTACTCAAACAATTCCTTGAAGTGAAAACAGGACAAGCCTGTGTATTTATTTATTTACAAACAAAAGAAACAAAACAAGTCAGGAGCGCTAACTAAACTTTAGTCTTCCCTATAAACCGGACGGCTAGTCCATTTACCGGTAACCAAACAGAGTCTGTCTTCTGGTTTTGACTTGCAGTTTACCTGGTCTTTCTCTCCACACAAACTCTCTCTCCAACCCCCATCACAGAATAACTCAACCATGGTCTTTTTATTACATGCCCAGTCGTAGCTGATTGGCATTTACCCATTACCACTAATTGATGAGATTCTGGGATCAATAAGCTACTAACATCCAAACGAGCAAGATGGGCTGAATGGCCTCCTCTCGTCTGTAAAATTTGTTATGTTCTTATTTACCAATAAATTAAACAATTTAGGAGGCATTTGCCAAGCTGGAGTGTACCTCTCCTAACCCCAGGTCCTAAAGCCTCCAGATTCCTGTTAGGAGCGTACACTCCATCACATACCCTCCCCCTTTGCACGATGCTGTGGGATCTGGCATACAAACTCTCTGCTGTTGGTGGGAAGACAGAAAATCTGCATTTCACCTCACAGCAGTATGGCTGTAAGGCCAGAAACCAGCGTGTATTTCTAGCGTGCAACCATTGTAAAGGGGCATGATATGTGACCAGTGTAAACTTTCTTCCCCACAGGTAATACCTTAGGGCTTCTATCACCCATTTCATGGCCAGACACTTTTTTTCAATTGTGGCATAATTTCTTTCCCTGGGGAGCAGCTTCCTGCTTAAATATAAAATTGAGTGCTCTTCCCCTTCCTGCAATTGAGATAATACTGCTTCCAATGCATCGGTCTGCACAATAAAAGGGTTGTTAAGATCTGGACTTACTTACTAACAGGGTCTGAACTTACTGCTGTTTTAAAGTCTGTAAAAGTCTTTTAAGCCATATTGGGTCTTGAACCTTGTGTTAACTCTGTCAGAGGTGCTACTCTGGTAGTGAAATCTTTAATGAACCTGCAGTAATATCCCAGTAACCCTAAAAAAAATGTGTTTACTGGATGACTGCAGGACATAATAGCCTCAATCTTACTGTGTTGTGACTTTATTAAAACATTTCCCAGTGTGAACCCTAAATACTTGGTTTCTTGCCAGGCAAACCCCCTTTTATGTTAGCCTTTAACACCGCCTTCATAAATATTTCAGAACAGCCTTCACTTTCTCAATATGTGACTCCCAGTCAACACTAAAAATGACCACGTCATCTAAATAGGCAGCTGCATATTGTTCATGGGGTCAGCGTACCTGATTCATGAGTCTTTGAAAGGTGGCTGGTGCTGTGAACTGAAGCAACCCTGAAGGTCTTTTCTTTAGAGGAGGGTGACAAGGGGACCTGCCCATAACCCTTGGTTAGTTCCAATGTTGTAATAAATTTAACCTTGCCTAATTTCTCCATTAACTTGTCAACCCTTTACATTTGATATGCATAACATTTGGAGATTTCATTCACCTTTCTGAAATCAATACAAAACCTCAATGTCCTGTCAGGCTTTGGAACCATTACCACTGGACTGCACCAGTCATTTTTTGACTCCTCTATCACTCCTAATTCCAACATTGTTTTTACTTTATTGACTTTAATGTCCATCCTCATTGATTCAGGAACCCGGTATGGTTTCCTATTTACCGTGATCCCCGGTGGTGTTATATTGTTATGTTCTAGTACGTCAGAAACTCAGAAAATACATCCCGACCATGGCTTTTTTTTTTTTTTTAAGTCGTTGCCAATTATTTTTTATTATTTTCTCCCCAATTTGGAATGGCCAATTATTTTTAGTCTCAGCTCACCACTACCACCCCTGCGCTGACTCGGAAGGGCGAAGACAAACACACGCTGTCCTCCGAAGTGTGTGCCGTCAGCCGACCACTTTTTTTCACACTGCGGACTCACCATGCAGCCACCCAAGAGCTACAGCATCGGAGGACAACACAGCTCTCGGGCAGCTTACAGGCAAGCCAGCAGGCGCCCGGCCAGACTACAGGGAACTGCTCCACATCTTTATAAATACCCAGCCAGTAAAACCTGTGCATGATTTTGTCTCTAGTTTTGTGTTCCCGCAAATGACCGCCTAACATATGACTGAGCCAAATATAACACTACTTCTCGAAATGACTTCTGAACCAATAATTGCTCGGTATATATGATTGTCCCTGTCCTACCAATAACCCCCCTCTACTAACGACCTGGCAAAAAGCATATCGTAAGTTCTGGTCTTCCAAATATTCTTTTCTAAAATCCAGTCTTGCTAATTGTGTCTCATCCCACACATTCCCATTCCCCTCACTGGGTTCATAACCTGTTTCCGACACTGTGCTTATCTCAGGTAGATGTTTGCATTGCTCAGTACTTTTAGCTGTCCATTTACCCCCTGGCATTCTTTGTGGTTTAGCTTCTAACTTCTTTTTCTGGCTCCTAGTTTTCCTCCTTTTCCCGGGTTCCCCTAGCGTCCCATCTCCGAAACGGAATATATCAGATAATGTTTCTTCGTGGATGCTAGAGGGACCCGGTTTGATCGTCACCAGAAACTAAAACATCCTTCATCTGTAACAACTGGTCAACATTTACTGGGTATGGTAACCTGGACAAAATTCCCATTTTAGTTTCAAATTCCTGTGAACCAATTTTCAATGTGACCATAGTAGCTGGATATGTTTTAACGTCTCCATGGATACAGATTATGTTTACTTCAGATTTACCTGACACCTTTTTTTTTATCACCCAGTATGTCAGCCGAGACCAATAAAGCCACAGTATTTTTACCCTCTATTTCAACTGGAATTATGTATTCAGCTTTAGTCAGTGCCGTAAACAAATTATTAACAGTGTTAAACATGTGACAATCCATTGATTCCGTCCTTTTTGGACAATTTCTAGCAATATGCCCTAAACCATAGCAATTAAAACACTTTATTGGGATTCCTATAGTATGAGTAACCCCATCTACCCTGGTTCTCATTTTCCCCACCCCAAGGTCCCTTCACGGTTTCAAACTGCTCTTCAGCACCCCCTTGCCCAAAATCAATCTTACCGGTTTCTCTAGGTACTGAGTGTACCTAGAAGAATTGATGCTGATTTGAAGGCAAAGGGTGGTCACAACAAATATTGATTTGATGTAGATTTTTCTTCTGTTCACTCACTTTGCATTTTGTTAATTGATAAATATAAACTATTAACATGTCTATTTTTGAAAGCATTCTTACTTTACAGCATTTTTTCACACCTGCCTACAACTTTTGCACAGTACTTGTACATATATAGCTAAATTGGTGATTTAAGAATTTAATAAACAGTGAAAATATGGGGGGTGCTTTGTTACTAATTCATCAATTACGTTACCAATTACATTTCTTTGCAATTACCAGTTAGAGCAAAGAGACTCAAATACAGTATTTATTAATAAAGTAGGCAGTAATTTGTCAAACTGCAGTGGCCAAATCTGAATTTAACTGCCTCTTCCTCTGTTCTAAGAACGCGGTCATTTAACTGCTTCCCTCACATTTTGACTTCCTCATATTAGCAGACATTACTTTCAGCAAATATATGAGCAGATTTAACCAACATGTGTGAATGCCCAACATTAAATTTAGGAAGGGACTTTGAGGGAAATATCTCTTCTGCCTTTAAACAGAAGCCGAACATTTGTTCTTGTTTTGTTTTTTTAAGACACATTTTAATAAGCATAAATAAAATAATATATTCCATGGGAAACTCATATGTACCATGTGGTACTGCTTACTGAAAAAGCAGAAAGTCGTAAATGTACTTTTTAAATCATTTTAATGCCATGGCCAGGCAATGACCTCTTTGCCAAGTGAATATGAAGCACAGTTTTATGTTATAAGCATTATCAATTTACTATATACATGAATTCTCATGAATTTGTGTTGTTTTTGGTCCTGAACTACATGGAATATGCCTTGTTGCACAGCTGTGTACATTATGCTGTTGTCTGTAAACTTTTAGACTTTTTTAAGTCTCACCAGTGTTATATCTGACAAACTCTGCTATAATCTTTGTTTATTTTCTTCATCTTTTCTTCAGATTTGTTTGTGCACATTTGTTTTCCAAGGACATCATATTGGTCAAATCAGGACATGAGTAAATATCTTCCATATGTGTGGATGTTTTTAAATGCCACACTAACCAAAACCTGCTGCTGTTTGTCTTTGCTTCTATTCTTAATCCCCAATGGAAGAAAACATGTGCCTGCTGGAAAAGCACAGAGAGATCATTCGGATCTCGGCAGTGTGTTTGTGCTCTGAAAGCCCGTTTGTACGTGCAGGGAAAGCACATTTTCTTTCCAAAACACCAAAACAGATCGTATGTGACTAAGACAGAAGTGAGAGGCAGCTTGAAAGAGGAAGGGGTTGTGATGCACACACTTGCATAGCATCAGAATGTTAACACTGGCCTGAGAATAGCTGTCAAATCGACTGTCACCCTTCATGATGGAGTTGGGAGAGGTCAGATAATGATTGGCAAAATTACTTCTGCTTTCACTGAACATACTGCTGTTTTCAGTCCTTACCCTTGCAGAATATGACTTATTATTTATCTTTGTTAACTAAGGGTACCATCGAGATAATAACTTTTGCCGTTTCCAAACTGGTGATATTGTGCCAGTATTCTGTTTTATTTTATTTGTTCTGTTTAAGCCCCTTTTCTATTGAATTGTTTTGATCTCACAGCCTGGGAACCAAATCCACTATTACTGACAGCCTATGAGTCAACCCACAATTATAACTGCAAATCTGCCTGTAAGAACAGCTTGCTTAGCGAGGCTTCTTACGGTTGTACAGTCTCTGAATAAGGGGGATCAGCCTTTTTTTGTGAAGAATTATCTTTTTGGGATGGGTCAAATAATTTTTAAAAAAAGTGGTCATTAAGTCCTCTTTTCAAATTCACAGTACCAAACCAGACACCATACATTTGACTGTCCTGGACAAATGGTTTGTCTCCCCTACTTAATGTAATGGTATTAATATTATGTGCTTCTGTGACCGGGTGTTACGTCACTTGCGTGGATAGCCGCTGTGTTTAGCAAAACAGAGAGACAACTGGGGGTGGATTTGAAACACCGGCACAGGCGCGCAGGATTTATTAATGGAAACAGAAATGAAAAGAAAGATGGTCATGTGACGTTACCAGCCATGGTAACGCACAGAGGACACATACAGCAAGCTGTACAAAAGGCAAAATAAAACACAGTACAAAAACTACAAATAAAAGGTGCCCCAGAGGGCGAGCGCTAGCCTTAAAACGAGGCGTCCCGCTCCAGGAACCGGCTACACTACGTAACCCTCGCTATACATCACATGGGATCACAATCCCCTAACTAACCTACTCATGAGCCGGTATTCATACAACGACTCCTGCTGCTTCATACGGCCTTGGCTGGGCATTGCCTTCACAAGCACCGCTTGCAGTCTCAGGGTGCGGACCCTCTCCTCCCGAGTATACGCCGCTCCCCTCTGGCATGGCGTTACAGTCGCCTCGAACCATCTCCCGCGGATGCTTTTGAACTGACGGACACTCAATCAAGACCCGCCCACCTGCTGATTGAGGTCCAGCACAGCCAATCACTTGCTGCCCTTCCTCTCAACCAAGCCTAGCAGGCAGCAAGTTTCAATCGAGCGCCCGTCTGTAAAACAATAATTCAATTAAACAAATCAACTCCAAAACGACATACAATAAACCCATTTCCCCATACAAATGATACCAACACTAAATACACACGTGCAGGGCAATCGCCCTGCTACAGCTTCATACATTGTGGGTTTGGTTGTTAAAGTCTGTGTGTTATGTCTGTACCCATTGATTGTGGTGTGCCATTATTAACTACAAGAACTTTTTTGAGATTCCCTCCGAACCAAAATCCATTCCTGTGCAGCTGTCCCCAGTACTGAGAGTAGCTTAGTTTAGTAATCGCTAATTCACTGTTGACAGAAAGCAAATTTAAGGCATTTTACAAAATTGCAAAGGTTACAAAGGATGTACTTTCTGTAATCACCTTGGCTTCTCTGTTGAACCAGGGTTTTCTTTGAGATATTGAAACTATTTTAAACTGCTGCATGCAGCTCATTCAAAATGTCACGTAGCTTGCATGCACATACATGTTTGTACAAACCCTGAATGTCGTGCACATGTCAAGGTTAGTAAATATTGGTAAGAGTTTGGGGATTAGATTAAAACAATACAAACATTCCAAATTCTCCATTTAGACCCCAATGCAAACATGGTTTTCTTAATCATGTATAAAATCCATGCAGTACGGTATATTTTCACATACAAAAAATAACAGTGTTACTCCTGCTATAAGAGCATAAATAAAGTGTATTGGTAAAGGACAGAACTATTGTTATCTTCTTTTTTTGTTGCATAGAATGATCTGATGGGTCATCTTTCCCCTCAAGGTTTTCACCTACCAGTAATCAGTTCCGGAAGCCTTATCCTTTCGTATTCATTTTCTTCAACTTTGCATAAACATCATGGCACGTTTTCAAATCATTATTGCTGTTATTTGGAATGGATAGCTCCGGTATTCAGATAATTGCTCTTCTCCTCGTCTTCCTTATCTGAAAGGTCAAGGATGCATAGACCTGCCCCAGAATCACTGTTTGTTCTTTGACGTAATTGCCTAAAATACATAGGAAGGACTAAAGTACAGGAGACCTTGTACCATGTCAACTTTTGTTAGCGTGGCCATGCATTAAATAAGAGTACATGGTAGGTAAATAATTAAGATCAGTTAAAAACATACAACTGAAAACTGTATCCCATTAATTTGCTGACCTGGGGTTGCCAGTGACTCCAGAATGCAGGTACTGATTTCAAAATTGTATTAACCTAAATTGATACTTTGTCTACTGTACATTTGTTATGTATTTTTTATTGTTGTTTCTGCTTAAATCAGTATTTATCGTGTAACTAATCCAGTTAAAACGTCTTCAGAGCACAGTGTTTCACCCAGGGGCTTCACGCTAAAATGCTTTCCCATCTCACTTTAATTCTTGGAAGTTTAATAGTTAATAAGTAAAAATAATATATATTGAACAGGCAAAAAATGTTAGGCAAACGTACAGAATATACGTAGCAGGATAGTAAAGAGATAAGAAATACAGTAAATGTAATGAAAATGTGTCCCTTTAACATAATACATTTCTGTTGTATACAGTACAGGTATGGCCAAAAATGTTTCATCATCGTATAGAATTAACAAATTTTGCTTCATTAACAAAAATTAAACCTGCTGAATAATGTTACATTAACATATTGAATTATGTACCGCTTTGTAGTTTTCCGTATACTTAACAAAAAAATGTATTTTGAAATCTAACATGAAATACTGTACTACTATTATGGCTTTGTGACAGAAACACAATGATTCTTGGTGGTAAATCTCCCTCCCAACCTGTGAGGACATGGGAACAGAGTACCCTGGACTGGTTGGCCTGACAATTCAATCCCAGGGTTAAAAGGAAGTCGGTCATCTAAGAAGGGAAACAATGTGGCAGCCGCAGATTGGAGGAGCGGCTGCAATCGTTTACCAAGGGGTCATGAGTGACGGTACAAATAGGGGACGAAGCGACGTGATCTGTTCCTTTGTTGTGGTTAAAGCTTTGAACCAGGAAGGACCCGTATTGTGCTGTATCGTGAGTGTTTGTTTGTTTTGTCTAATTGTTACTTCTTATTATTAGACGGCTAACACATTCTGGAGCTGTCGGCAGGGGCCAGCACTTACCCGGAACATCACTGCACTTGGAGAACGATAAATTGTATTTACAACACGAGCACTACTGCACTCACTGAGGACTGGTGACCGTGTATGTGTGTTGTGTGTGTGTTTTTGAATACTGTGTACATTGTTTGGGACTGCCCAGTGAATTAAATATACAGAGCCGTACACATCGTTGTGCATTGCCTGTATCTCATCATTATTTCTATTGGTCAGTTTCGACCCTTGGATTATAAATATACAACCATCACTTCATCAGAACTGTGTTGTTTGTCTTTGTTTGGAGCACTGCATCACCTCTACACCTGTGCACTGCAACCCACTTTCCCACACATGGATTGCACACTGGTGGAGCTACTGGAGGCACTGGATAGCCGACGGGAGGCAGAGGAGAGATGGAGAGAGAAGAGCTACACAGCGCTCATCGAGAGGGTCGGTCTGGCAATAACGCCACACACCCCAACAGCACCTGGGATGACGGTCCCGAAGGCACTGGCGGCGAAGATGGCGTCGGAGGATGACCCAGAAGCATATCTGGTCGCATTCGAGCGGCTGGCTACTACCGTGTCATGGCCGAAGGAGTCCTGGGCGAGCCAGCTGGGACCCTGCCTGATCGGGGAGGCTCAGGCAGCATACCAGGCCATGATGGACATCGAAGTCGGCAATTACGACCTAGTGAAGCTGGCAATCCTCCGTCACCTTAACATCACGTCGGAGACGCACTGCCTACGGTTCAGGGAGTACCAAAGATCCCTGGATGCACGCCCCAGGGTGGTCGCGCAGAAGTTGTGTGACCACATAGTACATTGGCTGACCTCCACCAGGAAGACCAACCTCCAAATGGTTGAGTCGTGGAGCAGTTCTGCCATGTGGTCAGCGCCGAAACACAAACGTAGATACGGCGCCACAACCCCGACACCCTGGAGGACGCCATGAAACTTGCCAAGGATTTTGAGGACTCCCTAATCTCCACCTCGACCGGCCTACTCACGGCTCCCGTCCACTGGAGCAGCCGAGCCTCACCTCTTCTATCTCTCTTCCACCACCACCAGCACCCACACCAGCACCAGGATCGAGACCTCCCAGACCACCGACCCGATGCGCCACCTTAGCTCCCCTTCGTGGAGGCCAAGGTTGGCCCCCAGCTGGGGTAGATGTGCTGCCCCTGCCATATTGCCATACCAGCAACTGGACAGATACTTAACCCATGTTCCCTCTGTCCCCCCTACTTGCTTCAGGTGCAACCAACCAGGGTACCTGGCCAGGTCATGCCCCGCTGCAATGGAGTGTGACGTGGTGACGTGGTGGCGTGCAATTGGGCATCAAAAAGAGGTAAGCAAGGGGAAAATGGTCGGGAGGGGCCTTGTATGGTTGATGTGGATTTGGGGAATGTGAAAACCCACGCGTTAGTGGACACAGGGTGTGAGCAAACATTAATTCGGACAGCTCTCCTGGGCAGTGTGTCGTGGCGGTCACAAGGTCAGGTGGCCATCTCCTGTATCCATGGAGACACGGTGGCATACACCACCCTAAAAGTATACTTATTGGTAGGACCGATAAAACGTCACCTGGTAGTAGGGGTGATGGAAAGGCTACCACACACGGTTATTCTGGGCCAAGACTGGCCAAAATTTAAAGAATTAATGCAATTAATGGCAGTCTCAGCCACACATGTAAATGTGGCAGAGAGAGAAAAAAGAGAACTGATTGGTAATATTTTCACTTTTCAAGCTGAAATGTTTTCTCCTATATTCCATACTAGAAAAACTAATAAAGTGAGAAGGACCAAAAAATGGGAGGGGGCATCAATGAGACAAGGCTGGGGTCTGGTGGGAGAACGCTCGGATGGTCACAAACGCCAGTCAAAGGGGTTTCGGAATGCAGTATGACCGAGAGGGTGAGGTTACTGGGCCATCTAGGGCAGAAGCTACTCCAGCCCCTCTCAATATACCGGACATGTGGCAATCAAATGCGGACATAGTGTGGGGAGACAACACAACAACCCCTCACTAGTGCACACTTGGGGACAGGTCCAGTCTATTGAAGGTAAGGATGTTGACGGCACCTGGGCGCTAGTATTTCCACACTTCAGTATCAAGGGGCAATTACTGTATAGGGTAAACCTTGCCACGGGCACAGGACAGCCTGTAACACAATTATTGGCTCCCCCGTCTTGTCGGACCGAGGTCATGAGGCTGGTGCATGATATACCTTTTGCGGGGCACCTCGGAGCTGACAAGACAAGGGAGTGAATATTGGCTCGATTTTATTGGGTAGGACTTCATAAAGATGTCGAAATATGTAGCCACGTGCCCAGACTGCAAGCAATTAGCGCCAGGTCGAGTGTGCCCCGCCTCTTTGGTCCCACTGCCAATTATTTCCACCCCCTTTGAACACATTGCAATGGACATAGTGGGCCCTTTACTACCTTCTGATTCCGGGTATATGCATATATTAGTGGTGGTAGATTACGCAGCGCGATACCCAGAGGCAGTTCCATTGATATCCACTAGTGCAGCTGCAATTGCCAAAGAACTAGTGCAGATTATGGCTAGAGTAGGGATCCCCAAGGAGATTTTGACTGATCATGGAACCAACTTTTTGTCTCACACGCTACAGCAAGTGTATAAAATATTAAAAATACGTCCCATCAGGACATCTGTTTATCATCCACAGACAGATGGTTTGGTGGAACGTTTTAATCAGACCCTAAAGCAGATCCTGAGACGTTTTGTCAATCAAGAGCAAAAACATTGTGCATCGCTTCTTCCCTACCTCCTTTTTGTAGTGAGAGTGGTGCCGCAGAGTTCAACAGGGTTTCCCCCTTCAAGCTCTTGTACGGCCGACAGCCTCGCGGCATCCTCGATCTGTTGAGAGAGGAGTGGGACGAGCACAAAGGCTTGTCCAAAAATGTAGTGCAGCATGTGCTCCTACTAAGAGATCGCCTAGATTTGGTCGGTCGTTTGGCCCAGGACAACCTCAGATCGGCTCAGCACCGGCAACAGCACCATTACAATAAAAATGCACTAATTCGAACTTTCGACCAGGAGACAAGGTAACTATTTATAATAACCTATTTGGGGTTTTGTTTGTTGAAATCTAATAAAACTTTGCCCTCCACAGTGTAGTGTAGAGGTTAGCAGGTTTGCCTAGCACACCAAAGATCAGTAGATCAAAAACTTGTGAAAACGTTTTTTATATTAATTATACTTTTATACAAACATAATTTATTAATTTGTGTTCATGAGTGTGAACATCCAAAATGCTAACAGTGTATTACATTTCATATATTAAATATTTCAATGGTTATAGTAAAAACGTCCTTGCTTGAAAACTATCAACTATTATGTGTTTTTCTTTGCGTCACCTACATTTTTATTTTTTTGGATTGAGACAATAAAAAAAGCCTAGATTAACATTATTTAGATGTTTTGTTTAACATCATGTAATCAAAGAAACTACAGAACGATATCGCAAAAGTCTACTGGAAGCCATAATAGTTGTACAGTAGTATTTAAGGCATCTTGGAATTCGGAATGTCACATTTTTAAATGTCACAGTTTTTCGTTAAGTATGGAAAACTACAAAGCGGTATGTAATTCAGTATGTTAACATAGCATTATTCCACAGGCTTCATTCAACTCTGTGAAGCAAAATGATTTAATTATATGCGCAAATAATGCCTGAGCGGAAATATCGCGGCTCACGTGAAAGAAACTGCCTTGAAGTAGTTGCTCTGTGCATTAATGATTAATGCTCCCTCTGCAATAATACCTGTGTAATGTTGAAATGTATTTTCTATTTTTTTTGGCCAGGTTACAGTATTTGCACTGTTCAGATTATTTTATTAATGTTATTAGTTGTTAGAATTAATACAGGAAAAAAAAGTTAGTTGGTACTCTGTTTTGTACTGCACAGCTAATGCTACTGTGGCTTTAACCGGAAGATCTTACACACTGTGATATGGTTGCTGTGCTGTTTTGAGTGAGGTTGTGTCTTACTAGGAACTAGGGAGAAAGATCATTACCACAGGGTACTTTGAGCAAGTGTCTTTGAGCTAGCTCTGTATTCTAATGCTATAACCAAAAGCAACAAACCTGTGCAAAGAAATAAAAAATATTGAATTGAATTTATACACTTCAAGACAACCCCAAGTGGAACACGAAAAGATTTCTGAAATTGTCAATTCTAAAAATGTCAATTAACCCCAAGATGGGGGTCGACCAGATCCCAATGGGGTCGTATTTCTGCTTGATGTCCTAACATATATTTGAAGCACATTAAAGTACATAGGTAAACCAATTCCAAAATTAGTAATGTCATAAACAAGCACTGTAGTGGTGACAAATTTGACAATCCTGTAACCAACAAAATACATCTATACTCATTCTATGTGTGTGTCTGTGTGGTATTTGTTGTTAATGTGTAAAGTGTGTTTCTATACAACACACACACACACACACACACACACACACACACACATATATATATATATATATATATATATATATATATATATATATATATATATATATATATATATATGTGTTCCATTCTTTGTGTTGAACGCACAGCGCTGAAACTGGTGGTACAGCCTCAGCTGACTAATCCTGTTAAACTGGATGAACTGGATCCAACAACTAGAATCAACTCTCCCTGCGCTGTGAAAGGCTTGGTCCTTCTCTCCTTTCTCTTACAATACATTTCAGTTGTCCACATGAAGCCAGTTGTTATTATTACTGTGGCTTTTCTTTGTTGTTGCTCCCATTGTTTAACAAAGGACATACTTGTGGTTATTGAATATAAAGCCATTGTTTTCAAGGTTACTCATTTTCATAGCTTTCCCAAACAACTTTCTCTTGAGCGCGCACACACACACACACGCACACTTCAAAATGTGAACATGCAAGCCCGCCATGGCCGTCCTGGGTACTGAATGACATTCCTCTACATGTAACCACCTGTATGCATGTATGTGTTTCTAGGAATCTTCACATGTTTCATTGGTAAGTCCATAGCTAACTAAAAAATGTTTGTCTGATGCCTGAAAAGGAAATATTAAAGATACAGTAATTAATTTGTTTCAAATGTTTTACACTTTTACTGTTGATAAAGAAACAGTAGCATCTCTTTTGATATTTTTATAGGTCATTAGAAACCCAATAAATGCATATTCCTATGTTAATATTCAGTTATATGCTTATCTTATCGCCTCCCCCTCCCTCTCCCTTTCTTCTTAAGCCCTATTTGAGTGAATGACTGACTGGATTACACCCCCACTTTTTTACAGGCACCACGGTTGCAGTTGACGAGGACACTGCATAGTGCTGGCCAGCCTGTGACCGTTGTGGGAATAAAAGGCTAGAGGCAGCACACGAAGTAACAGTAAGGGTATTTTGAAGACACATGCAGCTGCTGTACTTGTATACAGAACCTTCTTATCAAAGGTGGTCGGTAGATTCTGGGATTGCAGCGCCCTGTTTTTCAAAGGGTTGTAAGTTTGCACTTACTCAGCACAGTAAACTTGCTTTTACTCATCTGTCAAAATTATTTATTAGTCTTTTGTAAATGTAACTGTAGATAATTTGTTTGGAATTTGAACATGCATGAACATGAGAGTTTGTTAGACATTCTTTGTATGGGGAGCGGGGATTGAATGCACATTAAGTAGAAGTAGTGTTTGTTTGGGGCTTGCAGACACAGCACGTTGAAGAACAACCAAAAAGTTCAATATAATGTCATCCTACATGGGACACCAGTAGCTGAGATAGTTTTAAAGCTAGGGAACTAACTGATAACCTCTTGACATCTAACTTCAGCTGATCAGCATCCGTTTTACTCTGAATCTAGTTTCCAGTAATATACACATTTTCTTCATCAACCTTTCATTTTTTTCTGTAACCCATCAGAACAAAAAAGGAACACGACTAAACGTGGTGTTTCCGTCTCCTGGAACACATTCCCCATGTTGCCCTTTGTATGCTTTAGTAACCAGTTTTAAGCAGAATCATACGCCTGTTTTGTCAGTTGTCATTTTCTGTCCCCTAGCCACAGTATACAAGTCCCTCTTTGTCATTGTTTCATAAAATCTCAGTACTGTATATGCTGAGCTTCTAGAAATGTTAATTTAATAATGTCTTAGATATAATAATTAATAATTATTAATAATTAAACAAGTTTAATGTTTTTTAAAATTCTTTTATTGTTTGTAGTTATTTTTGGGTGGGTCTTTTTTCAGACATTTCTGTAGCTTGTGTGTCAGGACAGTGAGCAGACCAACAATGAAAATACAGCTTAAAGTATTCCTACACAGTGTGTCACACCCTGTGAAAATAAAGGTGCATTTCCTTTACTCTGTGCTTTATAGAAGGGATGGGCTTATTTTCCTAACTAACAAATACCAAGTGCAGTGTCTTGTTGGGTTGGGCTCTGCTCTTTTTTCCGGTTGGGAACACAGGGAGGTCATGCTGCATGCAGGTACATACTCTAACCATTAAACCACACCACACCACGTGATTGTTTGTAAGCATTCAATACAAACCTTTTTTGGATTTATTTATTTTTTATTTCCAAAATGCAATTAGATGAACCTTGTAATCTGCCATTTAATCTAGCACTCAGATATGCCAGCTATTTGAAATGAGTCTTAAAATACAAAAATTAAAGATAGATTTATGATACTCTGGGGTTAGTTTATAGACCTGTACAATATATGGTGGTTTATATATAATTGGCCAAGGCAGTTAGAGTGAGATTTTTGATCCTACAGTAAATACCACAAAGCATTGTCATATAGCTGCTACAATAATACCCAGCACAGTGGGAATTACCAGAGACTATAATGGTCAGGTGACTAGCTATGTATACTTCCCAATGGATGCATGCCAACTGTATAACAATGTGTTCTAACCAAGCTACTTAAAAAATACCTACATGGGACAGTTAAAAACAAGGGTGACCCAATAATTATTGGCTGAGATTCAATATTGGGATCGCTGCCAGTCTCTCAACTCTACTCACTGTACTATACTGCTTCGTCACTGAACCCTTATTGTGCATCAGTGGGAGTCATCTTAAAAATGCCTGTTCAGCTTGCCAGACAGTATGGCGCTGTTGGCTGTGTGTGGGCTGAACCCTTGGATAGGGGTGTGAAAACTTCTGACTGACTCAACCTATTGATATCACTGTGACAGTTAACACTGGTACTCCTTTTAATAGTAGTGTGACTGTGGCTGTAAGTTGGTTAGGTTCTAGTGGGTTTGGCCAACAGTTTTTAGAAGAGTGGGTTGCATGTGTGATTGGCTCAAAGCTGTGACATTGAGTGTACTGTAACCCAGTGGTTGGTGCCAATGTGTGTGTGTGTGTGTGTGTGTGTGTGTGTGTGTGCTGACTCTCCTCGGCTGCTAGTTAGTTGAATAATGCAATACTCTTAAGTAGGGAGACCAGTCTACTGTGCATCTGTGTGTATACACCACATGTCTACAAAGTAAAATATCACCACCTAAGCAGTATTTTAGATGCCCCTATTTTGTTCTATTTCTAGAAGGGTCAAACAGAGCCAAATGCTATAGTAAAAAGAAAGTGGGACTGCTTTGCTAAAGAACAATTTCTTTAGGCAGCAGAATATGAAATATCAGGCTTTAAGCTTTTATGTAAAGAGGTTTTTAAAAAGGATGTTTCATAGCCCATAGATGGGCAAGGAAGTTGAGCTGCTATGTTTGGAGGGTCACCAATCCTTCAGGGTTCAGGCTCCGCTGGTAGTAAACTAGATGGCCTCTCTTTGGAAGTGAGCAGCATATCTTTCATAACCGTGCTAAATTTAGCCTTATTTGTTTGCCCATTTTTTTTCGGGTCTCAAGGTTCATGTATCTTGGACTGGTGTGTGGTGTGGATTTCAGAAACTTTTGAGGTCAGCAGCCAGAGGGAGCCTTGTTCACCTCTCTGGCTGCTGACTCAAAAGCCTTCCATTTCTGACATAAGCAGCTTTTACTCATCAAATTGTGGCCGCACCAGGATTCAAAAATAAGGATAGGGACAAGACAAAATTGCTCCTATTTATTACGTGTTTTTAGCATTGATCTTATCGTGAATTGGCCATAATTAAAGTGCCTGCACTTTAACACTCATACTAGATGTAATTGATATAATGTTCCTGTACATGGTGTCTCTTGGGTCTCTGTACAGGTAATAAAAATAACCTAGTAGAACACTGTGATCTTTGTTATGTACCAAAGGTAGCCTCTGCAAGCCATAAATCAATTGTTGTATTCCACAAATTCAAACACAACTGCTTATTTGGTCCTGTACTTTGAAACATAATTTTCATAGTAATAACTAAATAAACCACCCTTTAAGGGGACCATAAAAAATGGGTTGATAACTTTCTTGTAATTTCTGTGAACACTGAAACCATGTGTGCAGTACATTACTCTCAGTTGTTTAACTGGACCTCTGGTGTGCTGTCGTTCCAGGGTTACGAGGTGGAGAATGTGCTTGGTTAGGAAGTGGGTCCCCTGAGCTGTTACATTTGTCTCATAGCAAGGAAGCCAGCTATCTGGATAGGTCTGGAAAAAATGAGCCTCTGAACAGTAGAAGCGAAGGAAGTGGGGCTGAGTTCCAGTCCTGTGTTACAAAACATTCCAAAGACGCAGAAAAGAATTAAATGAAATAGCACAAATATAAAATTGTCAGTCATGTTTTCTTGGGATTTTGTAATATAGGCTTCTGTAGGTGTCTCTGTATTACTTAAACCTTGACACGGACATAGTAATGTGATCTCAATTTTGACATAGAAGGGACAATTGTATGTTTACACTATTTAAATACCTTGTATAAGACCATTTGTAAATACTCTGAAGCAAGTTATTGCATTATTATTTACTTAGACAGCTTTAAATAGGGATGTAGCATAGAGGTTTTAAAACTACCTATTTATTGTAAACCTGCCTCAAGATTGTCTTTATTATTGCTTTGCATTTCCACAGTTGAGCTAATCGAATTTTGCAGGATAAATTATTATTTTAAAGCCTTAATATGCCAGTGGTTTGGGTTCATGGGTTACCTCCATATACTGCAAAGGAGTTAACACTACATTCACAAATATTTGCATTCATGTTAACCCTATTGCACCTGAAAGCTCAGTCTCCCTATTTATGGTATGAATGTCTTGGGTCAACCCAGATGCAGTAAGGCAGGATCAGTATTGGTCATTCTTGTTAGTGTGGGGGTTAAGAAGGATTGTATCGCCAGGATCCCTCCACCTTTTCTTTGATAGATTACCATTTGATCATGGAGGGCACTGGCAGGCACTGGTTCCTTTTGCTGATCTCTGGTAAGCCCATGTGCAGTAGTCCATGGAAAGAAGGAAAGCAAAACCACAATCCATGAATGTTACATCTATGTGTTAGATATATGAATTTCAGTGTGGGAACTGTTTTGTGAAAAATATGATACTATTTACAATATTGTAAAACAGAGAGAATTACAATTACATTTCTGTGTTTTGAAGTCTCAAATTATTGTAACCATAATTTTGTGTAAAGGCTTTTTTTTAACTAAGTAACCAAACTTTCTTTTAAATATCATAATAATGTGTTGGATGTAATTAAACACCTTATACTGCTGTTGGCACTGAATGTGCAAATTTCTTTATTTCTGTATTTTTTGTAAAGAAAATATTCCACCATGATGTCTTATTTTCCATACTGTATGTGCAGTGTACACTTCTTAAGATCTCTTAAAACAAATTAAAGGCAACTAAGGAAGATGCACAAAGTATTCAGTATTACGTTGTTACAGTATTGGATGTATTTCAAGTAATTGTAGTTTTTTTGGGGGGTTTACTTATTTTCTTGCCCCATCTAATTAGTGTACAAAACGTAGATTCTCAGATAGAACATTTTCATAAAAATCCCTGATCCTGCAAAAAATATTACTATTAGTTTACTATTGAAAGGAACACTTTAGCCTGGAACTGACTGAAGCAACCTTGTGACCTTTTGTTCTCTTACATTTATAACTCAGAACAATATGTTGGCTTTTTACGCTTGGCAGCAGTAACTCCCAGCTGTCACTTAGATACTGAGGACTCTAAATCCCTTATCATAGGTGCACCCAACCAACACTACCCATTTCAAATTCACACAATTAAACACAAAATCGTTTCAAAAGATTTTATTTATTTTTTTTAACAAAAAAAAAATCCAAAATTATATATATATAAACTTTTATATAAAATGTTCAAACATGCTCAGGTTGCTTTTTAACGGATACAATACAAAGTCTGGAATTTTAAAGATGTACCATAACTTCATTTATACATTTTTTTTTTAATATATAGAAAACTCTCATAAAATAATTTAAGAAAGACGAAAAAAGTTCAGTTTCTGTTTTTTTTTTTTTTTGTGGCTTCTGTAGGGGTATCCCGTTTCTTCAGTACAATTCATATAGAAAAAATGTATGCTTTTTTACCCCTTTTCAATGCCACTTAGTTTATTTGGTGTAACTGTTTTACAGTACTATGCTACAGGCGTTTTGCAAAAGTTCTGATTTGATATTTGTGTCTCCTTGAGGTATCGTGTCTAAAACAAGTCTCTTAGCATTTCCGCTCGCAGGTTACCGACATTCGATACTCGTGGAGCCCAAAAAAGAGGAACTGGGCAGCTGCTTGAAGAAATTTCGGAGGCTGGTCAGCTCCCTGCTTAACTGATCGATGGTTTTATGCAATCGCTCGTTCTCAGCGCCTAGCTCAAGCATCTTATGCTGCATTTCCAAGTTGCGGTGTTTTGCCTTGTCTCTGCTTTTTCTGACAGCGATGTTATTTCGCTCCCGTCTCTGTCGATACTCCGGGCTGTACCTATCCTGGTTCTTTTTGCCCTTTCCTTTGCCTACCTTTCTGGAGGTGGTAAGCGATGCATGTGGCTCTGGTGTAGTCGGTGGGGTGGGCTGTCCGGTCTGCAGGCTCATGATGGTCTGTGCGCAGTTTTCAATCTGTGAGGGTAGAGATGAAGAAGACATGTCGCTATCACTCCAGTCCGACTCCTGCTTAATTGGCGCGTTGAACCCACCTGTCACGCTTTGATGCAGCTTATCTCTGGCAGCAAAGGCGCCTGGCGCTGTGCTGGTCAAGTAGTTAAAGTCCACTTTCTCTTGCTTGACGCTGTTGTTAAAAAGGTCAGCGAAGAGTTCGTCATTGCACAGCTCCAGGTTTGGCACTGACGCCATAGAGTCGATGTAGGAGCTGAAGTCGATTGCGCTCTCGTCGTCATACATGGCTGGAGCGGTGCTCAATTCTGCCAGATTGCTTTCCTCGCACATGCCGACACGGCTGGGCTTGCAGGAAACCTGGATAGTGCTCAGCTTACTGTCGTAGAAATTGGTTGGCTCCATTGACCAGTTCATATTGCATGGTGGTGAGGCGCACTGAGAATCCAGACTGTGTAGCACACTCATTAACTTATTTGTGTTCTGTTCTTTCAAGAGAGACGTAAATGTATTTTTTTTAAAAAGCTACCTGGTTCGCTTTTTGCTGCAGGTATTTTTTTTAATAGATTCTTTTCAGGCGCGGTGGTTTAATCTTCCTTTCACAAGAAATAACCCTTTCCAGTTCAAGATAATTTTTACCTTAGATATCTGCAATTGAAAGTTCTGGTAAAAAAAGAATTTCCCTTCTGGTTTCTTAAATAGTAGCCCAAAGAACTGCAGGTGCGTCTGTGTTTTTAGTTTAGTTGCAGCTGTAAGCCACTTCTCGTGTTCTCTGATGTTTTCGAGTGCGCACACTGTTTATTTATCTCCTGTGCTGACGTCAAGATCCTCCCCCCCTCTGTGCAAACCGCTAGTGACCAGTTCTTATTTGAGGATATAGGGGGTGGGCTTATACTCCACCTCCTGCCCTACAGCTAAACAACGACTGTTGTGAACTCGGTCAATTCGAGCCCTCCTTTGAAATCGGATATCTTGTTTCGCCTGGAGGTGACTGTTCGTTTTTTTCCTTCTCATTTTTTTTTTTTTTTTTTTTTTTTAATTAACCCTATTATGAATTCACGGTACACGATCTGAATTGGTACAGTTTTAGGAAATGTCAGAGCCTGATGTTACTACTTCCAACTTCCAAATATTTTTTTCCATTGCTTGCAGGTTAACTTAACACAACACATCTGGCACAAGTTTCTCGTGCAGGTATTTATGTGAAGGTTTTTGTTTGTTTTGTTTTTATTATTATTTTATTACACTATAGATTTAAAAAATGCTTAATGCACACACATACTTTAAATAATGTTTATATTGTATGTTATTTGGAAAATTCTCGGCAAACTAATAACGTCTAGACACTGAAGCCTTCAGGTAGTGTTTTGTGTAATTGATCAGAGAGTATATGATTTTGACAAGATATGCTAATGTTTATATGTAAAGGTTACCCATTCCAAACATGTCAAATAAGACGGTTCTAAATAGATAAACGATGGTGGACACCCACATCCCCGAATACATCTGACATGACTAAAACCCAGTGCAGAACCGTACGTGATACAACCATAATTATTTACTGTTATTTATCAAAGTAAATTCACTACTGGCACCACAGTGGATCATTTCCTGCATTACATATATCAGCGTTTTGGAATGTTGCGGTCTGACTGTTTTATGGTTGTCTAATGCTGAAATAAAACTTTCTGTACATACAATTCTGCGGCATTTCTACCCAACGTTGTCTATGCTTTTCGTATTATTATTATTATTATTATTATTATTATTATTATTATTATTATTATTATTATTATTAACAGAAGACACTGGAAACAGAGGGAAATGACAAGTTTGACAGAAAAGCTTTCTATACCTGATCTCTTGCGCCCTCTGGTGTTCGACGACACATCTAAGTAAATACCAATGATGCTTTGTACAAGTTTGGAATTCCTCTTTCCTTAGAAAAACTAATTGATTCGTCATTACTTACAGGAAACGTTTACAGTAACCCTCAATGCGGATGTTTAAAATTAATTTTAAAAGCAGGATAACACAATTGTAAAACTAGTTAAAATCTCAAATCTCTCCATGCCACAGATTGTAAATCCAATATACATTATTATTATTTTATTATGTATTTCTTAGCAGACGCCCTTATCCAGGGCGACTTACAATTGTTACACGATATCACATTATTTTTACATACAATTACCCATTTATACAGTTGGGTTTTTACTGGCGCAATCTAGGTAAAGTACCTTGCTCAAGGGTACAATAGCAGTGTCCCCCACTGGGGATTGAACCCACAACCCTCCGGTCAAGAGTCCAGAGCCCTAACCACTACTCCACACTGCTGCCCTAATACATGTGTGACAAACAGGTGAGAATCCTGGCCATTCTATAAGTCCTCCTTGTTTATTCATATTAATTAAACACTAAAAATGGCATCTCTGATAGACTGGTTTGTAAACATGGAGTGACATGGATAAAATAAGAAGTGAGCAGTGGTTATGAAGTGGGAAACTACACAGAGTTGAGAGTTTTGAGCTTCAGCGGGAGGTTAGAATGCATGTAACAACATGGTTCATTCTAATTTAACAATGACACATTATGAAACTCGATCATAAAATACAACGTGTGGTATACATCATTGACATGACCAGACGTAAAAAAAAAAAAAAGACAGCGAACGTCAATTCTTACTGGAGACATCTATAATGGAACGTAATTAGTAGACTAATAGGATTTTAAGGTAACGCTGTGGACCCATGTGAGACACAATATCAAAGCGTGTGCACTGAATTAGTCATATGGCTCGAAGTTACAATAATAGTCAATTGCAACAAACTAAAAAACAGGACAGTGCTGCAGGATAGTATTAATTACAACGAATCAAATGCCTACAGATAGTCTGCAGGTAGGTTTTAACATCTTCTGCCCCCCAGAAGATTGTAATTAAAGCTACTAACAACCAAACAATATTATAAGCTACTAACAACCAAACGAGCAAGATGGGCTGAATGGCCTCCTCTCGTTTGTAAACTTTCTTATGTTCTTAAGTTAGTCCACTGATTCTTTAGTTACTCCTGTTCTAACTTGTTACTTAAATAAACAGAACCCCTTGGTGTTTATTTTCCACATATTAAACACATTTTTTGTTTTTGTATTAATAAAGCATTACGTTAAATAATTGAACACATTAATTATGGATCTGTAAATCCAACAACGTACATTTAAATCCTGCCCATTGTAATTGCTGACACACACAAAAAACATGCTACATGAATAAAATGTAGCATTTTATTGATTAGAAGCATAATAATGCATCACTCCTCATATTAGCATGTTCCCTCCCATAGACAATGAAGAAATGATCAGTTTAACCCTGAGGTCTGTACTGAAGGTGGGGATGAACTGATCCCTATCTTAGTACCAATTCCAATGAGAAAGTGCATGGAACAAAGATAGTGGAGAGCTGGAGGTGATTCACAGCTAGCACTCAACAGTCCTTTGTAATTGATTAACAGTACCTGTCACATATTTGTGCAAAGCAAGTCATCTGAAATGTGCATTATTATGAAGACACATTATTCCTGAGCCCTGGATGTACAAACACAGTCTCATAAGATTTACTAAATATTAACACATCCCCATCTGGTTGGTTAAAATAACAAATCACCCTCAAATTTTAAAAAATGACTAATATTTTGAGGACTGAAAGTTTAACAGGTATGGTGACAGTATTTTTTTTTTTTTTTTTTGTGGTGATGATTTAGAATCAGACTAAGTTAATAACAACAAATCTATTCCACATTGTGTGTATTCATTTTAATATTTTGTTATATTATTATGTAGGCAACCCCCAAACATCCTGTGATGTTGTGTCATCAGTGCTAATGCAACTGACCATGTCAAAGAGAGATGGAAATTCACGCACAGGAAAAGAACATTTGTGAAGCTCTCTCTGTAAATTTACAAGTGAACACTTCTTTTTTTCATTCAGTTCATTATACCTAAAACATTTCAGTTTATTTTGTTCTTTTCGTTTTATTGGTTATTCACAATACTAAACCAATGAATCCAAACCCAGGCCCTCAAACTTACAAAGTGCTCAGAAGAATAATAAAGAGTATGCTGAAACAACTTGAACAATACTGACAAAAACATTTAACATGGTCTAATCTTCTTGTTCATTGAAAACAACGTTTTCTGCAAGTGCTCATAACTACATTAAACATGACCCACCCCTCCTGTACAGTTTGTACACTCAGATATGTGTAAAGTGTTAAAACAGTGCCCAAGTTCAACTGTAGATGTTAATGTGTTGTTAACAAAGTTAAAAATAATACATAACTGCAAATAGTACAATAGCGTGAAATAATGTTCTTTAAAAGCTCAGTCTCCAGCGGTCAGACTTTTCTGGAGCTGTGCAGAGAGAGGTGGTCAGCGAGATTGACCAATAGAGTGGGGAGGTGTGGTATCTGAGACAAACTTTCCAAACTTGTTCCGTCCTTTTGGAGAGAAAACGCTGGAAACTCACCAAGACCGTAAACAAAGTCCTGCATCAGGTTAGTGCCATGGATACTGTCCTGCTGAGTAACCTTAAAGCTGCAGTACCACGGGCTTTCACAAACTAAACACTAAAACCGCATGTAAAATTTAAAAAAGGAAGCTAGTGGATTATAAATAACCCATGTATAGTGCAATATGTAATGGAATACAATACAACTAATATTTGTGAGTTTTGTTTTTTACGTTTTGCAGCCAAATCAAAACATATTGCAAATACTACTGTATGTGCTATTTACAGGCAATGCTGTTATTTCAAAATGGCAAACAAATACAGTATTGATAGACTTATACTGTAGGCATCTGTACCTTGTCCTTTTTATTGGACCAACACAACTAATATCTTACATCCCTGGTAGTTACTATAGCTAAAATGAAAACAAAATACATCAGCAGTGGGGGGATACATGATTTTAAGCATTACATTTGTGGATGAAAAGTGCACTAGACAGAATCTTACAGAACTTAATATGAATCAAACACCAGAAAACTGAACTGAAATAATGTATTTCTTGCCAGTAGTTCGTTTGATGTTTACATCCACAAGAACTACAGAAAAATGACCACAGCCTGAGATAGCATTCTAGTTTCTTTACATCCTTACCTTTAATTTATGGTGTGTAAGTGCGGGAGATGAAGCACTGTACTGACCAATACAGATGATGAAAAGGAGAAAACACCCTTGGGTGAGAATTCTGGCCAGACAACTCTTTAATGTATTTCATACAGTTAAATTCCAGATAGTGGTTTGAGGGAATCCCATGATTAAGAGGTCTGTATTTATTATGTTGTTATGTGTTGGCAAAAACAAATATCAAAGTGGACTGGTAACTTCTGTTTTAATAATGTGCCTTTTGACAGTTTGATTAGTAGAATATTTTATCAATCATCCTATTTTAATGATCTGCATACAACCTTCTGCGGCTTGTAACACATTATTCCAAATGCAATGGCAAGTAGTCTTTATTTAAAAAACACTTGAAGTTGCTGAAGTCTGCTAACCCATTTTGAACTGAGGTGATTCCTTCACATGCTGATTTAGTCACTTGCATCTGCACACCCTATGACCCACAATACATGGTTAATTCCTCAACAGAGGCTTCTGCATAGGCTTATTACACACACACACACACACACACACACACACACACACACACACACACACACACACACACACACACACACACACACACACACACACACACACACACAGCAGGGGTGGAGTTGAACTCATCTTGCAGGGGGGAGTGTGATCTTTGAGCAACCCTGCCCTTTGGATCTTGGAATGTGAAGGGGTAAACTGACTAAAGCCAGAGAGATACACTTTTTTAACCCTTCACTTTTTTAACCCTTTTTTTCTGAAAGTCACTGGATGGCCTTTAGATGTATGGATTTCTGGGACTTCTTGGTTGAGATCACTCTGACTGTAAATCAGGCTGTAACTTAATCCAAACCTTCACATTAATTAATATAAACCAAACAGTTTTTAAGACCACCAGTTCGTATGATTTTTATAATTTAACAGTTGTTGTGCAACTTCATTCCCACTACGGTTATATGGAGAGTATTAATTTTCACTGTTCTCCTCCAGTCATGAAGTTGGAGAGGTACCGGTCCCTGATGCCCAGAATCCAGTGACTGATGCACATGAGGGCATGAGAGCAGGTGAAGGCCTCGGGAGTCATGCTCATCTTCATAAAGGCTCTCCTGGAAATGGGACGAGGTGAGAAGAAACCTTAAAATGGGAACGTTGTCTGAGCTAGCAAGCACATGGTAGGCAATACTTGTTTGTGGCTTTCTTTTTGAGGTGAGGGCTTCACTATATTACCTCCAGGATTTGGCTCTTGTGAAATATACTTCCTGTTCCCTTTCAAGTACGAAATGTAACCATTACCTAACGGGATATATCTCTTATAGACCTAATTACCTGAGCACTTATATCAAAGCTGCTCCTTTAAGAGCCCCGTGTGCGTCAGACGTCTCCTCCGCCCCCAAGAGATAAATACAAATGAAGCACAGGGCTCAGCGCCATTTTTCTTTCAGCCTGCTTGGGAAAGGTGTGAGCGCTGGTTTTTTTTGTCATACAACGGCGATAAGTTGATATATTTACTTTTCTCTCTCATTTCATATTTTGAAATAATTTAGCTTATTTTAAGTGTATGATTCTTGCTTAGTCTTAGGTTCTGATTAAGTCCCCTCCACGGCCTTGTGTGCTGTGCAAAGCCGAACGGCTATATATATATATATATATATATATATATATATATATATATATATATATATATATATATTAGGGCTGTCAATTAATCTAAGTTAATCTTGATTTTAATTACAGTATTGTTGTAAAATGAACTGTATGAAAAAAAAGAAGTGTTCACTTGTAAATTTACAGAGAGAGCTTCACAAATGTTCTTTTCCTGTGCGTGAATTTCCATCTCTCTTTGACATGGTCAGTTGCATTAGCACTGATGACACAACATCACAGGATGTTTGGGGGTTGTTTACATAATAATTAGGGCTTCTGTTTTTCGGGTTTTATTAATTGTATTTTTCGGTGCTTATCTTCTATTTTCGAGTTTTATATAAATCGTTTTTTTCGGGACTTTTGTTTTGATATACTGTATGAAATTTGTGTTTTTGGTTACTTTCCAAAATGCTTGAGTGTTTTTTTTTTGGTTTTTTTTGTGTGTGTGTCAAAATATGTATAGCTTGTCAGTACTTGCACACTAAGTTGTACCTTCTTTCCTTTGCTGTCTTCCACAACAAAATCCCTATGGTCACGGGCACATTCTTCTGGGGTTTTTGTGTGTACGCATTTTTGTACATTTCGCCACAATTCTGTTTTAAATCCTTTGTGTCTTAACTGTAACATTGACCTATTTTGTTTTGGGTTAAATAAAAAAATATTTGTGGAGCACATTAAGTGTGCTAGTAATGTCTCTCTCATACTAATCATGTAGATTAACACACTACAGTATAAGCTAAACTGATTTGAAAAATAACAAATAATTTACAAACATCTATATTAACCATGCTTTAAATGAAACTTATAAATCAACTAATTAATAAAATTACAAACATACTTACTTTAATGTAGCCTAAAGTACGAAAATAAGTTATCATACATTGCACAATAATCCAAATAAAAACATAAGAACATAAGAAAGTTTACAAACGAGGAGGCCATTCAGCCCATCTTGCTCGTTTGGTTGTTAGTAGCCTATTGATCCCAGAATCTCATCAAGCAGCTTCTTGAAGGATCCCAGGGTGTCAGCTTCAACAACAATTTGCAGTAGAGAGAGCGAGACAGCGAGCAAGGGAGACACATGTGAGCAGGTAGAAAACAGGTAAAAGGAACACACTTTTTTCAAACAATATTCTTATTCTTATTCATTAACTTTAGCGCTGCTGGATAACAAAAACATAATAATTTAAAGTATTCCTCCAAATGAGTGTAAATGACTGATGGGGCAGTCTGTATAGACTATACACAGGGCTCTGCAGTATGGGATAGGCTACCAGCTTCATTAACTTTACTGTATTATTGTATTATTGAATCGTATTTTGTCACACTTGTACTTGCTTGAACCAAAGTCATTGTATTTATCTTGCTCTTAATTGTATTATTACTTGTACTGTGATACTTGAAATGTATTTGCTTACGATTGTAAGTCGCCCTGGATAAGGGCGTCTGCTAAGAAATAAATAATAATAATAATAATAATAATAATAATAAATCTAAAAAAACGACAGGTTTCTAACAAACTTGTTAGCCACTTTTACCTCCCGTGTAATTCTGCACCCACCCAGCTCAAATTCGCTTCAAAATCACAATATAAAGATGACAGTGCATCCTGCGCAAAAGCACTTTTCCCTTTACGTTTTTGTGTTTTCCTGCATTTCACCAAAATCACGCCCCATATCTCAAAGCCTAGATCTTTATCATCCAAAAACCAAAAAAGTCCATAGTGTGGGTTAGCGTTATGTCCCGTCCTGCCCCCCACCCCCTTCCCGAGGAGTTCCCACAAAACTGAAAAGAAGAAGTCAACATCTAAAATGGTTGACAAGATCTTAATAGCGGAAACAGATTGACAATTGCACATAAACTCTCCTCATTAGGATTCTTAATAAAGTAGGACAGTAGTTCTGGGGGGATGAGGGATCCAGGGAGGGTTTTTTTAAGAACGGGGTGATGCAGGCCTGTTTGAAGGATGAGGGGAAACAGCCAGAGAGCAGAGAGGTGTTGAGAAGAGAGGCGATGAAAGGGAGTAGAGCAAGGGCAGCAGCCTGGAAGAGGTGAGTGGGGAGGGGGGCCAGAGCACACATGGTGGGTTTATGGCTCTGGAGCAGGGTTGCAGAGGGTGATAGGGAGTGAGTGAACAGAGGACGGGGTGGGTGGGGAAGGATGCGAGGTAGTGAAGAGTTTGCAGATGCCTGTGATTTTAGAAGAGAAGGAAAGACATTAGCCGAGATGGAGGAGGATGGATGGGGGGGGGGCTAAGGAGGGAGGAGAAGGTAGATAAAAGTTTACAGGGATTGTTAGTGGAAGACTGAATGATAGAGTGGAATTAGGAGCATTTGGCAGAGGTAAGTGTAGAGAGAAGGAAGCGAGGAGCGAGTGATAGAGATCCAAGGAGTGAGAGGGGCGGAGGAGAGGAGGAAGTCAAGCTCATCAAGAAAGTGAGTAAGGGGTCCAGGAGGGCGGTAAAGAACATTGAGGAGGAGGCGACAAAGGGAGGTGATTTCAACAATTCAAAGGAGAAAGGAGAGAGCAGGGTGGACAGAAAAGAGCAGGGAGGGAGAGAGCAGAAGTCCTGCTCCCTCACCCCATCCAGTGGGGCGAGGAGAGTGGGAAAGGACATAGAGAGAGAAAAGGGCGGCCAGAGTGGTAGTATTATCAGGGGAGATCCAGGTTCCAGTGAGAGCTACGAAGTCAAGAGAGTGAGAGGCAACAGCAGAGATGAAGTCAACTTTATTGGAAGCTGAGCGACAATTCCAGAGGACACCAGAGAGAGAGAGAGTGGGGGGGGGGGGGGGTGAGCAGAGGAGAGGGGGAGAGGCAGGGAGATGAGGTTAGAAGAGTTAGATTTGCGGCGGCAGGGAGAAGCCAGAGGACAGGAACGAGAGGAGAGGATTACAGGGATATTAAAGTTAGTCATGGTAGGGAGCAGTAGAGGAAGTAGAAATGGCTACAGGAGAGGGGGGTGCCGAGAGAGGTGAAAACGGGCAGGTACAGGAGGAGCAAGAGCATTAAATGATAAAGAGAAAATAAATAAATAAATGCATGCAAACCTGGTCTGGAGCTGGAGCCTTCAGTTCGAAGCTTGGGTAAAACATTTTGCAGCCGGTCCACGTTGGCCTGTCCTCGTGTGGACTTCCACAGTGTAGAGTGTAGACTACCGGCCCTTCTCTGAGATGGCGCCGAGTGTTTTGGAGCACTAGCTTAGCGTCTGCTTATATAATGCCCTACATGTTGAGAGCTTGGTGCTGCCGACAATTGTTTGCAAATTATTCTAAATCCAGTCAGCTGCACCCTGTACGAGTTGGTCGATTGTTACACCTGCACAACTCGCTCACGCGTTACAACCTCAACTGGCAATATATGCGGATCATGAACGGGTGGAGGTTAGCCTATGGATAGCACTCTGCAATCTCCTTGATGACATGCTGCACAGCCATAGCCTCCTTATCACGCAACGCCATTATCTGACTGATCCAGCCAATCAGCTGCCAGCAGGGGACTGAGGAAACCAGCAAATAACAGAGGCTTCCTTAAATACTGCTCTACTTGGGAAGTATGGTTAAACACTAATATAAAGCAGGTGGGGTTAGAGAAGTACCAGACCTCTTTTGTCATGAGGATCAGAGTCACTGCTGGATAGAGTTCTATGATCTGCAGCCTGGCTGCTTTGGAATTCAGGTTCAAGGCAGATGTTCAGAAAATGTTGAAACTGGAAAATAAATAATTACATATTTTTAACTTAGTTAATCTTTATTTTGTTCCTGAATTATAAAACATACTTGAATAAAAGGAAGAAATGGTAGTTTTGAATCAGTGACTGAGGTAGTATATGTACTGAACACCACTGCAAACGCTAAGTGGCTTGTGTTAAAAGAAACCGAAGAATCAATCTGTAATTAAAAAAAAAAAAACTGCATTGTAAAATAAGTGGCTTTTTCTATTAGGCAGTACTGGTGATGTTTTTGGGCCGGTATCTTGTTTATTCCTCGCTACAACAGAAACAACAAAACACCTAGGATAAAACTTTTTATTTAAAATGTACATTTCAAGCAGACTATGCAAAATCTTGGATGATGCTGAGAACATACAAGAGCGAGTACCTGCAAGACCTTGGAGAGCAGAGTTAGTGCAGCCATTTTACTCTCTGCGGAGGAGCCGCTGGCCCACCAGGACTAGAGACTGGTCCAGCTGCCCAGCACCCCGCCCACCAGCTGGCTGACCTGTGTCTTCCACACAGAGCACTCTCGGAAACCCTGGTCCAGCATACTATTCAGGACCATGCTCACCTGCACTGCGCACACAAAGAATTAAATGTTACAGGGCGCGGTTAGTTATGCTTTTCCAAATAGTGACCAAAAAGAATTCAGACAGTTCCTGGGTGTACAGTAGATATAAATAGGTAATGCAAAAGGCAAAAGTCAAGAAACAACAAAAAAAAAGTTACTATTGTTCTTCCCTTAAGGGTGTTATTGGGAACTCTTTCCTAATTGGATTGATGGAAATTAGAAATCAGACTAAATCGTATTATAGTGCAAGGATACGGGAAATGGAGTAACCTCCACCGTCATTGATTTTAAAGGATCACTGATTTTGCTGTTTTTGTGGCAGCACTCCAAAGAAAAGAAGTCTGACCTAGACTTCATTCATAAAAAGGGCTCTCACCACTTTAGGGTTCATCAGCTGTGGCACAGTGGTGTCCTGGTTCTGAAGAAGCTCTGAATTGATGGTCTCTTGGAACAAACTGTACTCTCCGGGAGAGAGAAAGTAACAAAGTTCTTCTGGGACATGTCAGAGAGGCACCGACAGCATTATGCTGTTGAGCAGCAAACTCGCCAGCTCCTCACACTGTAAATCCAACACAACACACATGCTTCACTGAAGTATACATTTCCTTTTAAACAAAAAGCAGAAGATACAGTATGTCTTACCAAAAAAACTAAAAAAATACTGCAATCAGACAATAAGCTTTACCTGCAGAACTCCACCAGGTTGACAAAGGCAGTGAAGTCTTTGGATTTGCTTGGCTGAAGGTTTGCAGCCGTCTGTGACAATATAGTAGAAACTGTGACTGAGTACAGTACAGCGTTGTATTTTGATACTAAATTGAGTTCTGGTACAACTCATATAGTCCATTTAAATAAACCCTACTTCAATGTTCCAAGGTTCATATGTCAAAATCGACACATTGTCCTAGTTTGTGTGTGCTTGTACGTGCATCTAAAATGTATAGGTTATGTAGTCTTTGAAATTAATATAAACTAACATATTGTACACATTTTACAAATATATATTTAAAATATATTAGCAGCAGTCTCAAACAAACAAACCTCAGTTCAACCAGTTTAAGTGGAATGTTGAAATTGAACCTGTGGGTTTTGAGTTTTACTAACCTACCCTTTGATGGTTTAATTTATTACTTAAAAAGTTAAAACATAGAAAGTAAAACATTTTCTTTACAATGGATGAATATCAAGTAAAAGGAAAGTATCTGAATAGAATATATATATATATATATATATATATATATACATACATACATATACACACATAAACACACAGTGCCTATAGAAAGTCTACATCCCCTTTCAAAATGTTCACCTTTTGTTGCCTTATAGCTTGGAATTAAAATAATTTTTCCTTTTTCATTTATCTACACAACCTACCCCACAACTTCCAAGTGAAAAAATTATTCTAGAAATTTGTAGAAAATTAAAATAAAAACTGAAATAGCTTTGTTGGGTAAGTGTCCACCGCCCTTGTAATAGCAATCCAAAATTAGCTCAGGTGTAACCAATCGCCTTCAAAATCACACACCAAGTTAAGTGGCCTCCACCTGTGTTAAATTGTAGTGATTCACATGATTTCAGGATAAATTCAGCAGTTCCTGTAGGTTCCCTCTGCTGGGTAGTGCATTTCAAAGCAAAGACTCAAACATGAGCACATAGGCGCTTTCAAAAGAACTTCGGGACAAAGTTGTTGAAAGGCACAGATCGGGATGGGTATAAAAAAATATCAAAGGCCTTGAATATCCCTTGGAGCACGGTCAAGAAGAAGTGGAAGGTGTATGGCACCACCAAGACCCTGCCTAGATCAGGCCGTCCCTCCAAACTGGATGACCAAGCAAGAAGGTGACTGATCAGAGAGGCTACCAAGAGGCCAATGGCAACTTTGCAAGAGCTACAGGCTTTTATGGCCAAGACTGGTCAAAGTGTGCATGTGACAACAATATCCCAAACACTCCACAAATCTGGCCTGTATGGTAGGGTGGCAAGAAGGAAGCCATTACTCAAGAAAGCCCACCTTGAATCCCATTTGACATATGCAAAAAAACACTCAGGAGATTCTGTAGCCATGTGGCAAAAAGTTTTGTGGTCTGACGAAACTAAAATGGAACATTTTGGCCTAAATGCAAAGCACTATGTTTGACGCAAACCCGCATCACCCAAAGAACACCATCCCTACTGTGAAGCATGGTGGTGGCAGCATCATGTTAAGGGGATGTTTCTCATCGGTAGGGACTGGGGCACTTGTCAGGATAGAAGGGAAAATGAATGGAGCAAAGTACAGAGAAGTCTTTGAGGAAAACCTGCTGCCCTCTGCAAGAAAGCTGAAACTGGGACGGAAGTTCACCTTTCAGCGTGACAACGACCCAAAGCACACAGCCAAAGCTACACTGGAGTGGCTAAGGAACAAAAAGGTAAATGTTCTTAGTGGCCCAGTCAGAGCCCCGACCTAAATCCAATTCAAAATTTGTGGCATGACTTGAAGATTGCTGTCCATCAGCGCTCCCCAAGGAACTTGACAGAGCATGAACAGTTTTGTAAAGAAGAATGGTCAAATATTGTCAAATCTAGGTGTGCAAAGTTGGTAGAGACCTATCCCAACAGACTCACATATGTAATTGCAGCCAAAGGTGATTCCACCAAGTATTAACTCAGGGGGTGGAAACTTATCCAGTTATGATCTTTCAGTTTTGCATTTTTAATATATAATTTTTTTCTCAATAAAAACTTTTTTCCCCTTAACAGTGTGGAGTATGGTGTGTAGAGAAGTGGAAAAAAATCCTCATTTAAATGTATGAAACTTTGAGGCACTGACACAACAAAATGTGAAAATAGTTCATATATATATATATATATATATATATATATATATATATATATATATATATATATATATACACACACATATGATGGTATCCAATCCATATAATATGCCAGCTTTGGTTGGACTAAGAGAACAAATTATGTAGAATAATGCAATTAACAACCCGATTCCAACTGCTTGCTCGTCAGCGCTGTTTCTGGACCGACAAGTCCAGTTTCTCAATTACCTTAACAGTATTGATTTGATGAGCTTGTCATAAAGCAGACGGTTCAGGGAGTGCAGAGATGAACTTCGGACGTCAAAGGCTCCATCTACGAATCCAGAGTCCCGCACAATAGTTGAAACATCTAGTGAGAATTACAGAAGGCAAACACTGTATGGCTCCTCAAAAGCCATACTGAACCACTTACACTTATTACTATGCTAAATTGGTATAGATAATAATATACAGTAAAAGAGACAAGACACTGTTTACCTTCATTTTATCACAGTCCAGAAGGCTCCTCAAGTGGTCAAGGTCGTCCCTGTATGAAGGGACCTTCCACTTCCCTGTGCGAACCTGTCCTCCTTCCACTGGTTGGTCCCCCTCTTCTTCCCCTTCTTCCTGAAGAATGAAAAATCAAGACGAAAAATGTTTAGCTGACTGAATATTGTGGTGGTCAGCATACTGACACTTTTGAGATATTGAAACTAACTGCTAGCTATCTCAACACTTGCTGTATAAACGCATTAGTCTTAGTGTACAGTATAGGCTCATTTATTTCATGTTCAATACTTATCCAAAGTCTTTTCCATATACAATTAAATTAAATTAGTCTGGCTGCAAGTCATTACGAGAACCAACTGGTTAGTTAATGACAGGAAATAAGGCATTGAAGGGGTGAGGGTCACTCTCTAGGGGCAAGCTTAAGGTTGAGATAAAAGTCTAGTTTTAAAACTCAAATAAACGTAAGATTTTACTTAATCTCCCCATAAAATGAATGAAAGTGCAGATGCAGCTGAGTTCCATGCAACATGGTTTCCACAATAACAATGCGAGCAACAAGCGTGGTTCAGAATGTTCTAAATTGTAAAAGTAAATAAATAAGCATAATCTCACCCCAGTAAGAAGCACTGGCTTAGAACTGACATGAATCAGACCCAGATGCACTGAAAAACAAAACACATGCCAACATACTGTATTTTGCCAAAAAACAAAATGTACAACAGGAAACTTGTGTTCCATCTTTACCCAGTACTAATGAGAATGCCAGTTATAAAAAGGTCAAATCAAAAATACAAAACTTAACTGCTAAACAGACTTGAGCGACCACCTATAGAATTGAAGTAAAACCTCTTAAACCTAATACATTTAACAAGATTTGTTTTAGAAGAACTAAATCCAAAATGTTGGTTCCATGATTTTGTTCAAAAAAACACAAACGAGACAACATCAGTTTGCTGTAACAAAGTTCCAAAAAGTTACAAAATTGCCCGGGTGGATTAGCATCTACTGAGAAATTTGGAGAACTCGCACGGACTACCAGTATACTGGATCCTCAAAAACAAAAAGAAATTAAATATAAAAAATAACCGCATTCTACTGGCGAGAACCTTGCACTGTCCCTGCAGAAATGTGGGCGAGTAGGGTAGCCTATTGTATATTTATTACCAGTATTTTGAAAATGTACTGAACTAAACATTTTGACTGGATCATTTATATATCATTAACCTAAAGTACTGAATTTTAGCTCTGTTTGTAGACTACCATAAGGATCAGAATTACTGAAGCTACAGTTCTGTAGGAAGACTTGCATATATTATATATGTATGTGTATAATAAATATATATTCAGTCAAAAAATGTTTAGCAAACAATACATGGCTAGAATGTTGGTATTTATATATATATATATATATATATATATATATATATATATATATATATATATATAAGAGAGATTAAGAAAAAGAAGCATGGAGTAGCCATGTTCACGTTTTTAAGTATTGTTTTCAAAACAAGATCATTTTTCAATGAAAACTAAATTAAACTTAAAAACCTAAAGTTAAATACAGTAATATAACGTTCATGGATACATAATTAAAAGTAAATGATAGAAAAACACAATGTATCCTATACTATCAATGTACAATGCACTATTATGGTACTATAATGCAGTAGCACCATGATAATACAATTGTATTTTTTTTTTATTTCTAAGAAGTATCATGGTATTTATACCGGATACAAGTATTACAGTAACATTATAACGGACAAATGTATTGTAACGATCCGTGTATTGTGTTTGTGTACTGTATTCCCTCTTGTTTCTACTGTCTGTTATTGCCGCTGTATTGTGTTCCTTTCCCCCCGTCTGTATTACCTGTAGCTGCGGGTTCGCTCTGTCTCTGGCTGTGCGAGCTGCCCCTGTCATAGGCTGTTTGTTGTGTGTGCCCATTGGTCCTGGTGTGCGGCTGGGGACCAATGGGGTAGCTGTTCGCTCTGGCACCCGATTAACATAAAGGGGCGGGGCTTAGCTATAAAACTGGTCGTTGCACGCTCATTGTCGGTGCTGAGCAAGTGGCTGGAGCAGTGGGCTCTTAAAGAAGTTCATAAATAAAAGCCTTGAACTTGAAAACGGCGTGTTGTCTTTGTCTATCCTGTGCACTGCGCGGAAAACGCTACACTGGTGTCAGAAGCGGGATCAGTACAACGAGTGATCCAGCGTTGAGCAGAAACAGGAGAAGACAAAGATGGACCAATGGCTGTGGTACGACTCCAGGCCGTCACAGAACCGGTGGGACGGCGGACTGGGGGATCTCCTCGGTGACTTGGAGGAGCGAGGTTGGTGCCTTGCCTGCGGGGAGTTCGGGCACCAGGTGACGTGCTGCCCCTTCCAGGACGAAGGGGACCTACTGCCTGCCCGAAAACAAAAGCGGAGGAGGGGTGGTCGTTCGAGGAGGCTAGCGAAGGAGTCTAGATCATCTCCCGCGTGGGAGATGGGGGGCCTACCGCTGCCGCCGCCGCGTGAGAGAGAGCCAGGGCCGCCGCCGCCGCCGCGTGAGAGGGCGCCAGGGCCGCCGCCGCGTGAGAGGGCGCCAGGGCCGCCGCCGCCGCGTGAGAGAGCGCCAGGGCCGCCGCCGCCCCCGCCGCATGAGAGGGCGCCAGGGCCGCCGCCGACGCCGCCGCGTGAGAGGGCGCCAGGGCCGCCGCCGCCGCCGCCGCGTGAGAGGGCGCCAGGGCCGCCGCCGCCGCCGCCGCGTGAGAGGGCGCCAGGGCCGCCGCCGCCGCCGCCGCGTGAGAGGGCGCCAGGGCCGCCGCCGCCGCCGCCGCGTGAGAGGGCGCCAGGGCCGCCGCCGCCGCCGCGTGAGAGGGCGCCAGGGCCGCCGCCGCCGCGTGAGAGGGCGCCAGGGCCGCCGCCGCCGCGTGAGAGAGCGCCAGGGCCGCCGCCGCCGCCGCGTGAGAGAGCGCCAGGGCCGCCGCCGCGTGAGAGAGCGCCAGGGCCGCCGCCGCCGCCGCGTGAGAGAGCGCCAGGGCCGCCGCCGCCGCGTGAGAGAGCGCCAGGGCCGCCGCCGCCGCCTGCGAGAGAGCCAGGGTCGCCGCCTGCGAGAGAGCCAGGGCCGCCGCCGCCGCCTGCGAGAGAGCCAGGGTCGCCGCCTGCGAGAGAGCCAGGGTCGCCGCCTGCGAGAGAGCCAGGGCCGCCGCCGCCGCCTGCGAGAGAGCCAGGGCCGCCGCCGCCTGCGAGAGAGCCAGGGCCGCCGCCGTCGCCGCCTGCGAGAGCGCCGCCGCCGCCGCCGCGTGAGAGAGCGCCAGGGCCGCCGCCGCGTGAGAGAGCGCCAGGGCCGCCGCCGCGTGAGAGAGCGCCAGGGCCGCCGCCGCCGCCTGCGAGAGAGCCAGGGCCGCCGCCGCCTGCGAGAGAGCCAGGGCCGCCGCCGCCTGCGAGAGAGCCAGGGCCGCCGCCGCCGCCTGCGAGAGAGCCAGGGCCGCCGCCGCCGCCTGCGAGAGAGCCAGGGCCGCCGCCGCCGCCTGCGAGAGATCCAGGGTCGCCGCCTGCGAGAGAGCCAGGGCCGCCGCCGCCGTCTGCGAGAGAGCCAGGGCCGCCGCCTGCGAGAGAGCCAGGGTCGCCGCCGCCGCCGCCTGCGAGAGATCCAGGGTCGCCGCCTGCGAGAGAGCCGGGGCCGCCGCCGCCTGCGAGAGAGCCAGGGCCGCCGCCGCCTGCGAGAGAGCCAGGGCCGCCGCCGCCTGCGAGAGAGCCAGGGTCGCCGCCTGCGAGAGAGTCACTCAGCTCAGCAGGGAATAGCAGATTGCCTTCCGCACAGCACGGCCCGTCGGCTCACCCACCAAAGGCCCTGGATGGAAAACCGGACATGCGGGGAGGGGGTCTGTGTTTCAGGGGTGGAGGTGGCCGATCTCAGTCATAAGCTGTATGGAGCCTTGTGAACTTTTTGGGGGCAAAAAGGCTAAGGTGGGGGTAGTGTAACGATCCGTGTATTGTGTTTGTGTACTGTATTCCCTCTTGTTTCTACTGTCTGTTATTGCCGCTGTATTGTGTTCCTTTCCCCCCGTCTGTATTACCTGTAGCTGCGGGTTCGCTCTGTCTCTGGCTGTGCGAGCTGCCCCTGTCATAGGCTGTTTGTTGTGTGTGCCCATTGGTCCTGGTGTGCGGCTGGGGACCAATGGGGTAGCTGTTCGCTCTGGCACCCGATTAACATAAAGGGGCGGGGCTTAGCTATAAAACTGGTCGTTGCACGCTCATTGTCGGTGCTGAGCAAGTGGCTGGAGCAGTGGGCTCTTAAAGAAGTTCATAAATAAAAGCCTTGAACTTGAAAACGGCGTGTTGTCTTTGTCTATCCTGTGCACTGCGCGGAAAACGCTACACTGGTGTCAGAAGCGGGATCAGTACAACGAGTGATCCAGCGTTGAGCAGAAACAGGAGAAGACAAAGATGGACCAATGGCTGTGGTACGACTCCAGGCCGTCACAGAACCGGTGGGACGGCGGACTGGGGGATCTCCTCGGTGACTTGGAGGAGCGAGGTTGGTGCCTTGCCTGCGGGGAGTTCGGGCACCAGGTGACGTGCTGCCCCTTCCAGGACGAAGGGGACCTACTGCCTGCCCGAAAACAAAAGCGGAGGAGGGGTGGTCGTTCGAGGAGGCTAGCGAAGGAGTCTAGATCAACTCCCGCGTGGGAGATGGGGGGCCTACCGCTGCCGCCGCCGCGTGAGAGAGAGCCAGGGCCGCCGCCGCCGCCGCGTGAGAGGGCGCCAGGGCCGCCGCCGCGTGAGAGGGCGCCAGGGCCGCCGCCGCCGCGTGAGAGAGCGCCAGGGCCGCCGCCGCCGCCGCCGCGTGAGAGGGCGCCAGGGCCGCCGCCGCCGCCGCCGCGTGAGAGGGCGCCAGGGCCGCCGCCGCCGCCGCCGCGTGAGAGGGCGCCAGGGCCGCCGCCGCCGCCGCCGCGTGAGAGGGCGCCAGGGCCGCCGCCGCCGCCGCCGCGTGAGAGGGCGCCAGGGCCGCCGCCGCCGCCGCCGCGTGAGAGGGCGCCAGGGCCGCCGCCGCGTGAGAGGGCGCCAGGGCCGCCGCCGCCACGTGAGAGGGCGCCAGGGCCGCCGCCGCCGCGTGAGAGAGCGCCAGGGCCGCCGCCGCCGCCGCGTGAGAGAGCGCCAGGGCCGCCGCCGCCGCGTGAGAGAGCGCCAGGGCCGCCGCCGCCGCCTGCGAGAGAGCCAGGGTCGCCGCCTGCGAGAGAGCCAGGGCCGCCGCCGCCGCCTGCGAGAGAGCCAGGGTCGCCGCCTGCGAGAGAGCCAGGGTCGCCGCCTGCGAGAGAGCCAGGGCCGCCGCCGCCGCCTGCGAGAGAGCCAGGGCCGCCGCCGCCTGCGAGAGAGCCAGGGCCGCCGCCGTCGCCGCCTGCGAGAGCGCCGCCGCCGCCGCCGCGTGAGAGAGCGCCAGGGCCGCCGCCGCGTGAGAGAGCGCCAGGGCCGCCGCCGCGTGAGAGAGCGCCAGGGCCGCCGCCGCCGCCTGCGAGAGAGCCAGGGCCGCCGCCGCCTGCGAGAGAGCCAGGGCCGCCGCCGCCTGCGAGAGAGCCAGGGCCGCCGCCGCCGCCTGCGAGAGAGCCAGGGCCGCCGCCGCCGCCTGCGAGAGAGCCAGGGCCGCCGCCGCCGCCTGCGAGAGATCCAGGGTCGCCGCCTGCGAGAGAGCCAGGGCCGCCGCCGCCGTCTGCGAGAGAGCCAGGGCCGCCGCCTGCGAGAGAGCCAGGGTCGCCGCCGCCGCCGCCTGCGAGAGATCCAGGGTCGCCGCCTGCGAGAGAGCCGGGGCCGCCGCCGCCTGCGAGAGAGCCAGGGCCGCCGCCGCCTGCGAGAGAGCCAGGGCCGCCGCCGCCTGCGAGAGAGCCAGGGTCGCCGCCTGCGAGAGAGTCACTCAGCTCAGCAGGGAATAGCAGATTGCCTTCCGCACAGCACGGCCCGTCGGCTCACCCACCAAAGGCCCTGGATGGAAAACCGGACATGCGGGGAGGGGGTCTGTGTTTCAGGGGTGGAGGTGGCCGATCTCAGTCATAAGCTGTATGGAGCCTTGTGAACTTTTTGGGGGCAAAAAGGCTAAGGTGGGGGTAGTGTAACGATCCGTGTATTGTGTTTGTGTACTGTATTCCCTCTTGTTTCTACTGTCTGTTATTGCCGCTGTATTGTGTTCCTTTCCCCCCGTCTGTATTACCTGTAGCTGCGGGTTCGCTCTGTCTCTGGCTGTGCGAGCTGCCCCTGTCATAGGCTGTTTGTTGTGTGTGCCCATTGGTCCTGGTGTGCGGCTGGGGACCAATGGGGTAGCTGTTCGCTCTGGCACCCGATTAACATAAAGGGGCGGGGCTTAGCTATAAAACTGGTCGTTGCACGCTCATTGTCGGTGCTGAGCAAGTGGCTGGAGCAGTGGGCTCTTAAAGAAGTTCATAAATAAAAGCCTTGAACTTGAAAACGGCGTGTTGTCTTTGTCTATCCTGTGCACTGCGCGGAAAACGCTACAGTATTAAATATAACTGCGCTTTGGATAAAACAGTCCCTCAAACAAGTTTCTAGCTGTCGTAAATATTAAATAATCTCCCGTCGTTGAAAACGCTCAGTATAAAAACTTTTACTACAAATGGAAGATCAACGTTACATCAATGTTACATTAAGCAGACTGGGAAGCCCAATATTACAAGAAAAAACGTTATATTTGGAAAGCAGTGTTTTTCTTTTAACTGTAGATTAGGTACCATTTCTGCGAAAAGTGTCTTTTGTGGGCTGTCGACGACTCGGAACGCGTGCAATTTATGCTTACCTGGCAGGGGAGATACCATGATCAAGAAGGTGGTTTATTTGGGGCGAGGCGATGCCATTGCACTCAGGCTGTACTGACCCCTGCGAATTCCTCAAATGCGGGAATCTCGACTGCATAATTTCTGGTAGTGGGGGACTGTGTTCGAGCTCTCCTCTAATCTTGTAGTCAAAAGTAGAGACACGAGTCTCTCAAAGCACACAAACTAGCAGTTGTTCTAGAAGCTTTCAGCGGTTGGCTTTGTCAAACTGGGAAGGAGAGTCTGGTCAGTAGTTATGTGTTTATTGCTTTACACTGCATAATGTTCAGGAAAGTACGGCGTGTTTCCTGTACAAGTATTTTAAGATGGGGGAATAAGAAGCTCCTTTTTTATGTTCCTTTTATTTATTTGTTTACTTTTTGTTACTTCATGGGTCACATTTCGTCAAGAATTCTAGAAATAACAATGGCCTGCGCGACATATGAAATTATAATTATGTATTGTGTCCCTTTGAGCGTGTGTGACGCGACCAAACAAACAAACAAACAAACAAACAAACAAACAAACAAAAAACATTTAAAACGATGTTTACCCTGACAGCTTCCAGGCTAATAACAGAAATAGTAGGGGAAATAGCGCCCCCTGCTCAGCAGCAGAAAGAAAAGCTTACAGCACCTGGTATTCCCAGGCGGTCTCCCATCCAAGTACTAACCAGGCCCGACCTTGCTTAGCTTCCGAGATCAGACGAGATCGGGCGTTCTCAAGGTGGTATGGCCGTAAGCGAGAGAACATGCTCATTTAATCTCTTTCATATTAATAAATTGGTATCATATGTGACAGGTTGGTTAAGGGGATCCCAGATCTCTTTTGTGACAAACGCTAACATTTAAGCTGCTCTTGACGCCACATGTATGGAGGATAATTTGTGCCAAAATAAATAAATAAATAAATAAATAAATAAATAAGTAGAAACTGAAATATATTTAATAATGTATCTATTTATTTATTTATTTCGTTATTTATTTATTTATTCCGTTTTTTATTTCGCTTTTTATTTCGTTTTTTATAGCTGTATTTATTTCGTTGTTTTATTTATTTATTTATTTCGCTTTTTATTTAGTTTTTTCTTTCTTTATTTCGTCTTTTCATTTTGGCACAATCTTTTCGAGCTACCGTCAATCATGCTCGATGGGCGGGACAATAAGTGAATCGGTGATCTACTAACTTTGCCTGGTAGTAGTGCGGCGCAGTGATGGGCAGTTCTCGATTCATTTGATTCAGTTCAGTTTGGTGAATCGATTCATTTCGTTCATTTGATTCACCGATTCAATGACGCAAAACCAATCAATGTAGACCGCATTAAGATTGTTTACGTAGGTTTATTTGAACCGGAAAGAACGAGTCGTTCACGAACTGCACGTCACAAAAGCTAGGGAGAATCTATATTTGGTTGACTGGGTTCATAAACATTAAATATAGTTTGACAAAAAAAATAATAATATATATTTACAATTCTAGAGATAACATAACCGTTTGAACCATTAGCATTGTTTAGCCATCAGTATCAATCTAATTTAATTTCATCTTTAAAAAAGTCAACTGCATTTCTTACGTGTTTTTTTATATACATTTGGAGTCACCCATTGTTTTTTACAACAACAAAAAAGAGAGTCTCGAACAAGTTGTATTTGTGGCACTAATCCGTGGTATTTATTCAGCACATAGCAAAACGCTGTTTGCCCAATTCCTCTTCTATCCAGTAAATCTTTGGGATTAGTCATGTGATCAATCACACGTTGAAGCACACCCATAACCGCAACATGTACATTTTATATAAACAAAGTTTAAATGTGTATATATTTAGTATACCACAGTAAAATAACATTTAGAAAATGTATATTTAATAATGTAAAATATAATAGACGTTTAAGAACGTCATCCGTTAGAATGTGCAATATCCTCCTAAAAGGTTGTTGTATCGTAGCTGATACTACGTTTCAACTTGTGGACTAAGGGGAATCGCCGTCATTATTAAATTATAAAATATTTAACCGTAGTTGTAAATTGTCATGTAATCTTTGTAATCACAATATGTAATCACAAGTTATATAATTAAGCGTTGGGTACAATAACGTTACAATACCAGTAGATGTTTGTATTTATTTATTTTGGAAATTAGGTGTATATCTCTATTATTATTATTATTATTATTATTATTATTATTATTATTATTATTATTATTATTATTATTATTATTATTTAGTAATTTGGCTGACTGTACTCAAGATGGCTTAGAAATATTAATCATAATTTGTGCAAAATAGTTAACTATAGATATGATTAATTTTGATGTGTATGAAAAATAACAAACACATAGGCTACAACTAGTAGTGATTCATTTTATTATTTATTTGAGATTTACACAAGGTTACGTACATAGTAAACTAAGAACTGTAAGAATTTATGGTGCACAAACTGGTAATCCGAGTTTCTGACAGCGTGAAGCAGCACTCTGGAAAGTACACATTGTCTGGATCATAGATATATAGCTATGGTCTGGAGGATGTAACTGACGCCATTTTGGCTCACACAGAGTTCTTATCTTGCACTAAGTAAGCGGGAATTTGGATCCAACATGGCACATACGGTCTTCAGTTTCATAACACTCAACGAGTTGAGAGACAACCCGGTTTCCTTGTTGCAACGAACAAATCAGCCAGACTCGAGAGGTAAAGAGTCACTTCATGAGTTTTGATAGACTGGTAACTCAACTCCTGTGCGCCACGTTCTTGTTCATAGGGTGAATCAAAAGAACCGATTCAATGGGGACACTGATCCGATTCCCATCGTTCACCTAAGGCCCTGTCCACACGATGCCTTTAAACCGTATTAGTTGCATTTAAGCCGGCTTAAAACGCAGCATTTAATACCGTACTTGAGAACCGGACTCGAGACCACCTCAGGAGCTAGTCTCGAGTCCGGTTCTAATTAGATCGCATCAGGTAGTGCGGTTTATCAGAAGTATGGACGCTGTAATACCGAACTACATTTTTTGTGTATCCTCCAATATCCCCAAATGCTTTGTGGTATGTTTGGCGAAATACTCAGAGCAGGCGCCCGAAGGACTTGCTATCAGTGTACACTCCGCACTAGGTATTCATTTTTATGCTTAAAAAAATCTGTCAGGACATCTATTAAAAAACTAGTGGGGAAAATAACAAAAACACAACGTTAAGCGACTGCAAAAATGAAATGTGATTTAAAAGTAGGATCGGGGATGAACAAATTACGTAAGAGGACCAGAATTAGGCTCAGGCAAGATATGAAGGTAAAAACAAAGATTGTGTTGTAATTAACAGCTTTTTCTGAGTTTAATTATAAAACAGAATCAGCTCAATTTGTTTAAAGGGACTTCATCTGATTAAAAATAAAACCTGAAAACTTCAAGCCCTGCTTGTGTGTGTGTGTGTTCGGATTTACATTTTCCACAATACCTGTTATATTTCATTTATGCAATATGGACCTCTGTTAATATGGGGCATAACACATTATTTTAAAATAAAATACAGTGCATGGTGGGATACTATCGTATTAATTTCCTCGGTTCGTTGCGCTGCTGGGAATTGTAACTGAACTATTCTAATGGTGTGTGGACGCATTAAGCCTGACTAAACATGAAACAGTACTTCAGTGTGGACGCTTTGAGCTGTATTAATTAGAACGGTTTCGAGTACGGTTCTCGAGATCGGTTATGTAGTGTGGACAGGGCCTTAGTGAGTCGTTCAAAAAGAAAGATTCGTTCGCGAACACATCACTAGTGCAGAGAGGGCTCCCTGGGTAAAAATATATTGGGACGTCCAGATTTTCCAGTCCCAGTTTGGCCTAACGCTGCGGACTCTTCTGCTATACTGTCGTCACTGGTACTGCGTAGAATTTGATGGCAAATTATCCGCAAGTTAGTTCTGGCACCTTCATCAATATTTTCATCAGTACATGCCAGTATCTGCCCTGTTCTTTCCAACAGCCAATCTACTCGACACAAAATAAAGTCGTCATTTACCGACCCACATTCAACTTGAATTAAAAGCTCCCTAATCTTTTCCGGACAACCCAACACAAGTGGGGTCTCACTGATGACCCATTTTGCAAATGCGGCGACGGCAAGGAGCAGACGGCCGACCACATTCTATACTCCTGCCCTCGCTTCAGGTGCTCCGGCAACTTCACCGACTTGGATGATGCCAGCCGTGACTGGCTGAGGCACCTGACAATATAACTATGTAACTTCTGCATGTTAAGCTCATACGAATCATCATCTTTTCTAGGATAAGACTCCTATAAGTCATATTGCACACATTTGTAACGTATGGAATATTCACTCACAGCACTGAAACTGTACAACAACGACGTTGTAGCCCTGACTGCACACCTCTCCGCACTACTACCAGGCAAAGTTAGTAGATCACCGATTCACTTATTGTCCCGCCCATCGAGCATGATTGACGGTAGCTCGAAGAGATTGTGCCAAAATGAAAAGACGAAATAAATACTGATATAAAAAACGAAATAAAAAGGAAAATAAAAAACGAAATAAATAAATATATAAGTAAATAAATAAATAAAAACTAAAACGAAATAAATAGATAAATTATTAAATATATTTCAGTTTCTACTTATTTATGTATTTATTTCATTTTTTATTTATTTATTTATTTAATTATTTATTTCGAATTTTATTTATTTATTTATTTATTTCATTTTGGCACAAATTATCCTCCATACACATGTGCTTTAGACACGAAAACAACCGGGCCAATAGGATAAGGCTCGTGTGTGGTAATAGAAGTGTTACTAGAAGTAAAGCGCTACCCTTGTGTTTTGCAGCATAAAAAACGGCATTTTTAACGGTCTTTATGCACAGATCTATTTGTCCAGCTTTTATATTTATATATATTAATGGTATATGTGGAAGCTTTGTACACTAGAAACAAGTCAAAATGTGGGCAAGTTAAAGAAAGATGTATCAGAAAATAATTGAATTCTAAGCAGGTGCATTGTTTTTCAAACCTTTAATTGCATAATTTACATTCAGACTTCTTGCATCACATTGGACTCTGCAATGATCTGAAGGGGGGGGGGGGGAAACAGAATTATGGACAATTAACTACATACAGTATTGACACATACTTTATATTCTGTGCGACAACCCTCTTGACAACTAGTACAATCAACCATGCAATTCCTGTTCAGGGATGGAAGTAAGACTCTTACTGCATAGCAGTTTTACCCATGCCAGCCACAGTGTATAGGTAACAAGCTCAAGTGTCTTAATCTCCTAGTAAAACCAGGAATGGATCAACTTCCAATGCAATGACCATTACCTGGAATATCGTTTATTTTCAGGATCCATGTTGCTCAGGTCAGGAGAAACACCAAATAAAAAGCCTATACCAAAGCAAATGCAGGAGAACTTTGGACAGTGATACTGAAATGGTTTTGTGGAAGTGGGACATTGGCTTTGGTGCCAAAAAGGATTATATTACAATTCTCTGACTAATAGATCAATTTATTTCTCCTGACCCAAGCAACATGGACACTGGGAGATCACTGTGTGTGGAGTTTGGATTGAGGCAATAAATCTTATTTCCATCCCTGCTGTTGTATCACAAGTTATTGCTCAACAAGGATCTTTGCCAAAGGAAGGTCAGTTAATGTCCATTACACTGGGATCTTATTTGCATTGTTTACCAGACCAAGGGGTTACAGGGAGCTCTACATTGAAGACAAGAGGTTTGGAAATACACGTATTACACCCTCTAGCATAAATTATTTATATGAATGAAATTACTGCAAAAGGAAAGGGAGATTTTTTAATACTTCTTAAGCAGTGATTTGGTGGCGATAGAATCCTAATCTACTCCAACATGATTAGAAAATTAGAACCAGCAGATTTTAATAAAAGCAATTCAGTGGTCAACTAAAGCCTTCATGGATCAGTGCAAGTAGTTAATAGGGTCTCTTTAACCGTGGGAAAAGAGTTAACTGATCCTTGTTTTGACAAAGACAACTAATGGTTAAAAGGGTTTGCTACATTTATGCATGAAACTTCAGTTATAGTCCTACTAATAGAACTATGTACAGTAGAACCTTATTTATCCGCACCCCGTTCATCCACGGCTCCCTGACGAGTTTTATCACTGAAACATTATTGTCAATGTAGACTTAATGCCCCGCGGTGCACACACACACACACATAAAGACGCATGCGTCAGTCTAACCTGTGGAGTGGATGCCAAGACAGCAGCGCTACAGATGTGAGGATTCATGTCTTGGTATGAACAGCAGAAGGATTCTGTAAAATTAGTTCTCCTGAGGCAGTTACTTAGTGAAGCCCAGCAAATATATTTTTCCTCACTGAAACAAAAGACTATGATGGACTTTGTCAAGGTTCAAAAGAATGACTTCCAGCAGTGAATAGTTTAAAAAAGCTGTTACGAAAACAAAAAAAACAGTTCTGTTGGTATGTATTTTGTTGAAATAAAGTTTAAATTACACAGCAAGCTTATTTATTTAGTTTTAAAGTAAAAAAAAAAATAGAATTGTATTTTTTGTTTGAAATCCCAGAAAACTAGCAACACTTAGCTATCGTTATTTAATATTAATGCATGGAATAAATTAGCGATACCTTGTGATATTTCTAGCTGCTAGCCACACAAATTCATTTACAAGAACATTGTGAGCTCTGATGGTCTGAATAGCTTATTCCCGTCATAAAATGTCTTATGATCTTGTAGCTTTGTAGTATATTTATTTTTTATTAGTATTTATTTTTTATTTGGTAACAAAAAAAGCTGGGGAAACAGGGTTGGAGGTTGTGGCAAAGTGGTGATTGATTACAGGTGCGTGCAGTGCAGAGTGGATACAAAACAGACAGACAATGATTTCCAGGTGCAAGGGTGTTTATTGATTTACTTAACAATGTCCAGAGCCTTATGGTGAACACCTGTAAATAATAATGTTGGAGTGATACAGCGGCGTGTATCACTCAGTATTTGTAAATCCCCGGGTTTGACCTGCAACCAAAAGTCCAGTTTTACACAGACACAGTTTTTAGTGACAGTGAATAGGTGCTAGTGGTGTGTTACAGTTCTCAGTGAAATGCAGGGGTGAAAGTGATGTCCGGGTTTATGCTGGCTTCCGCTACAGCTCCAGATCGTGTTCTGGGTAGTCTAGTTTAAAACAAACAGACAGTTATAACAAACACTATCAGACCCACCTTCAGCACGTAATGTATGTTTCCTCAAGCAGATCCAGTGTAATCTGGGTCCTGTACTTCAATGGCATTACAGGCCATATCTTCTGGCTGAAGGGGGATCAAAAGAGTCAGCTTCATCAGATGAAGCAGGTTCCTCCAGGTCCACAGCGGGATCACTTGTGTCAAAAGGATCAACTGCAACATTAGGGGTGCTAGGATCCACTGGAGCAGGAAAGTTAGTCTCATCTACATCAAGCAGATCAGAAGAATCTATGCCTCCACGACTATCTAGTTTGTCAACAGGAGGAGATTCTGTGACGCTTATCTCTACGAAATCTACAGAGGTGGGTTTTCTGAATAGAGGAATACCATAGACTTCCACTTCACACAGGGTTAAGTTTTCTTTTCTGTTAGGGATGACCGTTCACAAAGCACCCAACCATCTCTCTGCAGCAAAATGTGTGCATGGACCCTGGAGAAGTCTTGGTGAGAAAACAGCATCTGCAAGAAAGTGAAGCAAAAATGTAAATATAAATATTCAGCCAGAACAGATTGTAGAAATATTTCTGGAGGGTGGTCAATTCAAAAGTTGTTTCAACATGAACTTGATTTAATCCAAACTGTTGTAGAAAAAAAGGAAAGGGCAAAAAAAATAAATAGAACAGTGTGACAGTCTGGCTCGCAGTAGTGACATCACGGACCAGGAAGTAGAAACCAAAACAATGGATGGGCGGTTGAAGCTGAGTGCAATGGCACTCAGCGTATTTATTAATAAACAAACAAAAGATTTAAACAAAACAACAAAACACAAAACAAAAGGGCACGAGGGCCAAACCTTTCAGATGGTTTGAGAAACAGTCCTTCCTGTTTCCAACCGAAACACAACACCTGCTGTAGAACCCAGGTCCACTCACCACCACAGGTTTCTCTGGTTTCTTGTAAGAGTGCAAGACAACTTGAAAAAGTTTGGGTTCCAGTTTCTATCAACTGCTCATTCAGCAACTCCACCACTGAAAGTGGAGGACTGAACGGTTTTACCCAGCTTAAGTACACCAACTGTGGAGAACACACATGGGAAGGGAAATACATGTTGCTAAATCAATCAGCATAATAATGACTGGAAATGCAGAAAGACACTGCCAAAATAAAAAAATATATATGTGATCTTAGAAGTCCTAACTTATCAAAAGAAACTGAAGATAGTATACCACAGTAAAATAACATTTAGAAAATGTATATTTAATAATGTAAAATATAATAGACGTTTAAGAACGTCATCCGTTAGAATGTGCAATATCCTCCTAAAAGGTTGTTGTATCGTAGCTGATACTACGTATGGAGAATCCAGCACGTTTTAGCAATTGTTTTTTTTAAATGTGACTCGCTCTCTCCGCTCCCCGTACTCTCCTCTGTACACCCACCCCGAGTGCAGAGAGCTGCAGGTTTATATACTCTGGCCGAGGGATTAACTAGTTGTTAATTATCTTATTATCCCTCGGCCAGAGTCTGCACGCGTTTGGTAAGGATGCATGACTGTCAGCTAGTTAAATAATCAGTAGCTGATCAGCCATGCATCCTCACGGGGTTTTTAAATATAATAATAAAAGACGCTGCGCTTTTATCCGCGCCGCTAACAAAAATACAAATAATAATACATAGAGGCGGGACACTCCGCCACAAACAGGCATTGGAACTCCCAGAATCTGGAGTCAATAACAACTGTATGGGAGCCTATCATAGCCCCATTTTATAGCTTTATAAAGAGACGTTAACAAAACAGCTTTTCTCTGATAAGCCATTGCTGGGAATTACAAATATGAGTCTAGAAAAAACAAAATTTCCCTTCTCACGTGAGATAGGAGGTTATCAGTAGAAAATATTGGCACTTGTGTGGATGGCATTATTTTTCTGGCTCTCATCTCCAAGATATCAATTAAATGCATACTGGTACATTTATGAAAAAAGCTTAGGCACTAGGATCAAGACAATAATTGTTTTAGACAGTGAATGGATTCCCTCTATGACCAGGGGTCATAAATGGAGATTAGATATGGATTGCCATTGCCTTCTCCAATCCAACTTCAGCTTCTTTTAATGTGTGCGAGCAGCAGTCCCTCCTGTTTGACAGTGACCAGTGTAATTCGGTGACTAATCTTCAGGTCCACTCTCCACCATGAAGAGTGCTGTTCTTTAGTGTGACTGCAGGATTTACGACAATAATCAGAGAGGATGATCCCATCAAATGGCAAGATCAGGTGTTCTACGGCTGTCGTACAGGAGATGACTGAACTGCTTTACCCTGGATAGCTACAGTTCTCTAAAAAGGAAGGTCAGGTTTTAAATATTTGTGACTACATTAGGAGTAGTGGTTGTAAAATGGAGGTATACAAGTATGTATCCAAGGAAGAAAGAGAAGCCACTAGACTTGCAGGACAATGACCATTACAAAATGTTACATAATCATAGATTCACACATTTAGCATGCAGTGTTTAAAAGTACTACCTCAAATAGGTTTAGATACAAGGTTGTCTATAGTGTATACTGGATTCTACATGGACTTCGTCGTCGTCACGGCAGTCATTTTGATGGTTTAAGGTTTTCAAATTTAAATTACTCTGCGTGTCTGAAAGTTATGTGGTTGTCCGTTTATGACTTATCCTAAATATAATCCCACCCACCTAGAATCGCCTAAGCAGTTATTTTGACTGCCTTTTACAATGCATGTTTTTATTTTTAATATAACCTACAATACTCTATTTTATATATATATATATATATATATATATATATATATATATATATATATATATATACAAGCCTGTTGTTATCTCTACTGAACCAGGCAGCCATCAATTCCTTCGTTTTGTACAAGGAATCCACCATGGAATATAACAGTAGGAGAGATTTCATGTTGAAGCTAGCCACAGAGTTTCGGCAGACACATTTCGATCAGAAAACTGTAAAACAGCAGGCAAATGCAGCTCAACCTGGATTCAGTGCTGCACCAGTTGACACACAAGAGAAAACATGTTACTTTCGTTTTAAATTAAAAAATAATTTCGTTTTTACAGTTTTGTATGTACATATACCTGTTTACATCTGTTTACACACTACTTTCTTTTGAACTGTTTATTTTATTACAGTTTTATTATTCATTTTTTGAAGTAGTGCTTTATATGTGGTAAGTTAGAAAATAAACCTTTTATGTTTAATTGTTTATTTAAATACAGTGTTTCAGCTGTGCTGATGTTTGATATGATGTGCTTGAATAAAACTTTTGAGTTGTATCCGATAGTTTGTCTTTCATTTTAATACTGATGTTGTTTAAAATGTAACCGTGGTAATGACTGCCAGCGGCGGTTTTATTTCACCTGGAGCTGGCACTGCCATTGCTGAACAGTGAATCTCCAACACGAACTACAGTCCTTTCAGATGGTTTGAGAAACGGTCCTTCCTGTTTCCAACCGAAACACAACACCTGCTGTAGAACCCAGGTCCGCTCACCACCACAGGTTTCTCTGGTTTCTTGTAAGAGTGCAAGACAACTTGAAAAAGTTTGGGTTCCAGTTTCTATCAACTGCTCATTCAGCAACTCCACCACTGAAAGTGGAGGACTGAACGGTTTTACCCAGCTTAAGTACACCAACTGTGGAGAACACACATGGGAAGGGAAATACATGTTGCTAAATCAATCAGCATAATAATGACTGGAAATGCAGAAAGACACTGCCAAAATAAAAAAAATATATATGTGATCTTAGAAGTCCTAACTTATCAAAAGAAACTGAAGGGTTTACCTCCCGGAATGCGTGGGCATTTCACCACAGCAGGCACAGCAAAGACCTCAACTTCACACAATGTCAAAATCTCCCGTTTCCTGGGGATGACAACGTTGATGTAATGACCTTCCCTCCAATAGCAGCAGATTGTGTGGATTGATCCTGAAAAAAACTGCTGTAATGGTTCCACATCTAGAAGGAGTTTAATAAATACTACAACCATTCACCCAGTTAAATTGATAAAATGGCTGGGTATTCCAAAACTGTTCAAAGGATTGAAAAATACAAAAAGTATTTCCCCTACCTTGGGAATTACATTGCCATTATCCGTCAGAGAGCTGCCCACACGGATTTCAGCACCCTTCAGTCTCTCAGAACAACAGTCCCTCTTATTTGCAATGGTGACTATGGCTACTGCATATCTCCTATTCAAATCAAGTCTCCACCAAGTGCGTAGGTCTATTCTGGTGGCAAAGCAGGGCAGACTGGAGAAAATCAGGGGAGCGGTTCCCATCAACTGCATTTTGCGCCAACCCAGAGCTACTCGAGAGAGAGAGGACTGGGTCACGTTACCCTGCAGTCCCACGTTCCTTTCTGAGGAGAGAAAGATATTGAATTAGTTGAAGATGCTTATGATTCACAACATGGTGGTAATGCTATAAAAATATGCCCATCCCCTCATACCATGTAGGAATTATTTTACGAAAATATAGTACTAACATGCATTAATTGGGGTGCCATTTGGATTATAAAGATCTACCCGTACTACTACTTACAAGCAAGTATGTAGAAAGGATAGCTTACACCATCCAGCTTTACCTTTCTGTCTTTCTAAAGGAGCCAATGGCTTCATTTGGCCACCAAATTATCTTAAAACAAATCTATTGTTTTGATGCTATTCACGTTGCCTGGGTAGGTCCTAACAAAGCTAGACTTATTCAAAAATAGTTTTGAATTTGAAAGCCAAGCATGCATATGTATGGATAGCCACATTTATAGCTTTAGTATGATATATAGCATGGACATGTTGTAGGTGCCAGCACTCCAAAGATCTCCACTTCACATAGTCATATATGCTGGTCTTCCAGGGATGAATATATTCAAGTAACAATCTTTCCTCCCATTGCAGCAAATGGTTTGAACAGTTCCATAGAATAGATAACACCACATCAGCAAAAAAAAAAAAAAAAGATCTCAGTAGTCAATCAAGCCAGGACTGCACATGTTCCCAGTAAACTTCACCAAAATAAAAGAATAAAAAGGGCCACCTTAGCTAGCATTGTAGTTTCCGTCTTCAAACAGCGAGTCCCTGATGTAAATTCCAGCCCCAATTAAACCCTGGTGACAGCAGTCCCCCCGGTTCACAATATTTACTGCAGAGACTTGATAAGAACCGTGCAAGTTCACACTCCACCAGGCCCCATACTGAAATTGTGTGTGGGTGCAGCTCTTCATTGCATATATGCTATTCCAGTTTGCATCAAGTGCATGACCAGCATCTCCAATTAAACCATATGTGGATGACTACATTGCTCTACCATGCAGAGCCACATTTCTCTAAAAAGAAAATGTAAAAAATGCAATAAGGCTAAAGCATAGCATCAGCAGCGTTTGCTACATACAGCATGGTTTGGGACCGAACCAAAAGAGCATCCGAAAGTTAAGAACACAATCCCATTCCACTGTGGGTATCTTACTTCAACCCCCAAAAAAGTCTGCACTCTGGGATAGGCACACCATAGATCTCTACTTCACACAGGGTCAGCATCTGGAGACACTGAAGTGATGGTTCTACATCTGGAAGTAAATGTAAAAGTGCAAACCAAATGAGACTACATAATGCCTCTGAAATGGTCACTAGTTCAAATCCTCGTCCAAATTGCAACCTATGGGCACATGGTCTATCTTTCAACCATTAATATTGTAAGGAGCCACTCTGAAGGTACATCAGTGTACTTCACAATATTGAAACCAGCGTGCTGTGCTAAAGAGAGCAGAGCTAGCCAAGACATTTCATTTTAGGAGTTTCCTTTTATAAACACTAGGAGCCCATTATATAAAAGTACATGTTCTGGTATACAAGGATCATTTGAAGGGCATACTACCTGGGAATATTGTTTCCATTTCTATCAAGAGATTCACCAATACAGACTTTGGCACCCAGAAGACGCTCCTCACAGCAGTCGTCTCTGTTGAAGACGATCACAGTGGAGATCTGTGACAGACAAAATACTTCTTAGTGATAAATCTCCCTCCCGACCTGTGAGGGCGCTGTGTAAAGGGAACAGAGTGCCCTGGACTGGATGGCCAGACAATCCATTCCCACGGTTAGGCGGAAGTCGGCCGCCTAACCGTGTCTAGAAAGGGGGCGGAGCTACTGTACACTAAATCATCGACCCGGAAGGAAACGATGTGGCAGCCGTGGAATGGAGGAGCGGTTACAATCATTAACCAAGTGGGCATGATTGACGGTATATAAGGGGAAGTAGCGAGGTGATCTGTTCCTTTGTTATGGATAACGCTAAACCGGAAGGAGACCCGTATTGTAATTGTGAGTGTTTTGTTTGACTTGTCGTGGCTAAAAACTGTTTGTTTGTTGTTATTAGACGGCTAACATGATCCAGAGCTGTCGCTAAAGGCCAGCACCAAACCCGGACAACACTGCACTTGTGTCACGATTAACTGTATTTGCACCATGAGCACTATAGCACTCACTGTGGACTTGTGATCGTGTCTGTGTTACTTGTGGGTGTTTAAATACCGGGACTATTATTGTTTTTCAGGTCCACTCTCCACCAGGAGGAGAAGTCAGGGTTGGTGTGAGTGCAGCTCCCCTTAGAATACACTCCATCTGTTCCCATCAGCTGCATGGGAAGGTACTCCAGTGGCATTATGCAGGGATGACTGAACTGCAATCCCCTGCCTAGCAGCATTGATCTCTGTGAAGAAAACACAATGCTATCCTCAGGATCTTGTCTTTCTAGTTCTTGTGTATTGGAGAACAATATTAAAGGCAGAACAAATAGGTTGCACAAAACTAGAGTTGGCCATAACTCTGGGTTCTGTTGCCAGAGCAGAGCTTGCCAGTTTTCTGAGCTGAGCTCCAGAGCTGGAGCGGAGCTAGAGCTGGGGCTGGGGATCCTGAAGCCGGATCAGAGCTGGAGCTGGGGATCCTGGAGCCGGATCAGAGCTGGAGCTGGGGATCCTGGAGCCGGATCAGAGCTGGGGCTGGGGATCCTGGAGCCGGATCAGAGCTGGGGCTGGGGATCCTGGAGCCGGATCAGAGCTGGGGCTGGAGATCCTGGAGCCGGATCAGAGCTGGGGCTGGGGATCCTGGAGCCGGATCAGAGCTGGGGCTGGGGATCCTGGAGCCGGATCATAGCTGGAGGTGGGGATCCTGGAGCCGGATCAGAGCTGGAGCTGGGTCACTGGAGTATGGAGCTGGAGCTGAAGTTCCGGAGTAGCTCCACTATTTCCTACCTTTCACATTTTAAAAAATCCTTCCTGAATTGTTCTGTTTAAACACTTGAATATACAACATAATTAAGTATATAAAAATACCTAAATGTAAATTCAGAAGTACTTTAATGTACATAATATTTCTGTTAACGTAAGGGGTCGTCCGTATTTTAATATGTATTGGTCTTGTTAAAATGCGTAACCTGGAATGTTGACCTTATTTTGGCCCCAGAATGCATATAAAATGACCCAATCTTAATTCATTGTTTGTAATTGTGAACAGGCTGGTCATGGTGACATCAGATCCGGAAGAGATTGGACACACAGTCAATACTGCATGTTATGAAAGCGCTGATGCACGGTTTAATAATTAAATAAAAGTTTTGATCAAAACAGGCAACAAAACACTAAACACAAACAAAATGGCACAGTGGCCAAAACAAACAGACACGGAACAAAACAAGTATCGTGCTTGTGTAAAACCAGCACGGGTAGCAATTGTTTTTAGATATTAGTTTCTTTATCTCACGACTCACGTCTCTCGTTCCGCCTCTGAACACACTAACCTCAGTCAGCCAAAGCTGCGGGTTTATATACATGTGACCGTCTCCAAATTAGGAATAAATTAATCAATCTGGAGATGGTCACATTCTGCACGAGTTTAGCATGGATGTGGAAGTTTAACCCCATCCATGCTGCAAAACAATTAACAGTAAAATAACGTGTTTTTACACAAACAATACATTTTAAATAATAATACAACAAATAATAAAATACACACAGGACCGGGGTGTGCCCCGTCACAGTAATTGACTTTAGACATTTTAAATAACGAATGGTGAGAAAATTGAGAAAATCTATTTGTTCATTATTTTTAAAGCCTTTCATTAGCCCTACCTTAAAAAATAAAAAAAAACTTAAATAGTATGTTACTATTGATAGTTAAGAACATAGATAAGAGGTTTCAGTGGCTCTGGAATTGAAGCCAGCTACAAGCAGCTGGAACTGGAGCGGCTCCGGAGCAGGAGCAGAGGCTGCTGGAGCCATCCTGAAGCTGGAGCAGGGGGTCTTCATCAGCTCTGGAGCTGGAACAGGGGGTCTTCATCAGCTCTGGAGCCAGCCTGGAGCTGGAGCAGGGGTCTTCATCAGCTCTGGAGCCAGCCTGGAGCTGGAGCAGGGGGTCTTCATCAGCTCTGGAGCTGGAGCAGGGGGTCTTCATCAGTTCTGGAGCCAGCCTGGAGCTGGAGAAGGGGCTGCTGGAGCTAGCATGAAGCTGGAGCAAGGGGTCTTCATCAGCTCTGGAGCCAGCCTGGAGCTGGAGCAGGGGGTCTCCATCAGCTCTGGAGCTGATGCATGCATAAAGATTATTCTATCTGAAATAATGAAAAAGTGAGGGGGACATGTCCCCCGTGTAAATTACGCCTATGTACAGATTGTTTGCCATTTTCTTTTTGGCAAAAGTACTCCAGGGAACAAACCATTGGGACAGTTAAAATGTTATGTATGCATTTCTTAGAAATAATCCAAATACTTCTGCAACAGTCTGACATTGAAGGCAGATTTTGGGTGAGTGAACAATTGGCTTCCAGGACAACACTAATGAAATATACCTATATTTAAATTGTTGAAAAACAGTAGTTACTGAAAATAGACTACTAATTGTAGAATAGTAGATCCAAAGGAAATATACTGGAAGAAGGTTGATGGAGAACAATTTCCAGAATGTGAATGCTGATTGCTAGTAGCTTCCCTTCCTAACTCGGGTTAAGTTTGTAGGGCACAAGACAGATTTTGATGTTACCAGCAAGGAAGCGTCTGCACTCCTGAATTGGTACGCCCAAGACCTCCACTTCACACAGGGTCAGATGCTGGAGGTATCCAGGGAGAAGCACATGCACATAACGACCTTTCAGCTTGGGGTATCCAGGGAGAAGCTCATGCACATAACGACCTTTCAGCTGGGGGTATCCAGGGAGAAGTACATGCACATAACGACTTTTCAACCCATTGCAGCAGACTGTATGGACTGATCCCTGAGATGCTGATGCAATGTTTCAACTGCAGGTACAAAAATAAAAGACATCTGATGCTGCGCAATTCAGTATACAAACCTGTCATTGTGTAGATGTGGGCAAATTAAGGAAAGCTTTGTTTAGTGTTTAATTAACATGATTTTCAAAAGTTTCATTCAGTTAGTATCCATAAAGTTAAAGGGAATTACTTGGATAATCCAAGTATGTGCCACACCCGCTGGTCGAGAGACAACCAGTTCATCATAGCTTTTGCAACTTAACTGCTTAATTTAAAACTTGTCGTTCTCTCTCTCTGCACAGGAACTTTGGATTCTGCGTCACCACCTCTGACCCCCAGGATGAATGAACAGGAGCCACAAACCGAGTGAGCAAGTTCAAATATTTTATTAGACATACACACGGCACGTCAAATCATTTGGCAGGCATAGCAAGTCAAAATCAATATTTAACAATTTGATGTAAGCGATGCTGAATTATCTCCTTCAGGTAAGTATATAGAATACTAATACATTTCTATAAGTCTATCAAGCAAACATAATGAATCAGAATCAATAGTCTCAGCTAAATATAGTCTAAATATAGCCCCTTTTGTTATAAAACAAAGTATGACACACCCCTTTTACATTTCACCACTATCATCTTTTCTGCAAATATACATTTTCTACATTCCTGAATTATAATTGTCTATTCTTTAGTTCGATTGGAGAAAACACTTAATGCAGCGTTGATACAGTGTGTGACGACTCAGCGGGGCAGTGTCCCTTAGGCTTTGTTTAATAAGAAGAGAAATTCTTGCAGTAAAATTGACCGATTCCAGGTATGCCAATTCAGTCCATTAATTATTTCTTTAATTAGTTGTCCTTTTCTTCAATGACAATCTAGTTAATGGAGCTCCTTTTCATCTTTTAAACAATATTTGAGTTTTCCGGGTGCTTTCTCAATGTTATTTTCAGCTGGCAGTTCAAGCTCTTATCCGCTGCTGTTCATTTCTCCGACTGACTAAACAAACTCAGTGAAACAAAGAAATACTCTTTCCTGACCTTGAAGTTACTTACAAAAGTTAGATTGAAATCAGACACCAGAACTTGGGAATAGTTATAGAATAGCTACCGAGCTGGTTTTACTCCCTTTCTCATCTTCTTGTTACAATTTTGAAGGTGCAGTGCAATTATAAATAAGTTTAACCCAAAAGAACAGGGGCCTCACTTTATCTCTCTGGTTGTCATAGAGACGAGGCTAGCTGGGCTCTTTAGAAAGATGCTGGAATCTTTTTTTAACTTGTTTATGGTCCTACAATAGTGATAATGGCATTGCTTTTGTGTGTTCTGCAGTAACAACAGAACTTAAACAACTTGTTATTACTTAATTATTTGTTTTTAAGAGCATGTTGGTATAGGTATGATATATAAGTGTTTTCTTAGCATGTGTACAGTGTTATTCTAGAGATTCGCTTTGTATCATTTTCTGATTCAGCCATCGCATTTTAGTAACGTTTTTAAAACTCAGTGGTGTAAAGCACCCCTGTGGCATCAATAAAGCTGACAGAAACATGTCAACCCTCCAATAAATGCCACATTTGCTCAGCCTCTTGCAGGGGTCAGGTTAATTGTTACACTCCAGATGTACTTAGAGGTCAGACATGAGTCTGAGATCTATATTGAGAACAAAGGGGTGCTTTTTCCAAATATATAGTGCAATGTATCTAAGTATGTATTCAGTATATTTCAGCATCCTTTTAAAATATATTGCAAAGTGTGTGTGTGGTTTTTTTTAAGTGCAGAACTATATTTAAATAAAATTGAAATACATTTTAAAAATATAATATTTTAGGGGCCTTTTTAACAGTTTTTTTTTTCTTTTTTTAATGCATTATTAAAGGAAATGCTGCCTTTTAATAGTTTATAAATCGGTTATTATACATTAACTGACCATTTACAAAAAGCTAGGGTGATGAAAGGGAATGAAAGGGAAAGTAATATATATATATATATATATATATATATATATATATATATATATATATATATATATATATATATATATACATACACTACCGGTCAAAAGTTTTAGAACACCCCCATTTTTCCAGTTTTTATTGAAATTTAAGCAGTTCAAGTCCAGTGAATAACCTGAAATGGTACAAAGGTAAGCGGTAAACTGCCAGAGGTTAAAAAAAAAAGTTTAGGTTACCAAAAACTGAAAAATAATGTACATTTCAGAGTTATACAAAAAGGCCTTTTTCAGGGAACAAGTAATGGGTTAACAACTTACAGCTGTTCTGCAGCAATGGAAGTAAATTAAGCCTTGAAAGTTGATGCTAACAATTCCTACAGGTGTCCCAACTTTTGTTGATTACTTACAAATCCTCTGTCTGTATAAAAGCAGTGTTGGAACAGACTGTGTTACTACACCCTCTTAAGCATTATTTGGACAGTATTGTACTGCAGGAAGTAGTATACTGCTCTCATAATGGCGAGAAAAAGGCAATTAACAAAGGAAGACAGACAGACCATTATAACCCTTAAAAGTGTAGGTCTTTCCTTTAGAGAAATTGCAAAGAAAGCCAAGGTGTCAGTGAGTACAGTTTCCTACACCATCAAAAGGCACTTGGAAACTGGAGGAAACTCTGACAGGAAGAGGTCTGGCAGACCCAAAGCCACAACAGAATCAGAAGATAAGTTTCTGAGAGTCAACAGCTTGCGTGATAGGCGGCTCACAGGACAACAGCTTCAAGCACAGCTTAACACTGGTCGAAGTAAGCAAGTCTCAGTTTCAACTGTGAAGAGAAGACTTCGAGCTGCAGGTTTGACAGGTTGAGTGGCAGTAGGAAAGCCATTGCTAAGATGGCAAAATAAGAAAAAGAGGCTTGCCTGGGTCATGAAGCACCGCCAGTGGACTACTGAAGACTGGAAGAAGGTCTTATGGACCGATGAATCAAAATTTGAAATCTTCGGTTCATCACGCAGGGTTTTTGTACGCCGTCGAGTAGGCGAAAGGATGGTTCCTCGGTGTGTGACACCAAATGTCAAACATGGAGGAGGAAGCGTGATGGTCTGGGGCTCTTTTGCTGGATCCAGAGTCGGCGACTTGCACAGAGTGACTGGCACCCTGAACCAAAACTGCTACCACAGCATTTTGCAGCACCATGCAATACCCTCTGGTATACGCCTAGTTGGTCAGGGGTTCATCCTACAGCAAGATAATGACCCAAAACATACCTCCAGGCTATGTCAGAACTACCTTAGAAGAAAAGAACAAGACGGTAGGCTTCAAATCATGGAATGGCCAGCACAGTCTCCAGACTTAAAACCCATCGAGCTGGTTTGGGATGAAATGGACAGAAGGGTGAAAGCAAAGCAACCTACAAGTGCAACAAATTTGTGGGAACTTCTGCAACAGTGTTGGGATGAACTTTCCGAACAATATTTGATTTCCATTGTAGAAAGAATGCCACAAGTGTGTTCAGCTGTTATATCTGCAAAAGGTGGCTACTTTGATGAGTCAAAAATTTAGATTAAATTTTGTTAAACAAAACGATTCCATGATTTCTTTTTTTATCTCCAATTGTTTATTTGTTCTATGCTTTAATTTCAGAGTACATTGAGACATTAAACTGCGTAAATTTCAATAAAAACTGGAAAAATGGAGGTGTTCTAAAACTTTTGACCGGTAGTGTATATATATATATATACCTATGTGAGCCTGAGAATGAGTAGAGCATTGTCTGTTGTCAGTTTTTCTATAAAAAATGTGTCAGGCATTAATGGTATTTCTAAGAGTGTCCACTAGAGGTCGCGGGAGAACTCTAAATGTCTGCATGTACAACTCCGGTGTAAACAATTTGGTATAAGTGGTCATTAATTATCTAATTAAAAGCCCTATAAAGGAAGGTCTCTTGTCTCTGTCTAGTTGAAAGAGAGAAGAACTGTGGGTGCCCCACCCCCTATTAAGTGCCTATTAAAGTAAAGCATGACCAAATATGAGTCTGCCCAGATATAAGAACATAAGAAAGTTTACAAATGAGAGGAGGCCATTCAGCTCATCTTGCTCATTTGGTTGTTAGTAACTTATTGATCCCAGAATCTCATCAAGCAGCTTCTTGAAGGATCCCAGGGTGTCAGCTTCAACAACATTACTGAGGAGCTGGTTCCAGACCCTCACAATTCTCTGTGTAAAAAAGTGCCTCATATTTTCTGTTCTGAATGCCCCTTTATCTAATCTCCATTTGTGACCCCTGGTCCTTGTTTCTTTTTTCAGGTTGAAAAAGTCCCCTGGGTCGACATTGTCATATGTGTGACATGCACTGGTAAAAGCTCATTAGCACTTGGCAAGAGCTGTCCTAACCATTAAAGTCAACTGGGCCTGACCTCATTAAACCCTACCAGTGCTCCAGTCATTAGTGCAGGGATGTTGCACACTGTTCAACATTCAGTACAGAAATATCCCACTCCTGCACAACACCACATGATTGGTCTAGACAAGATTTTTTCTTCTTTGAAATGCCAATAGGTCATTTTAATTAGGCAACCAGTGGAGCAGTGGGACTTTTTTTTCTAATTAATCCCTTCATAAATTGATTGGGTTAACTAAGGTCTATTAAGCATTCTGTTCTGAACTAAGGGGACTTTGTACTGAGGAAATGTCATGTGCTATGATTACTTCTTATGGTTTCTTCTGATTTGCTGAGAGAGAAAGTGGGGGGAGGGCTCTATTATATCACACCCTTTTTCTTTCTGGTATCCTGATTGGCTAGCTGTCTGGCTGGACAGAAACTAATGGCCACTTGCTTTTGAATACTCTGTAAAAAAAGAACCATTACCTAATTACATTTGTATTATGTTTGCAATCATTTGGAGTTTGTATTGCAATTACTACATTTATACTAAATACCTACTGTGTTCAATACACCTCTTGATAAGTCTGTGTTAAGGTGCTTTGAGTTCAGAAGCTGTTTTTAAGTTTAGTTGCCAGCCATAGACGCTTGCAAAAATGTGTGACATACAGATATTCTCAATAATTTATGTTAATACCCTACCAAGTTTCATGACAGAAGTCATACAACCACAACCATTTTCCATGCCAAGTAATTTGGGAACTAGCCCTTGACCTACAGTACTTGGCTGCCTGATTGTGGGAATCTCCCTGAAAGACAATTATTTTAGTCATGAATGTTAAAATACGAATCTGAGACTTCCCTCCCAGTTCTTGAAGCACAGACACGATGTGACATCTCCTTGCAACATTTATTATCCCCTGCTGGGGAGGCAGATCTAATACTTTGGCTGTATTATTTAGAGAACGGTCAGTCCTATTGTGATGATGTGATGAAACTTCTTTAACGCAAGTTCACGAGTGTATCATAATCTGAGGGTATTGGAATATGTCTGTTTCTCTGCCCATCAGTCTCTCTGACTGCCTTTCTGTCTATGTCACACTTGCATATTTACATATATTTAAAGAGTCGCTTTTTCAGTTGCAGTGGAACTTGCTAAGGGCATTCCTTAAAGAGTAAGTAGCTTCAAATGCATTTTATGGCCTTTTTAAAACAGAGACTTGAACACCCTCTGGCCCTCTCTACTGTATGTCAAACTTACATTTTGCATGTGAATACACTGGATATAGATCACAGTGGTCTGCATTTTCATCTCTAATGTTGTATGTACGTCCTTGGCCGGAGATGAATGTCACTGACTTGATATTGCTTGTGCTTTCTTGATTCAAGGTTAGTTTTAAATGTAAATCCTGCATTGGTCCGGTTAAATTGCATTTCCCATGATGCACAGCCTGGGGATGTGTTGGCCCCCATAATATCAGCTCCCACTGTCTAGTTACAATACAAATACAGTGAATATGGCTTGGCTTGTTAAAGGTTTTAGGGAGCCGGCGTTTAGATCTGCTGCAGTTTAGATTATTAGTCGTGATGTTAAATTATAAATTATAAGTTCTCAAATAATGCACCAAAGGAATGTAATTCACAAACTGATGCTTGGCAGAGATGAATGAAGAAGGAAAGTCGGTGTATTATCGCTGCCGTTTTGAAATTGTTGTAATTGAATTTGGACACTAGGGGTCGTCAGTCACGCGCATTTTTCTAATAGAAGGCTGTAAAGTACGCTAATTTGGATTGCAATGCTGCCAAGGTTCACTGAGTTGCCTTTACATTTACTGCTAAGTGCTTTATAAAAGAGGAATACAAGAAATGTCCCCTGTTGTATGTACTGTACAGATTTCAATGGAAATAAATAGTACACTTCGGCTGAATTGTATTAGATACTGATAACTCGATTTGCTGTGAACAATAAATTGCTCAAAATTGTATCTCCCAACATCACTGCGTATTCATATTAGTTTTAAATTATAAGGACGCAGTTCTAAGTAAAGTACGTTACATTTAGCTTCAGAAGAAACGCGGATCTTGCAAATAATCAATAATTTATAATTATCCTTTTTAAGGATTTGTATGACTTTAAGGTACGTCATTAGCTCTGATAGTGCATACAGCTATCCTGTGAGAGCATTGCAGACGCGCTGAGAGTTTAGTTAGAGCAATGTGAATGTGCCTAATCCAGACTAACGTTGATTTATTGGTAAAGCCACTGGCCCTGTAGTATGTATTTTATGGGAAAGGTGCTGTGGGACCTATGTGGTCTGAATCCTACAACTGGCTAATAATTGTGCTGTGTTTGTCCCCGAATCCATTGACTTAGACTCTCTTTATTTACCTCCGGCCTGCCCGATGTTACAAATTAATATTCTAATTTCTGCAGAGGGTCTCTATCCTGTGCGTTGAGATAACCCTCGGATTGGGGAGGTTCTATTCTAATTTGTGAATGATGCATGTGCGCGCGCGTGTGGAGGGAGTTGAGGGTGGCAGCAGAGGGGTTGGTTTGTGTGTTAGACAAAGTAAATACAGTAATGAGAAACACTGAAGCGGGATTGAAAACGGGCTCTGTTCACACGAACCGTTGTGAAATATTTGTGCAATACGTAACTTTAAGGTGCAGGTTTATGTGGTGTGGAGCGCGTCACTTCAGTCCTGGTAAACACAAGCAGAAGCGGAGTTTTTCTTTTTTTTTATGAAGCTAGTAAAGCTCCTTGTATTTGAAATGCGTTTTTAAAAACCTCGCGGCTGCAATGCAACGTTTTTAATTAATCTAAGGAATTAATCTAATGGGGGTTGCTCACGTATGGATACATGCTTTTAAAAGTGTATCTACAGCATATCTATCCCTCTAAAACATAAAAAGACATGACTATGTCAGTCGCAGAGAGGCATTCTGGATCCGGGGGAAAAGAAGAGGAGAGCGAAGATGAAAGCGAAATTTTGGAAGAGAGCCCATGTGGTCGGTGGCAGAAACGAAAGGAACAGGTACGTCTGGATACAGTTATACAAAATAAATTGCGTAGACAATAACGCATTCGATCCATGTCGAAAACTGCTAGCCGAGTTAGCTGCAAATGCTACGATGGGACGTGTGAAGTGCTGCACCCTACTTAATGTAGTCTATTGGTTACGAGACTGCGTATGCTTACAAATATAGAAATACATTTTCACCTGAGTGTATACATACGTAGACCACGGCAGTTTTCAATGAATGGACTGATGTAGTCCTGGTACTATTTAGGTGACAATATTTTTTAGGCGCCTTGAATTTTTCAGAATAACTTGTAAGAAACGAAGGAGTATCTTGCTGCTGTGTCTGTTGGTGCTTAGCATTGGGATTGTTCAGATTTGGTACGTACAGTATCTGTAGTCGTCGTATTAGACCTACCGACATGTCATTTTGCTGTTGGTTTTAAGTGCGCATAAACCATACTAGCAAGCCTGTTGGGTTAAATATATGAAACAACCGTTTAATATTACTGGAATGAATTACACAATATGATTGTCCAACCCAGGGTATGGTTTCCTGAGAAGGATGCAGTGTGGTTGGATTACTGACACGGAAGAAAATAGCAACCAAGGCATTAGTGGCATTTTCGACTGTTGAAGTTCTGTGCAGATGAGCATTCTACATAGTCAGCTGCGTGACGTCACACACAGCTCAAGCAAACTGACAGCACAGATCTTTCAGTCGATCCCGCAGATTTGAAAAGTAATTTGGTTCTGCAAGTGCAAGGCCGTAGCCAGTTATGAGGCTCGGGCCTCGGTTAAAATTATACTAATAATTATTTGTTTAGGCTGTCTTACACGTTGCTGTGCTGCAAAATAAAAATGCATTTCATCCCTCGTTGTGCGCGTACATTAATTCCCAAGTCCTATATCAAGTCACTGTGCTCTTCAAAATCTTGTACTGTCATCCCAGACTACACCATACGGCTTCGAAACTACCAAGGCATAGCGACTTTTTTATAAGGCGAGGCAAAGTAATAATGTTGATTAGAAGTACATATCAGCCTAACTAGGAATACATTCCGTTGGTACAGTCCGCAGTTCAGCGAACCCAATTAAAACTTCATTTCTAAACCATTAAGCGTCTTGTAAATTGCAGTCCAGTTTAAGCACTTTTTACAATTCTATACAAATAGTTTAGAGGAGCCGGGTTTTAATATTATTAGGCCATTTTAGGTAGGGATTTTGGCGGCTTGTCCACGATAGACACTAACTTAGAAATAAACATGCCTACACATAGCATAGGGCCTTCTGCGGTGCTCCACATCATTGGGTTTAAAACCGTTTAGTGATGATTGAATGGTCGTTTCGTGTCGAGTCAAGCAGTGTGCATACTGACTGTATGCTTATTAAATTGTTCAATGTCGAGTCTCTGTATAGCCCCCACTTCTCTTCTTACGTGAGTGGCAGGTAATAGTGTGACAGTTGCTTTTATTGATGTATTTAGTAATCTGTATTATATCGGTATTTAATATTATATGTCGATTTTTGGGGGGTTATTTCTGACGAATGTACCTGACTTTAAATATGTTTGGTTTTTTTTGCGAGTGTGTGTGTGTATATATATATATATATATATATATATATATATATATATATATATATATATATATATATATATATATATATAATATTTAAAGTGAAACGAGCCGATTAACTTGAGGCCCTTTAACACTGGCACTCCTACCTGGGTCACAATCCGGTGTAGTGTGAAACCCCGTTCTAGGCTTTGACCCGGTGTAGTGTTATTTTTGTTTTGAGGTAAAATTGGTACGCAGCGCATTGCTCTTGCTCGCGAATGACTAAAAAATTAATAAGAAAGCAGGGAAGTGCCCTTTCAAATCTGGTACGTTTTGCTCTTTTTGGTCTCATACATCTTTTTAAATTGAATTTATAATTTTCCCGTCTTTTACATCGTTGTTAATGTAATTCATCATATTTTTCCAGCATTAAGAAAACAGTATGCAAATATTTATCGTATGCAATGCAATGGGTCTTGTACATTTTTTTACTCGTGCAACTTTGCGGTGGACTTCTCATTTTGTCTTGACCAATTATTTTTATTTTCCCCCAGTTTTGGAATGCCCAGTTTGTTTTTTTTCTCCTCACCACAGCTAGATCCCACACAGCACAGACATTCTGAGGTGTGTGAGTGTCCTCCGATCTCACAAGCCTAAAGCCAGAATCGCTTTTACACTGAGCAATCCTGAGCAGAGGTGGGCGGGCTATCGATCCCAGAGAACAGAGATCAGCCCTGCTTTTTATCCACTCTGAATGTGCTTGGTGTCTGTCCGTTAGGGTTCGCTGTTACGCGATCAGGAGAAGCAATCCCTGCTGGTTTCCCATCCCCCATCCCGGGAGCATCAGAGCCAGTGTGACGCCCCCTTCGGGGGCCCCAGCACAGCTTGACATCTTTGCACAGCCTGAACACGGACTGGTGCCGTCCAAGCTGTGTGACTCATCCTGCGCTACCAGCAGCAGCGCTTTAACAGGGTAAATGTACCTCTGTTTGGCAATAGGAAAACCCCTATCAGATCGCAATTGATTGCACCTGTACTAAAATCTAACAGTGTACCACTTTCAATATGACAACTTATCACTTTCTGACATAACATGGGTCAAGTTTTGGTACGCGTACCACATTCTGATGACATACCACTTTCTGACACCAAACCGGGTTGAGCGGGGCATTGATACGTGCATTATTTACTTACGTCCGTCACCCAGGTCAGCCCTGCTTTATCAAAAGCAGTGTGAAATCGCGTAGCCGGCCCGCATAACACCGGGTCCTGACCCGGGTAAGTTCCGACCCGGGTAGAGCATGCCAGTGTGAGAGGGGCTTTGGACTTCTTTCTACTCCAGCGAATACCGTGCAGAATGAAGGTGGCAGAATAAAATGAATTGCTCTGTATTTTAAGTATTGCTCTTATAAGGCAAACACGTAATTAATCATCACAATTATTATTCTTTATTTTATTTGAGTTTAGCACGGTTGATGTCTTTGTTTTATGAAACAGACGGTTTAGTGTTGTAGCTACAACCTCCAAGCAGCGAGGGTGAAGTGATCATCACTATATGGATTTAGGAATGTATAGGAAAACTATTTGAGCTTGTTTTGTCATTATTTTTCCATGATTAAATTAAGAAACTGAGATGGTTTAATGCAGGGTTTTCAATTAGTTTTAAGGTATGTGGCACTTAAAAGGTAGTAGGGGGCACTGATCTCATTATGGTGTGTAGTGCTAGACTAGTAGTGGTCTACTTGTAGTGTTTGACAAAGTACTCCATTAGTGCAATGATGTTTTATTTCAGTACTGCTCACAGCTAGGCAAGATCAACAAGAAGAGCAATTAACCCTTGCAATACAAGACTGGCTGAAAATGTGTGTGGAATTGGTGACCACACCTTTAATTGTGTATAGTAATATAGGCAACAGCATCTTGCAAGTCCCATGCTCAGTGTTATGTCAAGTCCTGATCTGACAGCATGTAACACAGACAGCTCTTATAATTACATGTTTCTGTTTATTTTTCAGTAAGAAACAAGTTTAAATTGCAGCATGTTTGTTCTGCTATTTTTTATATTAAATACACTACAGCAAGCACATTGTCATATATCAGGGGTGGCCAAACTTCCTGACCCTACGAACCACATGCCAAACTTTTCATGTGGCCGAGAGCCGCAAGACACACACTGTAAAACATCAAATGTTTGCGAGCAAGACATTTTAAATACTAGCATTGCAACAACATACACAAGAACAAGGGATAGAACATTGCAGAGCCTTTAGTTTCTGTGTAATTAGTATTGTACTGTAGATCTACAGTGTATTAACTTTAAATGTAGCACAGGTATTTTTCCATTATTTCTGTTTATACTGTGTGTATTACACACTTTAAATAAAATATATTAAGCTATGAAGCAAAATACAATAACTGACCTGATTTCACCAAAACCACCACATATAAAGACACATTTTTATAAGGATTTTTTTTGACAAGCTCGCTCTTTGAAGATCTGACTGCTGGGTTTAAAAAAAAAAGATGTTTTTTGTTTTTTTTTGACTGCTGCGTGTATTAAATATACTGAGCATCAAAAGAAACTTATCACTTATATTTGAGCATCAAAAGAAACATCGCTTATATTTGGATAAAATTCACTAGATGTGACACTCTGTTTTAGAGAAGGTGCAGTGACTTTTTATTGTGCTGATTTAACAATTGACATCACAAAGATGCTGCAAAATGATCTGTCGATCTTGGGCAGGTATTATGACTCTTGGTCTCCCAGTTCGTGGCCTGTCATTGACAGTGTGTGTCTGGTTATACCGTCTCGCCAGGTTTGAAATTGCTGGCTGTGGGCACCCAAGACGGCGAGCCACAGTACGCTGCCCTACTCCAGCCTCCAACATGCCGATTGCACGAAGGCGCTGCACTGCTCTCTTGACAGACGTGGCATATTGTTTTTTTTTTTCTGTGATTTCTTTTATTGCTTTTTCATAAACACGGTATAAACACACACAGAACACAAGCACGATCACAAGTCCAGGATGAGTGCTAACGTGCAAGTGGTGAAATACAATTTATTAGTGAACAGTAGTGCAGTGCTGTCCGGGTTGGTGCTAGCCTTTAGCGACAGCCCCCGATAGGGTGTGGGCCGTCTAACAAGAACAAATGAGTACAATTAGAAACGACAAAACAAACAAACACTAAACACTCACAGTTCTTTTATTACTCCTTCAGCAGTTTTCTCGCAACCATAACAAAGGAACAGTTCACTCAGCCATATCCCCTTTTGTGCCTTCAGCTACGCCCCCTTGGTTAGCGAGTGCAATCGCTTTTCCTCCAATCCGCGATTGTCACATCGCTTTCCGTCTGGGGCAATGATTTGGTGTACTGTGGCTCCGCCCCCTTTCTAGATGGCTGACTTCCACCTTTCCCTGGAATGAATTGTCAGACCATCCAGTCCGGGGCACACTGTTCCCTTTACACAGCGCCCTCACAGTTGTCTTCTCAGTATTTGGATAATGACATCATTGTTAAAATTTAAGTTTGATAGATTAGGATTTAAAACTAAGTATAGTGTCTATACTTGATCGCTGCTCTTTAACCTTCCCAGTCAGGGTTAATTTTTTTCCAGGCTAATGTGAGGACAGCTCACATTACTTTACTGTATAACAGTAAGATTTATTGGACCTTGCTGTCCTGTTTACTCTCTTTCCAGGTCACTTGAAATAACTCAGTACTTTATTAGCATTATGGACTGCTTTGGGCAACTCTGATCTACCCTGAAGCATGGTGGTATTTTTTAATTTTTGGCTGCAATCCTGGAATTAGCGTCTTCATTCTTTCCAGTCACTTGCAGCACTGTCATCTGGGACGGTTTTAGACATGTTTTATTTTTGTATTTTTTTTAGACATTTATTTTTGTATTTCTTTTCATTTAATTTTCATAAAACCCCTACTGCAATGGTAATTGTGTAAAGTAAATTAATACAAGATCCCTCTGGTTGTGAGGCTTTGGCAGAAACAGTGTTTGGTTGTCATCTCGTGCCTTGTTCCTAACCAGAAGCCATTCCGAACTGTCATTGTGCATTGTGACATTTTGCGTGGGACATTTATTCATTGTTTGTTACGGTAATGTTATTGTAATAATATTGTAATAATAGACGTATATGAATTATTCAAATACCAACCTGCTCTGAAAACCTGCCTAAAGGTATCTTGTGCTTGTAAATCGAAATTGCACGAAGGATTCACAAAGTAACCCATCAAGGAGGCGGGTCTCTCAAAATGGGGGGGGGGGGGGGGGGGGGAGCAGCAAAAAAAAACAATTGTTATAATACTTGATCTTTTTAATAAGTGTATTTTGCAAAGCACACAGCTGTTTTTCTTGTTTTTACTGTATAATTGTCCTACTTCTTTGCAAACTATGTTGGAAGTGTGATCAGTACTGGCAGTAACACTGTACTCGCTCAGTGGCTTGTACATTGCAGATATGGCGACCTATTATCAGCATTATTAGAGGTTTGGAACAACAGCTTGGAGGCTCAGTAATGATCATGGATTCCAATGTCCTGATGTCTAGTGACCACAGGAAATACAACACTTCTGTCCACTCCCCTTGTAGTGGCTGGACAAGCAAGCAAGTGCCTGCAAGCCACAAGATTAACAAATTAAAGTCACACGCCTCTTTGAAAAGAAAATGAAGATAAAATACCAAACGACAAATTGTTTCTTTACTCCATTCTGCTCAATGTGCTCTTTTTTCTGAGTAAAAAAATAACCCTGCTGTACATGTTGCAGGCCCAGCATAATTTGTATACAGGACAACGTCGCATATCCGACCCCATGTGGACTGCGGTATAGGCGGATATGTGAAAGTCGGATTTGCGAATATCTATAGAAAAAGCATTTACACATCCATAAATAGGTTAGTGAACAAAAACAACACACAAACTGATTTAAACATGGGGAAACCTTTTGCTTTAAAAGTAAGCAAATGTAAACAAGATGAATTAGGCTACAAATACACAGTGTTGCTATGCGGTTTGCTATAAGCCATCTCCACGCAAAGCTTTTTTTTTTTTTCTTTAATACAAAACAAATGGTAAATGTGCAGTAACCTGCAACTGATGGCTTCTTTCTTAACTCTAGAAGTCCCTGCCTCCCTGGTTCTGCTTTCTTAATATCTCTGACACAGTACTTTGCATTCTTTCTTGATATTGCCAACAACCGATAAGCAGCTTTGTTTAAATACTGCTTTGGCAATTTTAAGCAAACGGCCGGTAAGCATTGTGTTTATGAAGCTTGCTTTGTTTAATTCAAATGCATTTAGAAGCTACACCACCACGCTGCCAATATCTGCAAGTGTGCGCTCCATCATATAAACACATTGCACAAAAAAAAAAGCTTTCTCGACTGTGTACTGAACTGTCACTGCTACACGCAGCTGACCGACACACACCCACAGCCCGCCTCTCTTAAAGGGGAACGCACCAAATGGCTGAATGCTATAATGCTTTCTTTCTGTTTCCATCGCGGAAGCTGCATTTGCTGCCAATGCCATTACTCTCATAACCTACTTTTAATATTTATTTATTTATTTATTTATTTATTTATTTATTTATTTATTTAGCGAGGCTGTTATGTGACGGTCGGATATGCGACGTTCCATTGTACATTTTTTTTTTGACTCTTTCAGAGGAAGCTGTTGAAATACAGTCTTCGGTGACAAAGCGCAGAAGCAACCTGTTTCTGTTTTTTTTCTTTTGTGGGAGTTTCCCCATTTCAGGCCTTTTTCTTAGAAGTGATATGTGTCTGGTCATTGCTCTGACAAACAGCCCTTTTCTGCCACTAGATTGGCTCATATATCACCCTGCGTCCAAGCACACTGCGGCAGAGAGAGCTGGCAGAGGCTGATATGTTTAATCGCGTATGGCTGTGAACCTCTGGGGGGGGGTCTGGGTTCTATGATGGACTGGCCAGATCAGGTACTGTCAACATTTTTGACACTAATGAAGACATTGTTAACACTGCTGCACTTATCACACGCCTTTTTTCAAGAGACAGTTGCATATTTTATATATTAAAAGTATAAATGACAGCAGGCAAATTAGAATGCCTTGTTCAGTAAGGGTTACTGTATAAGGTAAGGTTGCAAAAGCATTCAGAGGGTCTAATATACAGTACATCCCTTGAAGCAGACTGTAGAAGAAGACTTCCATCTACCCAGCGGAAGTTGGACAGAGAGGATTTGTCGGTTTATCTGTTGTGAGACAGAGTGGGCTTGATCCACCAGTGGGTACCAACAAGCTGCCAGATACTGGCATGTGCACAAAAGAGGAGATGACAGCTGGTCCCTGGCTGGTGTTCATGCCTGCTTCATAAGTTCAGTGTTTCACTGGTACTATTCCACCAGTTTAAAGATTACACCACTCTTATTTAAATTGTATATTTTTTTATAATGTTGTAAAAAGTAAATAACACAGAATCCAAGGACGTTTCTACACACTTGTATTGTTTCGTACTTTATTTAACATTATCGACAGTTTGTTTTTACTTTTAGAAAAAAAAAATACAGCGCAAGCACAGGAGCCTTATAAGTAGTATATGTCCCAGTTTCAACTTTAAATGGGTTTAAATACGGTAACGTAAAGCAACAGTAAAACCCAACGTTTGGTTCAGATTGCATTATGGGGGAACAATTACCGTGTTATAACCGATTCCGCAATGTAACGAGTCGCTTTATAACGGGGTAGTACTGTATATATCAGGTTAATATACATATGCCGGTCAGAACAGACTGGTTAGGATGTTTTCACCTTTGCCTCTTCCAAATAAATCAGTTTGTGAGTGACTGTTATTTGAGCTAGCTGTGAGTGTTTACCCCAGTTAATCTTTACACTATGTAATTCCAGGGAAACAAGATAGTTGTGCCTCAAACTGTACAGAACCGCCTGCCAACCCTCAGAATTGTTTTTGTTTCTTTGCAGTTTAAAAAATGCGAACATGTTGAAATGAAATGATGCTTCGAGAAAGAAACAATGAGAGCACGCAACAAAGCCCTTTGTGCACCAACCTACAAGTTGAAATGATTCCTTATTAACAATGCTTCCAATTTGTTTATTAACAACAGTTGTATCATTGTAATTGGAATAAACAACCAAAGCCTCATTCAGAGTAGCCCTTGTGTACATGTTGGCCTGATTTCTTGATGTTCTCTCTAATTTTTTATTTTATTGCTGCCTTTCCTGTAGTTCAAAAATTGCATTTATTTATATGCTATTTTAGTTGGGAAATGTGCTGTATTTATCAAAATTGCAATCGTGTTATCTGTCCGGAACATTGCAGAGTTACCTTGCCAGAGCTTTCATAATAGATACTGTATAATTTCAGTGCTAGAGACATGTTTAGATAAGCTTTGACTTAAAGAAAATGTTTGCCATTGTGGCAGGGCAGAAGAGCCCTGCGTGTAATCAGTGTGGCAGGGCAGAGCCCTGCTTATAAATGTATTGCTTGGGGTTAAAACACTGGGGAGTGCATGATTGTTTAGTTTAAATGTGGTCTGGCAGGGGCCGCTCGTCTCTACCAGACATCTCGTGAGAATGCATGGTCGACAGCTGATGATTTTTGACAAATTGTCTGTCGACCACACAGATATAAAACTCTCGTGTAGAATGTGACCGTCTACAGATTGATTCATTTATTGCTAATCTGGCGATGGCCATGTATAAAAACCCACAGCTATGGCTGAACGGGGTGGGTGTTCAGATTGGAGAATGTGAGTGAGAGAGACAGGAGGTAAAGCTTTAAAATAAGAAAACAATTGCTAATCGTGCTGGAAGGACCAGCATGATACTTGTTTTGGTGTCAGTGTTTTTGTTTTAGACATTTGTTTTCGTTCAAACTTTATCTTGCTCTGTGAGCTGGGTTGCATCTGATTTTTTAAAGTATTTTGTATTGTGTATTTAATAAATATGCGTAGTACCTGTGTGTGTGTCAGTTAACTTCCTGGTCTGAGGACGTCACCACTTGACCGTCCTGTCACAGTCATCAATTGTATATTTTTCTTTTAGTTTTACTAAATATCTTGATCTATTTATTTCTCTCCGGTGGTCCAGTTGCACAGCTGTTCCTGGTTCTTTTTTTGACCCTAATGATTTAGCAGTTTAACCAATCAATCATCTCATTTCTGTAGTGTCCCATTATACATAGTATACATACTGTAGTGGTATGTAAGAGCAGTACATTCCAGTACCATGACAGAACTGCAAAGACCTCCATATTGCAGCGTAAGGCAAAATGGAATTTAAACTGGCTGACACAAACTTATTGATTTGCCTAACTAAGTTATTTTTTTTGTATTGATTTAGCAGTGGCAATGTACAAAAACAACAAACCATTGCTGGGTGAAAGGAGCGGGGGCATTGCCAGGGTTTGTTGAAGGTTAAATTAGTGATTTGTGAACTGGCTGCACTCTCCGCGGTTTGTTTGCCCCTTTAAATGCAGACAGAGATTTTAAGTTTTAAAGCGCTGACGCGCTATATTTTTAATAATACAAAATAAAAATAAACAAACAAACACCTAGCTCTCGCGAGCACTAACTAACAAAACACAGGAACCTAAACTATAAAACAGGACAGCTAAGCTGTTAAACAAAACCAAACAGTTTCTTCACAATTAACAAAAAGTTTTACGTTACCTTTCTTTTCACTATGGCTGTGCACGCACGCACGGTCGGGCTTATTCACACAGCAGCCTTGCTTATCACAGATGTTTCTGGTGGGGAGGGTTTTCACCCCCCCCCCGTCTTATCACAGATGTTTCTGGTGGGGAGGGTTTTCACCCCCTCCCTGTCTTATCACAGATTGTTACAGTATAAATATTTGAGTAATCAGCCTGCTGATACTGGCACTTTGTTGTCAGTGGGTTCCTCCAACTGGCGTGCAGCCAACGGCTGGGTCATTTGTTCCTTAAGTGGGAAATTTCCAGGGTAAAAAGTTTCTATTGAGCCCCAGCACATCCTTTAAATCAAAACAAAAAAACTGGGTCAAGTAGGAGGGTTTTAGTATTATATTTAAAAGGCATTATCATTTATGTATGTCTGTATGTATGTATGTATGTATGTATGTATTTGTTATGAAATTCAACACTGCGTTTTAAAAATATCTACAATTTGTGGTAAGCCTCCTTGAGCCTGATTTCCATTACATGAGAATAGGTGTTAGAACTTTATGCTAATATTGGACTCTGCTCTCGCCAAGATAAGCACCAACTAAGACATAGCTTCTTTTACTGTAAACTAATGTGATCCATCTGCATTTCCTTCCATCTGATGATGTAGATTTCCTTCTGCCTGGTGTTGATGGCTGAAGTGTAATGCTGACTCCAGGGATCAGCCTATTTTGCCTCCCTGGCGCATCAGCATGATACAACGGCTGCAGTGCTGGCTCCAGGGATCAACCACCGTAGTGGTATATCACTGAATTGCTTAGCAACCAGTTGCTCGGCTAACTAATAACTTGTGTCCTCTCCCAATACTATAGTAGTGGCCAATGTAAACTATGTAATTTTTTTTTAACTTCTGTATTTTTGACTGATAAACCACAGCAACAAGCCCTCTATAATGAATAATGAGTGCCTATGTAATGTATATTCGTTCTTTTTAATTCATGTAGCACCAGTTGCAACATTTTGCATCACCTAGAATATTAGGATTGAGACACAATTAAAAAAAGAAAAAACTAATGAACATAATTGAGATTTTATTTAACATTTTGTAATCAAAGAAACTACAAAATGATATCGCGAAAGTCTGCCGGAAGCCATCATAGTGGTACAGTATTTCAGGTTAGATTTCCAAATGTCACATTTTTTCTAATTGTCAGTTTTCTATTAAGTATATGTAAAACTGCAGGGTTTGTAAAGTATATGGAAAACTACAGGGTGATGCAAAACTTTTGGCCATAGGTGTACACTTAAGGGTTTGAAACATATGCAATATCAACATTATCATTGTTCCACAGTGTTTTTCCATGTAACAAACTGTCCTAGGAAACAGAGTTTGAAGATTATTCATTCAGGAATTTGAGACGCTTGTGACTAGCCCCAAGGTCACAATGTGAGTGAGTCAGTGGCATAAACTGGACCGAAGTCATTTCAACTAAACTCCTGATCAAACTGCCTTTTAATAAATACACCTTACTTGGCAGAGAAAATCTCTTTCGTGAAGCAATGCTATAGTGCAGGCAGAGGTGAGCAAACTGAGCTGACCTACTTGTGGGGCCCTCAGACACCCTTGAGGGTAGCAACACTCTTACCACACAGCTCAGTTATAAGATTTTCAACGCCGGTATAATAACATAACTGTTTTCAGGGATGGAAATAAGACTCCTGTTTGATAGCAGTTTGACCCATTTCTGGCTCTACTGTGAGTTGGAGTTGTTGATGTTTGTTTATTTATTTATTTATTTATTTATTAATTAATTAGCAGACACACTTATCCAGGGCGGCTTACAGTTGTTACAAAGTACCACATTATACAATATCACATTCTAGAATATCCCATTACAGAATATCATACTACAGATAATAGCAGTTGTAAAGTACAATAAAATCATCAGCAAATAAGATTAAATTCATATAAGAGCAAAATAAATAAACTAAATTACATTTATGAGTGAGTTCGACTAACAGCAGTTAACTTATAGTAAAAATATTTGCTTATGCTTATATGAGTAATGATTTCAAATAAGAGCAATTACAAAAACATGTGAATATTGATACCTAATAAGAGTAAAATCAAATACAATATACAGATACAGGATACAGTGAGTTTAATAAGCCATACCTGAGCTTGTTACCTACACACTGTGGCTAATCAAGCTCATAGTAAAACCTGGAGTGGGTGTGTGACGGGGGACTGCCCCGTCTTTATAAACGTGGTTGGGACTGGCAGGGAGGGGGTTAAAATTCCTCCCTGCCAGGAAAACATGTGAGAATGTGGCTGGAGCCCTAATTGAATAATCAGCAATTATTGATTAATTGGGCTCCAGCCACAGGGGATAAAAGCCAGGGGAAGAGGCCCTGGCTAGGAGAGAGAGTTCTAGAAGAGAAGAAGTGTTTTTGTGTGTGCTGTGTTTTTTGACCAGTGAAGGCAACGCCCAGCCTGGAAACTTTATTTGTAAGTTTTGTTTTGTGTTTATTTGGTGTTTGAAACCTTTTTGTTTGGCCCTTGTGCCTATTTATTTGATTATTTTTGTTTATTAAAAAAACTTTATTTTGAACTTTAAAACTGTCTCTGAGTCTCAAACCTTGGTCAATCCTGTCACAGGGTGAAACTACTATGCAATGGGAGTATTCTTTCCATTACTGGTTTAAAATAAATAAATGAATATCTATACCTTATCAATGCCAAATTATGTTTAATAACCTAAATTCTGATTATTATTATTATTATTATTTATTTCTTAGCAGACGCCCTTATCCAGGGCAATTTACAGTCGTAATCAAAAATACATTTCAAGAATCACAGTACAAGTAATAATACAATTAAGAGCAAGATAAATACAATGACTTTGGTTCTAGCAAGTACAAAGTATATGACAAAATAAGATTCAATAACAGAGCAGGTAAGTGTCAGTGATAGTTACATCAGGATATAATTAAATACAAAATACTACAGATTAAATAACACTTGACAGATTACAGTACTCTAAAGTACAGGATCAAATGCAGTAAAATAGGGGGCAGATAAGAGCAAGTAAAGCTCATTTAAGGAAGAGTGATAGGTGTCCAGAGGGAAAAAAAGATGAGTTCTACAGGTGCTGTCTGAAGAGGTGAGTCTTGAAGAGGCGCCGGAAGGTGGTCAGAGACTGGGCAGTCCTGACATCTGTAGGAAACAGTCATTAGTGCCTGATTTTCCTAACCATTACTTAAAAACAAAAATCGAAATGGAAGATTTTAATGATATAATCCTATTTAATGTGTCGGTTCAAAGAAATAAACAGCCTGTGCTTCTTTGCCTTACCTAATCACTGTAGGGTGGGCATAGGGGTCTTAGGTAGCTTATAACTGCAGAACTTCACTTCTGCTTCAGGAGATCCATCCATGGCTGCTGGGAGTCATGACTCCTGCTACACACATACTATGTGCTCTGTGTTCACCTTGACTGGGGTCCTGCTGGACTCGCTGCTCTGTGCTGTCGGGCCACCTGACCAGTCACTCCATCACCGTGCATCAGTCACACAGCTGCAAATCAAGAGTCAGGCAGCACCATTGGCACATTTCACCCTTTTGTCACAATTAAGTGTCAGCTGTTAAAGTAAATAAATCCCCTTGAAAAGGACGTTGTTGCCATCATGCTCTGATAGCTGTAAATTATTCTAAGAGTACAATACGGCTTTAATACACAGTGTGTGGCAGGAAGGAAACTAATTGAAATGAATTATTCGATTGTTTTGAAATTTAAAGTAGAACCTGTCAAATCCAATGGAGTTGGTTCAATCGGATATGTGAAAATATCGGATCTCAGAGGGAGTTGTTATACTGCTGTACCTTTAGTTGCTTTATTAACATTGGGGCATAATGAATTAACAATGTCAGGTACAGGAGTGTGTTTAAAACACCAAAGTATGGTACTGCACGTACATTATACAAAGAAAAAATATTTCAAAACAATGTACTGTAATACAGTATTTGGCAATTAACATAACAGCATTCCAAGAACAGCTCTGGTCGTGCTGTCTCATTCCATACCAAAGTAATTCAACGGGTTAACCCGAGACACAAATGGAGTTTAAAAAACCAACAACAGAAGTGTGCACACAACACAATCTGGCTTTGAAGGTCAGCAAAAAAATCAGCTCTTCAATAGCGCAGTAATTCTACTAATCCCTTGCTTTCTTGTTTTCTTTTATTGAACATGGTTAAACTGTGCAGTTTGTTTTAAGTGACGTGACAGGATGTAAAAAGTAAAACTGAATTCCCAAACACACCATCTGTTCTTTTTCCTGCTAAGAGCTGCATGAACTGTTTTAGACCCATAATAAAATGTGCATTGGTCAGTTTCCATCAGTATCGTTCAGTTAGTAGCAGCATGTGTAAATGACCCATGCCAGCAGGTCCATTGGTTAATATCTCACAGGGTCAGGGATATGATAGGTTCTGCTGTAATAGTTGAATGTTTGTTTTATATAGGCTTTGAGTTTTTATTGTGATTATTATTTCTGATGGGGCTACAGTACTGAAAAACTTACAAAGTTAGCAATTTGGTTTTCTGTAAATAATGGTAGCACTCCCACAATAACATTGGTCATAGCAGGTCACTTCTGTATTGGTAACAGCAGAAGGAAATGTGATGCCAGTATAACTGGGGGCTGCAGTTCCAATTAAATAGCAAAGGCCTGTTAATTTGCTTTAGTTAGCAGACTCTGAACATAATTATGGAGGTTGTACAGTGCAATTAGGATAATGACTGTTTACAGTTGGACCATAGCGATTTCTAAAAGCACACGCTACTTTAGTTATTTTAAAGCAGTGTCGTGATGTCTCTGGCTGGCTGCCGGGTCCAGACACTCTCCAGTGGGATGATGCACACTGCGATGACCTGTGGTCAGAAATTGTGGTACACTGTAGCATGGTGTACAGCAACTGATTAGTTACTTCATATAGAGCTCTTTGTGTTTCAAGGTTATGTAAATCAAATATCTACTGTATCAGTGCATGGGAACCTTTCAGAAGAGTTAATTAAAGACTGAAGGAAATACTTTGAAAATACAGCCAAGTGTCTTAATTGTCGAATTATATTGGGACATGGATCAGTTTTTGGTCTGCTGTCTTGAGTGGAGTGAGTGGAAGCAGTCTGAGGTTTTTAATGGAGGTTTTCTAGAGCTCTTTAGAGGTCTGTAGTGTTAAAAGGAATGTGGAACTTTTTTCCCATTATGAAATTGTCCAGATTGTTTACAGACAGTAATGAGGCATATCCAGTCACATGATTTAGTATGCTGAGATTAGCTTTCTCTAGCAAGAACCAGCCCCTCCATCACACTGCAGTGCTGAACCCACTAGATCAGGGTCTGTAGCCAGTCTATAGATTTTACGTCTATGTATACCATTAAATAATTCTTCTCCTTTCTGATGCGCCAAAGGCTAAGCTGTGGGAGAATGTTGTGAACCGACACTACCGAGTTATACCTTCAACATGACTGTGTGTGAAACGGCAGCTCTGGAACTGTAGTTGACCAGTTGTGTGTGTGTGTCTCTGTCTCTCTCTCCCTGGCGCAGGTAAACCAAGGCAATGTTCCAGGCATGGAGAGTGCCTTCCTGGCTATGGACACAGAAGAGGGAGTGGAGGTGGTGTGGAACGAGGTCCAGTTCTCTGACAAGATGATTTTCAAAGCACACGAGGTACAGCAGTGGTACTGCCGTTTTCCATTGTATTATTGATACTACATACTTCCCCACTGAGCAATGGATAGGAGAAAACCCATTTTACAAGCTGGGATAGAAACTGGAGCTCTGGCCACTGTAAACTAGGATTCACCATTGAACTAAAGGAGTAGTTCCAACGCTATGTTTCCATCAGCCAACGTGGCTGTTTGGAAAGCAAGCTGAATTTTTTTTAAATAGTGCTTAACAAAACATGATTAAAAGTTGTGTGAAAAGGGCCCACTCTACAGTACTTATAGAGAAGACACTGGGTATTCTTCTCTGGTTTAAAGTCTGTTTTGAGTAATACTGGTTTTGGTCCCAGTCTCCACAAAAGGGTAATACTGAAGCCAGTGGTGTCACAACTATTTTAATTGGCTGACGAATTATGCTAACCCTGGCAAGTGGTTGCAAAACTTTATTCAATCCAGGCCTCCCTGGGGCAAAGCATAACACACTGTTTATAATTAAATACTTCATACTTATACTTCATCCAAGTTGTCTGTATCGTAGCAGTATATCTTTCAACATAATCCCGATTTTGTTGTGGTGTTTTTATAACATATAATATTTTTATTACAGGAGAGATTATCATAAGGTGTGTTTACATCCATCCATTATCTGTAACTGCTTAATCATATAGAGAGTTGCGGTGAGCCAGAGCCTAACTCGGCAGACATAGGGGCGCAAGGCTGGACTACTCCCTGGACGGGACGCCAGTCCGTCGCAGGGCAATTAAGGGACAATTTAGAGAGGCCAATCCACCTAGCCAGCATGTCTTTGGACTGTGGGAGGAAACCGGACTACCCGGAGAAAACCCACGCGAACACAAGGACAACATGCAAACTCCACACAGACAGACCCCTGAGGCCGGAATCGAACCCAGGACCCTGGAGCTGTGAGGCAGCAGTGCTAACCACCACGCCACCGTGCCTCACATAGGTGCATTTCCACTTGCACAAATATTCCGGAACAAGTGGCCAAGAGGATGTATTCCAGAAGATTTTGCCAGCGATTCCCAGCAGGCACTGCACGCAAGCCAGCTACATCATCACCTTGCTGCCTTCCCGGGTTTAACTAGATGGTATTATTAAATACTGTGATTAAATATTCACTGCATTATACTCTTCCAAAAGTTTTTCTAATCCTCTTGACCAACGTCGACCGCAAACACTGAAGAAGGTAGTATTTTCAAATGATGGTGCTTGATGTCGTCATTACACCATAGTGTCTTCACCTTACGAAGTGTGCATGCTCCCTCTCTTATCCTGAGAGAAGTACCCCCTGCTGATTTCATACAAGTGTAAACGCACCCTTCTGGAACAGAATATTTCAGAATCCTTTTGAAACGATTCGGAAAACAAGTGTGAACACAGAAATAGATCTGACTGAAAACTTCATACAAATAAAGGGAAATCTTGAAAATGAAATGTGAAGCCATTTAACTTTTACTTGTTTGTGTTGCAGGAGAAGATTAAAGATATGTTTGAAAACCTAATGCAGGTGGAGCACCCGAACATTGTGAAGTTTCACAAGTACTGGTTAGATGTGATGGAAAGCAAAGCCAGGGTGAGCTGTTCTCAATATCTGGATCCTCATTTAGTGTAGTTCACAACCTGCTGGAATATTTAAAATGCTTTTGTTGGTATCAATTTTTGTGTTTGTTCATGGAGCACTCTTATATTAACAGAATAAGTGTCATGTTGTCATAGCGATTTGAGAAATTAATTAAATCAGTGCAGACTAGGAATTACATTTTTCCTGAGATTTAGTTTCTCTTCTGAACTGGCACTGTTATTGTTCCTATAATAAGTGGTTGTTCAGACATCAATTGATTTATTTTTTGTCTGTTTTACTATTTATGTATATGTCCTATTTATTTATTTATGTATTTATTTATCAGTAAATAGTGTTTTTTCTTTGTTAGTGGATGTTTCATTTTGCCTCACCCCTCGTCTAGATTTATATGTCAAATGCAAAATGAACTAGACCGCTACACATTTTTTTTAGAGAAAATATGCCACGCGCTGTAAAACTAAGTTGTTTTTATTTTAAATGTAATTCCACTTTTTGTTTTCATGATACTGTATTTCCATATCATTAAAATGATCTGTTATCTTTCCGACCCAAACTGACAGTGATTTCTATTTCTTTTTTGATTAATTGACTAACTGTGTAGACAAGTAGTGATAGTGAATAAAAACAGGAAAGCACATTTTTAAAAAAAGCTGTTTTGCTGAATTTGTTCCCCCTCTTGCTCCAGGTGATCTTCATCACTGAGTACATGTCTTCAGGGAGTCTCAAACAATTCTTAAAGAAAACCAAGAAAAACCACAAGACCATGAACAAAAAGGTAAAAACACTTCATTTAGCCACTTAGTTAAACATAAACCTTCAAAGACACATTCGCACGCTTTGAGCTAAATTTGTCCATTAAATAATACTGTCCCTTATTTGTAGCCGACACCCAAAGCTAGACTTATTTCAGAGCTAAAAGGTGTGAGTTATGAAGATCTGCGTTTATTTAGCCTTGATCGGTTTTTAAAATCCTAGAAGGATTGGAGAAAGTCAACCCAAGTTACTATTTCAAGCACAGCACAGAACAGGACCAGAGGACACAGTTGGGTAATGAGTGGAGACAGACTTAAGACAGAGGGTAGGAGACACTTTTTTACACAGAGTGGTGAGGAGTGTATGGAATGGGTTACCAAGCCACATAGTTGATACTGAAATTCTTTAAGACCTGCAGGAACTAGACATGTTTAGTCTGCTACTAGGAATGGCCTACTTGGATTCAGGACTATTCGTCTTCATGTTCAGCAGTTCAGACCCACATTCTTGTTTTGAGGAGGAAGAGAAGATACATTGAGATGCTTTTGTACCTCTGATTTTAAAAGAATTGTGTGTTACCTCTCGGTGTGTCATGTCTTTTGACTGGTTGGGCTGGGTTGCTTCAACCAGGGGGATTGATAAAGAGCTTATTTGTATGAACAGGCTTTTTTCTGCTTGGCCGAGATTAGTGTTCCTTTTAAATAGGTTATTTGTTTGTGGAACTGTCTTTTTTCATACAGAAAACATGATAAAGGGCATTATTTAGTTTAAAAGCATCTGACTCTTAGGATATGTGGAGGCAACCTGTTTAAATGTTTATGATCACTTTTTACAGCTGCGGCAGGGGATGTATTTGTTGATATTTCACATATCTGCTCTTCCCCATTAGAGAATGAAACTATAATGTTTCAGCTGACGCAGTCAATGCCTCCTGGGGTAAAATGGCTGTACTTTGAGTTCTTTGTGTATGATCAGTGTTTTAATGTTATGGGTGTGCATTACCAGTATGCTGTTTTACATTTTCACTTGTTACACATATGTTACGCAATCGTCATTTTGATTAAAGGTTTTTAGCAGGTACTGGTAGTAGGAACCAGAAAGAACCCCTTGTCCTAAGTGTAACGTGAGTCCTTTGGTTCTAAACCACAGCCAAACAGAGTACTGTTTTTAACTAAGCATGTATATTCAGTATGTTTAGGGTGAGCAAACCATTTTTCTTCCAAACAGTCATCCGATAGCCACATGTGATGTTTTATCCGTCTGATTGGCAGGCCCGCTGGAGGCCAATCAATGTTGCTGTATTGAACGGAATGATTCCATTGCAGGGTATTTCCACATTCATCCTGTGGAGTTCATCTTGATTGCAATTTCCAAGCACCACTGACCTCTACTGGCCATTTCTGGCACTACACCTTCCACTCAAAGAGAAATAAGACTAGCAGAGCGAGACACACTTGCTAACCCACAATAACACTTTGTTTAGACATATCTTTGTTTTATATTACCAATGGAATATGGGCTTCTGAAAACTGACATGTTTGTGGGTTATCAAGTTTTACAACTACATCTTTTTACATTTACCAGAAAATAGTTTTTGAGGTCCCTGGTTCAAATCCCACCTCAGCCACTGACTCATTGTGTGACCCTGAACAAGTCACTTAACTTCCTTGTGCTCCGTCTTTCAGGTGAGACGTAGTTGTAAGTGACTCTGCAGCTGATGCATAGTTCACACACCCTAGTCTCTGTAAGTCGCTTTGGATAAAGGCGTCTGCTAAATAAACAAATAATAATAATAATAATAATAATAATAATAATAATAATAATAATAATATGAGGTGAATCTGAAATTGTGTTTTTTAAAGGATACCCTTTTAATTGTACCATATTCTTGTTTCAGCCAGTAGCTAATATACGAGTCCCTAGGCAGACAGACATTTGACGATTATTAAAAAAAAAAAAGAAAAATTCAAATTTTACTTAAAAAAAAAAAATTAAAAAAAAATATTGACCAATTTTGACTAGAAGTCTTTCTCAAAATCTATCTTTCTACTATAAAAAGCAATCTTTGTGCAGCCATACTTGCACAATAAGCTTATGTTAAACACAAAACCTCTTTTGTGAATAAACCCAACCCCAGTGGTAGGACAATGCTAAATTTATACTGCATAGTTTGTTTGTTTTTACATTTTTGGGCAGATGAAATTCCTGTCCCTGTTCAATTGTTTTGTTCAGTACAAAGGATTACATTACTTTCTGCTCAGTCTTCATTGTTTTATTGAGGTTTTAAAATATGTTCAGCTTCCAGCCAAATAGAAGAGCAGACATTAAAGTCCATATCTCACATAGAAAATCATTTTTGGCTTTGGGGTCGTACTTGGTTTACTTTCACAATGAGCAAGAAATTAAATTTCCATGATCGATTTTAGAGCACTGAGAGACTATCAAGAATTCCAGAAAATACCGACAACGCACCGGAGATGCACGAAGTTGGCGTGACGTCACTAGGGGAACACATACCAGGAACAGCTGAGAGATATACATGGCTTCAGACTGTGAAAGCGATCATTACAAATTTCTCCGTTTTGAGTAGTCTGTATTGCAATAAGGACGGCGGGAGTGTGGTGTGTAATGAAAGAAATTGTGGGGAGGAAGAATAAGTTGTTTGAGGCCTGATTCCAAACTGTTTGAACCTCCAGGGTGTCCTCAGCTCACCGCACACCAGCGACCAGCGTCGGGGGTTGGGGGGAGGGTGCAATTCGTAATATCTTTTTTACTGTTTCCCCTGTAGAGCGGAGGGGGGGGGGGGGCAGGTGCATGGCTAAGTATGTGAACATGCATTGAATGCATACCTGCCACAGGGCTCCCCTGGGTGCTAAACCCTGCTAGGTACAGACAGGGATTGCAGTAACCACACACCGGCCATGACTTTTGCAGACGTTAAATGTTTGCTGACATAAGGGGGTTTAACAGTAGAGTTTTGAGCAAAATGCGGAAAAAAAATCTGTCCCGGGAGATGTCAGGGAGAAGGATCCAAAACTCCCAGTGAATACGGGAGAGTTGACAGGTCTGCACAGATTAAGCAATGTTTTTTGGCCATATGTTACTTGATATACTGCTGATTTAACCTTTTATTTTTATTTTGCGCTGTTACACTGTGTGAAATCGTTTCTGGAGGTGCTACCTTTTTAAAACATAATGCACTGTGTGTCTCTCAGGGGGCGTTTGAATGAATGACACGCTGTGGTAGGGTAGTCGATAACTTTTGGCAACAAAGTTTTCTCTCTTGGTAGCAGAGCATGGTAAGGATAAAACAAAATGCACTCTCCGTGCTAGTTTCTCCCTGAGTTATTTCAGCCAATCAGAGGCTTGCAGCAGAGTTGTAACCAATCGCAGTACAATGTGTTTCCATGTTAAACAGAATTCATTATGTGTGCCTTCCCACAGCCAATCATATAAGTTCTGCTGTATTGCTTGTAAACAGCACAGGCAGACTGCATGGGACCAATCAATGTGACCTGTTTTTTAGGATCAGAAACCTCAAGCCATGCCAACTTAAAGTGCTGGAAAGTTTTATCTATAAGCAATAACTTATTACATTGCTGCTAACAGGTTAGGGAAGAGACTCATTTAAAAGGTTTACAGGGAATTTAAACCCATAACAGGCTTGGCTTTGGTTCAACAGTATTTTGTCTGGGATCTTTGGACCTTAAGATAGATCCTGTCTAGTGAAAAGTCAATAAGGCTGCTGGGCATGTCAAGTTTAAAAGCTTGTATTTTTTTTTTTCATAATCGGATCTATGACGGTAAGGCAACACTTGTTTTCTGGTATTATTTTGTCCACTCTATGTGCTTTGTGGGCGCCATGCTGTATGGTTTTGAAATTGTTTGCTTTTATAATGCAAGTGTTTATTTCCTAGGCATGGAAGAGGTGGTGCACACAGATACTCTCAGCCCTCTGGTGAGCATTGCACATTGTACCCCTGCTGATGTAATAAGCCTAGCCTGGAGACCACACACGGCAAAAGAGAGCGTCTTTACCAACTTTTAACCTCCATGTCCCTCTCCATCTCTTTGACCAGTATGCCCCGTCTCTCGCTCGCTCTCTTTCTATCTCGCGCTCTCTCGTTTCAAACAGTATAAATCTTGAGCTGGTTTCTGCTACACTTTTTTCACTTTTATTGTATATGCCCTCGCTCAGGACCCTAGATCATTGATATCAGCTTGTGCCCCTGCTAACAGTGTGTACCAATATACACTGCTGTGCAAAAGTCTTAGATTTTCTACTCTGATGCATTATGAGCATCAACAATTTACTCAAAGCCTCCACTTGTGTGTTCTACTATTATAACAACCTTGACTAGCATAAAGAAGGAAAAACATCTGTAATTGACAAACCCTGGACTGGAACAGGACAAGCCAAAAAGCTGTATAACAAGGATGAGCAATACTTGAAGATAATATCCTTAAGGAATAGAACTGGCAGAAGGCACAGGTGTTGTCCATCAAATCAACAGTACGAAGGTCACTCTTCAAATCAAGACTTAAGGATGTGTGGCCGTAAGAATTCCTCTGTTAAGAAAGGGGAACAAAACTAAAAGGTTAAAATATGCACAAGAACACAGAAATTGGACTATGGAACAATGGTGAAAGGTTGCTTTAGACTGTTGATGCATGGACAACGACACCTGTGTCTTCTGCCAGTTCTGTTGTGAATTCAAGTCTTCTTTCTATTCCTTAAGAATATTATCTTCAAGTAGTGCTCATCCTTGTTAGACAACCTTTTGGGTCCTGGGTTTATCAATTACAGATGATGTTTCTCTGTACTTGCTGATTATGCTTTGGATACCACACCTTGAAAATCAAGTGATGCAAGCTATTTCACTCAATGTGTTTCCTTCTTTATGCAAGTCAAGGTTATTATAATAGTAGAACACACTAGAGGAGGCTTTGAGTAAATTGTAGGAAAATGCAATATGTCCAAGACTTGCACAGCCATGTACGTAAAGTACAACAAAACTGGGTGTTTTATAACAAGAATAAAATGGCAAACTATATTGATCTACTTTATAATTATAACCATTTTTTAAACATTAAAATAAACAAATAAATGCAGGATTTCTGCATATGGGTGTTTTTTTGTATAAGTACTTATATTTTCTTCCCATTACATGAATAAAATAAATCACACCGCTTTTACTTACCTGTACAGGCAGGCTTATGTTGCAGTCAGACAGTGTACAGCTGAGTACAGTAATTATGGAGCGGTTTCTCAAACGTCAGCGAAACTAACACTACACATAAAGAAATCAGTACTACCACCACCAGTACAAATGAATAACTTCTGTCACGAAATGTATCACAAGTATCTAAGGAATGTGATGACATCCTTTAGTCAATTTAAATTTAATAATATCCTGAAGTAGGTGGGAACTAATTACAGTAAAATAGATTAATGGTTCTGGAGCATGGTTAGAGGTTAAAGTGGCTGGTGTTGATTTCACAGCTACCTGCATTCCTGTGACCCCCCTATTATCCATGGCAACCTGACCTGTGACACCATCTTCATCCAACACAACGGCCTCATCAAGATCGGCTCAGGTACGTGCATCTGCAACACAGCACAGTGTACTGTATACTGGTGATTAGAAACCTTAGAACTTTCACTCTCCAATCAGGAAGCTCAACTGCAGGGCACTACCACACAGTAGATGACCGCAGGACATTCAGATACATGCCCTCTAATTAGAGTTGTATTCCTTAATTCACATCCTACAACTATAAAATATAAGGGACAGTGGCAGTGGCTGTATTCAGGCCGGAAGACATTTTGAGAGCTTGCCCTTGCAGCTCTGCAAATATCTGAGATGTATTTGTTCTTCTACTTTGTGTACATTCATCAGTTTTGGTAAATCCCACTGCTGATATTGGTAGTGCTTTGTTTTACATTTCTACTTTTGGAAAACACTTGGGTATGTTAACTGCCATGCGATCCTCTCACCTATCAGTTCATGTTGCTAAACTGTTTGTCTTGTTTATCTCTTCCACCCTCCAAACCTGTCTCCACTGGTATCCATGCAGTCTGGCATCGCCTCTTCGTCAATGGTAAGAATATGTTCCTGAACTTGTCGGCAATCTGTGTCTTCCTCTACCCACCAGACCACAGTACTGTAGCCAGACTGGGTGAGGAAAAACTAGGGAAAGCAGGCAATAGATGTACAGTACAAGAGAGGCGCTGCAGAGAACATGGACATGAAGAAAGCTGAATTACCTAGTAGGAATGTCAAAGATTTGCAATACTTTAAAGCAGTACTGTTGTGGTTGTTGTTGATCGTACTGTAATCCTGCAAAGGCAAAATCCCAGGAAGCCAAATCGGAGTGCTGACCATGACCTCTTTGTTTTGTTGATGTTAAGCACCAAGGGGCATCTCTGCAATGGTTTAAAACAAAAAAAAGCTACAGACAACTTGCAAAAATCATGTAATTGCTCCTTCCTGCAACTAAGTTGTCTTTTGCTGGTTGTATACTGTTACATTTGTTTTATTGGCTCTGTGTACTCTCCGCTTCATGCCACACAACTCATTTTGGTTGCTACCTCTACAAAAAGAAAATGCAGAATCACAAGTTTATACACTAGTGGTGAAAATTGTCAGTTGATGCAGATTTGCATTTGTTATATTTTCCCCCTCAGTATTCCCAGATGCAGTCCATGGCGGCATCAAACACCTCCGAGATGAACAGAGAAACCTCCATTTCTTAGCCCCAGAATACGGCTGTAAGTGTCTGTGTGTGCTAGTATGCAAGTACATGTGTGCCAAGGCTGTAAATGTTAGTTTAACAGGTAAAACTCTTAAACCCATTTTCACATCCAGCATATAAGTAATGTATTAAAATTTTGAACATGATGACAATTACATAGAAAATGCAGTACTTTTAGTAAAATACTGTTCTGTTTCTTCTTCTAATTTTCGTTTGCCAATTTACAAATTTAAACTTTCTAAAGCCTTATTTGACACGTATGTCAGTTGGTTTGACCGAATTTTGAATTAGTGACAGGAACCAGATTTATCTAGACTTCACATTTAAATTAAATTTGCACTAAAGCATTAGCACAACTTGTAACAAACCATGTAGGCACACTTTGTACAGTGACAGAATGCACCCATTGTACAGTCAAGGCCGTACAAGAGTCTAAAAATAACGATATGCCATTTATATCAAGTAATGTGTTGCATCAAGTATTAATGTGACCCAATGGGATGAGTTGATGCCACTGTTGTTTAATGGTGAGAGGAAGTCTTTAATCATTTATCTGCTTTGCTTCCTTTCCCAGCTTTTGAAGACAAAACTGCGATAGATATCTTCTCGTTTGGAATCTGTGCACTGGAGGTACGAGACCAGTCTGGCTACGCAGTAATAGGTTTATTTAATGTCCCACAATACAGGTGATGTATTTTTGTGTTAACCTGTTGTACCAAATCTTGTTAAGATCGGCAGTCGTTGTGCTGCAGTGCCAAGATAGTTTATTAGAAAGTGAATTACTGCAAGAGCATTGTCTTAACTCGCACCAGCGCAGAGCCCAGGTCACGTGGACAGTAACGGAGCTGTTCCTTCATCTCCCTCCCTCTTCCTCTCCTCTCTGTTAGATGGCTGTGCTGGAGATCCAGGCCAATGGGGACGCTATCGTCTCGAAAGAAGCCGTAGCTCACACGGGGCAGTCTCTGGAGGATCTGTTAATGAGGGTCAGTGAGCTTCACTACGGAAACCAGGATTGTTAACATTGTACATGGTTAAAAACTATTAGGTGCCTTTCAGACAATCGGAGCGCTCGTCATAGAAACTTCCCAGCATGTCATGGTTTTCAAGGAGGGGTGTTTGTAAAACTCTAGTGGAATTTAAATTGTAAACAACAAATACATTGGAAGTAATGACAATCACAAGTTAGAATAAAGGATGGAGGAAAACTACCTACAGAACAAAATAATAACATATTAGGAGATAAAAGCAGTCCAAACGTATAAAAAAAATTGTTCTTGTTTTCCTTGTTGAAGAGGCAAAATATGTAGTAAATATATATAGACAGATTACCATTTTTTTCCATTTTGTTTTGATTGTATTGACATATGTAATAACTTAAGGAGACAGAATCCAATACTTTGGCTCAAAACTAAGTTATGAATATATAAGATACAAATTCAATTTGAGAAGACAGCATGGCCTAGCAGTCTAGTCATATAAAGGTGCAGCATCTACAAAAGGAGCCAAGTTACTACAAAAATGTCAGCCCTATAAAAATGTCATGTAAAAGTTAAATGACATAATTGGGAAAGTTTGGTTACCACTTTTTATTCATGTTGCTACTAGTTCCTACTGCAATAAAAATGGGGTGCCAGGTTTGCCCCAGTTGTGTCTTGTTTAGGCTTTGCCACGTTTTGGTGTGTAAATTTATTTTGTATTGCAGTGTTCATTATACTATGTGATAGGCATAAATAGGCTTCAACATATGAACTTTTTTATGCTAGTCCTGACAGCTGTTGAATTCTGTGTTTGGGAGGAGCTGTCCTAAATGTTTCTTGTCCCTGCAGGAGTTTGTCCAATCGTGTTTGCGTCACGAAGCTAAGAAGCGCCCCAGCGCCCATGACCTGCTCTTCCATCGGGTCCTCTTTGAGGTGCACTCCCTGAAGCTCCTGGCTGCACACTGCTTCATCAACAATCAATGTGAGTCACTGCACCCAAAACCAGAGGGGCCTTTCACAGCTTTTCCAGAAGCAGTCAGCATAGATCAACAACAATAACCACAATAAGAACTTGGATTTATAACGCGTCTTTCAGGCCCTCGGATCCCAAAGTGCTGCACAGAGTTTTAATTTAAATCTGAAGTCGTCTCCAGGGGCCCCACAGACATTTGTCAAAAGCAGAGAAAAAAATCAGCCTTGTCTTAAACAGTTAAAGAAGTGAGTCTGCATTCTTGAGTAGAGCGTTCCACAGCTCGGGCACATTGCAGGAGAAAGAACTACCACCCACAGAGCCCCGTCTGCCAGCTTCAGACAATCTCCAAAAAGCAGTTGGAGTGGAGTGGGCTTTGCATCTCAGAAGGAGGCCCTTCAATCCGTGCAGGGAGCCAAGGCAGTTTTTCCAGTACAGCTGATCAACGGCGCCGGAGCCTTTCTAAAAGTGGGGGGGGGGGGGCAACCGTCGCAGGATTTGGGTTTAAAATGTAGAAAAGGCCTGGAATAGGAAGATGGTTTAACAGGTGTTGATATAGCAACATAAGATGTAATAGGCTACTTGATGCAAGAGACCGAGCTTGCTGCTTTTACAACAAACAAAAAAAAATATAGCCATACCTTTGTCTCATTGCCAAACCTATACAATAGATAACATTACTATCATGGAAAAACTACCAAATTTGTTTAAAAAACAAAAAAAACAAAAAAAACAATTTGAATGCAGTATTTCTACGGATAAATAATTGCAATATAACAACTACGTCAAATATTGAAGCATTTATATATTTATAGTGCACTGGTAATTTAAAGTTTGCAACAAGAACAACACTACTACAACTACTACTACTACTACTACTACTACTACTACTAATGAGCTTGTTATCTTAGTGTTATGTTGCGAGTTGTATCGTATCCCACAATCATCGTTTTAATTTACTTCAAATTTCGGCTTCTCTGCGCTCATTCTTTGCTATAAACACGATCATAATGTTTCCATCATTCACAGTGTCAATTCGATCTTTGTGTATGCTTATCAAAGCCACTGTGTTTAAAGTTGTCAGTGTTTTTGCTTTGCTGTGGAGAGTGGCTCCTGGAGAAATAATGTAATATGTTGCCTTGTTTAATGTAATATGTTGCCTTGTTTAATGTAATATGTTGCCTTGTTTTAATGTAATATGTTGCCTTGTTTTATTGTATTTTTGGTGGTGGTGAAATTAAGATTTTCTCTGCCTCAATCCACAATATTATTGCCCTCTAAAGCGTTTGCCTATTTGTGCTGTTGGAGTTATCTGTAGTCATTGGTTAGTGTAACAATTGATATTCAGTGATAGATTTGTCCTTTTGACTGAAACGCAATAGCATTTGCAAGGGGTTATTGTAATGAAGGATTTCATATATGCATGTACATGTGTTTTCTTAATTGCTTAATATGGTGACGACATGGATTTAAAATCTGAGTTAGGATAAGAGGGGGAAGAACTTTTTATGTGTTTTGTTTATATAGTAATTTGATATTTTGTATTTATAGTAGGCCTGGTGTATATTGAATGCTATTGTCTCATTCTTGATAAATTATGTTTATTCCATGAAAATCAGTATCCTTTATTAAAAATATGTATTTATAAACATGAGTTTATATTGGTAATAGTAGGATCTAATAGTTATGAATGTGCTTGCTGTCGGTCCTAGTGATGATTTATTTGATATCATTTATTTGGTAGGACTAAAACAATGCCTACCTGGCACCCCAGATTCATTTCGTCACACAATAACTACCTTCAGTCATAAGGTTAGTTACGTAATGACCCACCCATCTCTCAAAGCAATCAGCCTCCTTAACTGTCTCCTTTTATTAGCTTCTGTGGATGCGTACCTCTTGTTAAGGGGATGTAGTGGAGGCACCTGTATGAACGTCCAACGTCCAAATATTTGGGTTTAAGCACTCAGGTCCTTGCTACTGCATGTTGATTGTGCATTTGTTTGAAAATAAAAAGGTAAATCTATTCTTGCTTTGGTTTCTCCCCTAGATATGTTACCTGAGAACTGTGTGGAGGAAAAGACGAAAACATTTGATCCCAGCGCTGTGATGGCGGAGATTCGACATAAAAACCGTCCTGGGGTGCAGCTGAAGTGAGTAGACTGGGGGGGGGGGGTGTAACAGAGTGTTTAAGGGCGCGGGGGGGCCATTGATAACGGTCACGTTCAAATGGGTCTGTGCTCGGGATCTGTTCAGTTCAAAACTTGGGTGTTTTCCCTATCGGAGATTCCCATGACTGAAACCACAAAGGTGTTGTACTGGAGGAGGACTAACCCTAGGATTACATTTGAATTATGGCTCTGCTATTCTTTAAATTGCACGCATGTCACTTTGATCATTTACTGATTTACTGTGCTAACTTGCAGGTATTCCCATGTGTCCCCTCTGGAACTGGACAAGTTCCTGGAAGATGTCAAGTAAGTTTGCACCTCAAAATATTCTAGACTTGGGGGCTCCCAAGTGGCGCATCCAGTAAAAGCACTCGTATAGAGTGCAGGATGCGCCCTATAGTCTGGACGTCATCGGTTCGAGTCCAGGCTATTCCACAGCCGACTGAGGAGGGGAGCTCCCAGGGGGCGGCACACAATTGGCCTAGCGCCAACCAAGGGGAGGGAGGGTTAGGTCGGCCAGGGTGTTCTCGGCTCACCGCGCACCAGCGACCCCTGTAGTCTGGCCGGGCGCCTGCGGGCTTGCCTGTAAGTTGTCCTCCGACGCTGTAGCTCTGAGTGGCTGCATGGTGAGTCTGCAGTGTGAAAAAAAAGCGGTACTTCGGAGGACAGTGTGTGCTCGTTTTCGCCGCTTCCCAGTCAGCGCGGGGGTGGTAGCTGTGAGCTGAGCTAAAACAAAAAATAATTGGACACTATTAAAATTGGGGAGAAAACAACAACAAGAACAAAACAAAACTAATTGTCAACTACTAAATTTGTTTATTTAGCAGACGCCTTTATCCAAGGCGACTTACAGAGACTAGGGTGTGTGAACTATGCATCAGCTGCAGAATCAATTACAATTACATCTCACCCGAAAGACAGAGCACAAGGAGGTTAAGTGACTTGCTCAGGGTCACCCAATGAGTCAGTGGCTGAGGTGGGATTTGAACTGGGGACCTCCTGGTTACAAGCCCTTTTCTTTAACCACTGGACCACACAGCCTCCATTAGATTATATATATATATATATATATATTAGAGAATTGTCGCAAGGCGCTTCACAGGTACAACATAACAGTAATTATTGATACTATACAAGCAAAAGCAAACATTGAAACATTTAATACGAAAATCTATTAAAATGCTATACAATACAGGGTAAAAACATTACTTAATATTAAGATGTGAACTTTGGATAAAAAGGGGAGGTTTGAGAGGCCTAAAATTATTAAGAACATTTGGGTCTAGGGTTGTTTTTTAAGTAATGGTTTTATTACAGCAACCTTAAAGGAGTTCGGAACAATACCAGATAACAGGGAACCATTTAACTACTTAAGACCGTGGTATCTATCTTAGAAAATACTTATTTATACAATTTAGTGGGAATGGGATCTAAAGCACATGTAGTTGATTTTGTCCCATCAACTAAGTCAGTCAGATCAGGCTGGTTAATAGAAGCAAAGGATGCAAAGATTTGAACTGCTTTAGCTTGATCAGTATTGCAGAATGTGTCATCTAGGTTGAGTGTGCTGTCTGATATTTCTTAAATTAATTGTATTATTAAAGTGATCCATGAAGTCATCGCAGCTTGCTGGTAATTGGGGATTTACGGAGGACATCTGTTTGTTGGTTAGTTTAGCAATTGTTTCAAAGAGCAAGCAAGGATTATTATTATTTTTTTTTAGCTGAAGCAGCCTTATATTTAACCAGACCATCTTTCCAGGCGAGATAAAAGACCTGCAATTTGGTATTTTTTTAATTTATGTTCCAGCTTACGACATGCATGTTTAAGCTTCCGAGTTGTGTCATTAAACCACAGGGATGATCTTTTGAAAGCTACTTTTTTTGTTTTAAGGGGTGCTACAGTATCTGAGATACTACTTAGGGTGGAGTTGTAGCTGTCCACCAGTACATTAACTGATCCTGAATGAATAGGTGCTGAAGTAGATAAAGCTTCCAATAATTTTTCAGTAGTGGAGTAATTAAGGGACCAAGATTTAATACCATATTCTAGGGGTTTTATTGGGCTAGGCATTATTAGTTCAAAAATAATAGCAGAATGGTCTGAGATTGCAAGATCATTGATAGACAGATTCTGGATGTCAAGACCACGGGTGATAATTAGATCAAGTGTATGACCATGAATGCGAGTTGGGCCTAATACATGTTGAACAAAACCAACAGACTGAAGCAAACTCGTAAAATCCTTTCCAAGGGAATCTCCGTCCACGTCATTATGTACATTGAAGTCACCCAGAACCACAATTCTATCATGCTTGACAGCGAGCATCGACAAGAGTTCGCCAAACTCAGACAAGAACAGAGAGTTGGGTTTAGGAGGCCAATAAACAGCTACAACATAAATCGGAGTAGGACAACTAACCACAAAAGATAGAATTTCTAATGACAAGTATCCATATACATCTTTATGAATAAGGTTAAACTCATTACCAAAAATTGCAGCAAGTCATGCATTTGTACAGTAGTTCTCAATATTTTGTATTAATCTAACTGAGCCTCTCTTAGTTGGGATGGAAATAATAAGACTTCCATTGCATAGCAGTTTGATCCATTTCTGGTTGTACTATGAGTATATTAAGACACCCCTGAGCTTGTTACCTACACACTATGGCTAATCACGCTAGTATTAAAACCTGGAATGGGTGAAACTGTCTGAAAAGTCTTATTTCCATCCCTGTAACACTGTGCTTCTATTTGGCAATACTGTGAGATTATTTTGCCATTCCAAGTAGATAGCAATTGGGTGAGAATGATTTTCTTACAGCGGTAGTTGATGATGGTGTTGTTTTACAGGAATGGGATTTACCCCCTAATGAACTTTGCTTCTCCCCGTCCCCACCTCATACCACGCGCCCTGTCACTGTCCCAGGAGCATGTGGAGACTGTGACAACCCCCACCCCCGAGCCACAGGAGACAGAGACCAGGAAGGTAGTTAAGGGCATTGCATTTTATATAGCGCCTTTCATGCACTTCACAAAGCCAGTAGTATGTGATGAAACCAGGTGCAGAGACGGCAGGAGGCAGGTGCCGCAGCCATCATTTTCCGTGCTAATTTGTATTGTAATTAGATTTTATTTAGGCCACTGTTCTGCAAAAAAAAAAAAAAAAAAAACCAACACCACTAACACTGTAAAAGAAATGGCAAAAACAACCACAGTTGTTGCTTGTTTTGTAATCAAATGTAATCGAGTTACCCCAAACCAGATTCAATAACGGGTTCCAGCCCAGGTTTCTCACTCTCAGTTGACTCTGGTGAATCAGCTCTCTGCTTAACATTTCAGGTTGTTCAGATGCACTGTAACCTGGAGTCCAATGACGAGGGGACCAAAATGCATGTGAGTATTGGATTCTCCGGCTTTCATTCAAACTCAGAAATCACTACGATATTTTTGTGAAAGGGAGAAAAACAGTGGGCCTTCCTTTAAAAAAAAGTGTTTGGTAGGGGCAATGAATAAATATGTAGGTATATTAATAAACGTACAACTAACTATACACTGTGTCAGTCAGGACTGAGATTATTTTAATAAAAAAAATTATATATATATATTTCTTTCCATAGCTGACCCTATTTCTGAAAATGGAAGATAAGCTACACAGACAGCTCAGCTGTGACATCCTTCCCTGTAAGTGTGGTATAAATCATATTTAGAAATGCTAAAAGAATAAATTCAGTGACAAACTTCGATGAAGACGACACCGGCTGTTTTATATAGTTATGGATGTTGGACAAAGCATGTGTGAACCATTACCTTCTGTACAAAACTGCTTTGAGGCTGGTCATAAGAATAAAGTTAGAGTTTTCCATAGTGTTTTCAGCAGAAACCCATGTACATGTAAGACCAAAAAGAAGTGTCTTGAATGGCAATATGTGGATAGCACCATCTGGTGTTTAGACCATTTTTTTTTTTTTTTTTTAATAATTATTTTTATTGGCGTTTCTTTGAGGTTTTTAACAATGCAAATAACAATAGCACAGAGTAACACGACATTAAAGAATTCAGCAATGCGTACATAAACAAATAAACATATACTAAATTAAATAAGACAAATGATATCTATTTTGGTAACCGCTTGCCTGAATTTGATAACACCTTTGTGAATATATATATATATATATATATATATATATATATATATATATATATATATATATATATGTAAAATATTATTTTGTTTTTCAGCTGATGGTTCAAAGGATCTAGCAAATGAACTGGTTCAGTACGCATTCATTTGTGAGGTATGTGCCACAACGCTCTTTATTGGAATAGAACCAACCTCAACAATCTGATATTTTTATTATTTTAGTTTATTTGATCTCATAAGCAGCATGTTCGGTACATACCTATGTATTTATATTTGTTTTATTACTTGCTGGCTGCTGCTTGAATGCAAATTGAAAATAAATAATGTATCCCATATAAGATGCCGACCATAGCCTACATATAATCTGGAAACACAGTCCAATAACATTTCTGTGATTTCATTTTTGTTGTTTAAACAGGATGACTGTGAAAAGCTCACCAGCTTCCTGGATGAGGCCTTTCTCAAGCACAGGGCCAGTGGATCAGTCTTCCACGGAGTCATGATGATGCACTGAACCGATTCCACAGTTTCCACAGAAACTGCCTGCCACCCTTAGTGTAAATTGAGAGAACAGCAAGCCTGGCAATGAGACAAGGAGTTTGAGACCTGGGGTACCACCTCGAGAGAAAACTTTACAGATGGACTCATATAATATGAACGTAACATAAAACAGAGAATCTCTTTTAAAGAGCTCAACTGAGATGCAACATTGCATTTTTAGTAGCATGTCCAGTTGCATCTACCTAGTTTAGGAGTATGGATAGGACTGTGAGGACAAAGTCAAACAGTGATTTCAAGAATCTCCTGGCCTTACTCTGACCCATAATTGTATTTCCTACCTCCACCATGAGCTCACATCTTCAAGAATGTTTGCATGAAAGTGTCTTTTGCAATTTTGAAAACTTCCAAAAACTTTTCTATGTGTGGCACATCATGCATACTGCATACTGTGGAGCCCCATTATCGAATACATGTATTGACATTTTATTATCCATTCTTGAGGAACTGTGTGCTGGTTCTGTAATTCTGTTTCTGTTCCAGTATAAACCTCTGATCACCAAACTCATTTCAAGGTATGCCTTATGGCTGGGATGCCCATGGAAGAGGACGACCAGTGTATTAGTCCAGTACACCAGCCCGGTTCACCCGAGTGCATGTGGGCTTTTACTTGTACGGGTACAATATTGTATGGAAAAAAAAGAAAATAATTAAAAAAAAAACAAAACTTCAATCATTCTGTGTTTTTTTGTCCACTCATTGATGGGCATTCCTAGTAGACTTGCCAACATACTGAAAATAAACAACAGTGGGGATTTGAGGAAGTTTTGAGAGATGGAAGTGGGGGGGGCAATCTTAAATTTAGAAATTGGGACCATCAACCTATGTATTTACATATTTTTATTTTAAATTAGTGCCCAATTATTTTATTCCCATGTAAAAGTACTTATTTCCTTTCTGGACTGCTGCCCACTGACGCATACTGGTATGTAACTGACATCAATTACTTTATTGAGGAGGCACTAATTAGATTACAATTAAAGTTTAAAACTACTTTTGCAGTTTTAGGCAACATTCCCATTTACGGACCCTTGCTCTTTTGAATAGCGACATAAGACAGGACAAGAAGTTACAGAAACACCTAAAGTGTTTATAGGGGTGGAAGTTTAAAAAACAGAGCTTTTGTTTAATATTCCCATTACTTTGATTCATTTCTTTAGGCTCGGATAGGCAGTTTTAGCATTACGATTAAGCATCTCTCCACAGAAACATTAAAATTATGAAAGGTATCCGTGGCTTACCGGTAGCTGTCAATTAAAAAAATTATACTGCTGGAACTGTCTTTTGTTCAGTACAGAAAAGGTGATACGGAACAGCACTGGCTACAGCAATCTAGGATGTCAATCAAAGTCAACACAAAAACATGAATGTTCCCAAAGTCACTTGCGAGCCACTGTTACGTTCAAAACTTTTGGACAAATCCAGATTGATGTTCAACCGGATGAACAGAAGCGTAGGGTTACAATACATCACAATGAGCAATTAAGAAAAAATCGTGAGGTTCTTAAACACTTGATTGATTCTGTTGTTTACCATGGCAAGCAAGAACTGGCTTTCAGAGGACATGTTAATTATGTGGAATTACTTTCTCTGATTTCTGACATGTTATGCAATCGCTTGTCGATAGCCACAGTATTCTCGGGTATCTCTAACGAGGTTCAGAAAGAATAAAAGCAGAAGTACAGGAAGCCAAGTACAAAGCTGTAATGGCAGATTAAACACCCGACGATGGAAACGCAGCTCAGCTGTCTTGTGTTTTCAGGTATGTGACTGACAGTGGCCTGAAAGAACGGTTCTGTGAAAATCTGTTACATTTACTAAATTAATAATAATAAAAATGCTTTAAAAATAATAATCCCATTGGGCTTTTTTTTTTTTTTTTAGATTATATTGATTTTAATATTACATTTAGTAGGACAGCCGCAATAAGATAATTCCCTTTATTAAAAATGTGCATCGATTAATCAACTAATGCCCATAAATTAACAGATCAAAAAGATTCAGTTGTGCTAGCATTCCAGATGTGAATCGGGAGCAAGTTCCAAAGACAAGAGGCATTAAATGCCCTGGCTCCGACAGAGTTCAAACGAATTTTAGGGACTGTCAGAACATGAGCCTTTTCCGATCTCGGAGAACAACCAGGGACATATGGGGTCAGCAGATCTTGAAGAAGGCCCAAGACCATATAAGGCCTTATAGGTAATAAGAACTTTAAAATAATAATAATAATAATAATAATAATAATAATAATAATAATAATAATAGCATCCGTGTGATAGAGTTTGTGGGTGATTAACTGAGGGTCACAAATCAGAAAGGTTTAGTTGGCAACTCCACATAGGCGCACAAGATTTATTCAGCACAAGGGGATAACCTTGTGCCGTGGAGTTAATACCGGCAACGATAATTTTGTTTGGTGCACAGTTCTTGTTAAGCACGCACTGGTGCTGCAAAATAATACTCAAAACAAATTACTATTACATTGTTCCAGTACTCCTGCTGCTTTTCGTCCTGGATTTCCAGTGAGGTGTCGATTCGCCCAGCTTCCCGTCTTCTTGAACACCACAGAAGCATAAACTTGTTCATGCTCTGCCAATCTGAATGCAACATGTTTCCAGTCATCAGACCCAGAATCAGACAACGCGCTTTTCTTTGAAGTGAACAACTTGCATGAAAAACAAAACACACAGCCTTTTGAAGGCGAGTACAACAACCACTCACGGTAAACTTCCCCGTTGTGAAGTCTGCATTTAAAAACGGTTTTAGGCAGATGACGTCTATGGCCTTTTTCTCTCGGACGCAACATACGTGTCAGTTCAATTCTGGCAATCACTTGGGCCTTGTCCTGTCCAGTATATGCAAAGTGGTTTGTCCACTTTCCATTCAGCCTGATCCTTACTGTGGGTTAAAGCGAAAGGCAGATTGAAGTTACCTTCAATAATTGGCGATGTGGGCAGACTGGGTCCGACTCCTTGTTCTGTACTACTTTCTAATTCTTCAGGCCCATTATTTGGAATAGTAGCGCCGCCAAAACTCTCATCGACCGGTTGTTCAGGTTCATTTGTTGTTGTTGTTACTTCATTTTTTAAGATTTAAAACCGAAATCTGATAAACTCAGAATTTTTTTCCAGCAGGCATTTTTAACTAGCTTTCTTTTCCTTTTGTATTTGTCGTTTTGCTGCACCGCTAAGTTTTTTCTTTTTTTTTTCTGTTAGTCTCTCTCTTGCTGTCCTCCAGCATGCCCATGACCAGTAAGAGATGCAAGTGTTTAGCTAGTGCAATCACTGGGCAAGTGGATTGGATTTTAAACTGTAAAATAGCAATTTTTATTTATGTTTTTATTTTAACCTGGGATGCGGGCCCCCTTGGCATCCCAGGGCCATGGGCCCCCTCGGCAGCTCAGGGCCCTGGACAAATGTCCAGACCCATAGCTGGAACCTGCCCGAGCCTTTCGCCTGACTGAAGAGACCCATGCGAAGTGGAATCTCCCAGGGCTGGCCGTGCAACAGCTGGCACAGGGTCAAAAACCAGACTCTCCTGTGCCACTTGGGGGCCACTAGGAGAACTGACGCTTTCTCTAACCTGACTTTTTCGAGAAAGGCCGGGAGCAGCGGTATAGGCGGGAAAGTGTACAAAAACGCTTTGGGCCATTCGTGCGCTAGGGCGTCTATGCCGAGTGGACCGCCTAAGCGGTGGAGGGAGTACCATAGGGGGCAATGCGTCATCTCTGCCGAGGCGAAGGGATTGACCTGCGCCTTCCCAATCTGTTCCCAAATGCACTCCACTATCTGAGGGTGGAGTCGCCACTGACTGATGCGGACCACTCCTGGAGAGGAGGTCCGTTGCCCAGTTCACTGCTCCGGGAATGTGCGTCGCCCGTAGGGACAACAAGTTCCTCTGAGCCCATGTCAATAGCCTGAAGGCCATGCGATGCAACCCGGGGGACCGTAGGCCACCCTGGTGGTTGACATATGCCACCACTGTCGGGTTGTCCGTCCGGATCAACATATGCGTATCGCTCAGCACTGGGAGAATGTGGTGGAGAGCAAGGGATACTGCTTGCAGCTTCCCAGACCACTCCCCAACCCAAGTTGGAGGCATCTGTCGAACCACTTGGCAGTTCAACACTACTCCCATTCGCACACCTTCGCGCAGGTGAGAGGTCGTCCTCTACCAGCATAGGGCTGCTGAGCACGCATGAGACACAGTCAGCCAACAGTGTCTGTCGCGTTTGACATTGAAGTGGAATGCATTGAGGGTGCATGCGAAGCAGACCCAGCTGAATGGCCGATATGGCTGCGGCCATCAGACCCAATTGTTTCTGGCACAATAAGAGGGTGACCTGTGATCTCTGTTGAAACAGGGAGAGGCAATCCTGGATAGCTGCAACTCTGTGGTCCGACAGGTATGCGTGCATTGTACTGGAGTCCAGCCAGAGCCCCAAGTACGTCATGCACTGCACCGGTGTAACTCTTTGCATCGTTGATGGTGAGGCCCAGCCTCGCCAGATGGTCTGTCACAACCGCCGTGTGGGCCACTGCCCCCTCTCACGACTGGGAACAGATCAACCAGTCGTCGAGATAGTTTATTACTCTGATCCCCTGCAGCCGCAGGGGAACCAGGATAGCGTCCACGCACTTTGAAAACGTACTGCATACTTTCTGTGCTCTGGACGAATGGGAATGTGAAAGTACGCGTCCCGAAAGTCCACGGTGTTGAACCAGTCGCCAACCGGATGGACTGGAGAATGTGACGGTGCGCCAGCATTTGGAACCTCCTTTCTTTTAAGGAGCCTCAGCTCTAAGATGGGGCAAAAGCTGCCGTCCTTTTTGGGTACCAGAAAATACCTCGAGTAGTACCCCTCTCCGTTGGAAGTGGGGTGTATGAGATGAATGGCTCGCTTGCACAGCAAGGTGGCCACTTCCTTCTGAAGTACCGAGTCATGGAGAGGATGTTTCGTGATGCCTCAAAAGGGAGGAGATCCTAAGCGGAACTCAAGTGCGTAACCATTTTGCATGGTGGCGAGCACCCAGGAGTCTGAGGTGCAAGCGCGCCAGTACTGCGCTGTTGTGCCGAAAAAGGGGTCTGAGGCTGCCAGCCTTCAGGGGCCCTGCTTGGGCTGAGGCGGGGCAGTTTGGGGTGGCTGTTTAGGGTGCTGGCCCTGAAAACGCCTCCTGTGACGCTGATGTGTGGACTGGCCATGGCCTGCATTCCCTCTGCCTGCCGGTTGGGCCCGGTTGCTTGCTGCTGATGTGCCCTGTAGGCGATGCCTTAGGTCACCCAGCAGAGCCATGGGGACTGGAACTGTTCTAGTGACAGTGATCTAAGGAGCTCGTCAGCGGCTCGACCTGCCCCACGCGGAGGCGCGGGGAGGGAGCAACGCGGCCACCTGCCAGTACGCCTCGCGTTCCCGGTGGAATCGCTGTAAGATCTTCTCCACGGCTGGCCCAAAGGTATGTCCTGGGGATATAGGCACGTCAAGCAGCACGGCCTTATCCGCATCAGGAACTCTGGCTTGTGACAGCCCCAGCTGTCTACGAGCCACGATCAAGCTAGCCAGGTTCCGGCCAAGAGCTTGCCCTTGGAGACCGGAGATCTGCAGCAGTGTGCTAGACAGGGGACGTAACTCCGTGGCCACTGGCTCGGGGAGCGGAGCCTCGCGCAGTACACCATCCATGTAAGCAGTAAGCACACTCGCTGTATTAGACAGGCGAGTTGCCTGTGCCTCTGCTGCATATGCCTGCTTGAGATGCGTTTCCGTCATCTTACATTGTGGGTTTGGGCACGTCGGATCTCTAGCCAATCAACCGACCGGTGGGGGCCCTAATTAGGGCCGCGATGGTGGAGTCTACCGGGGGGACTCCCGCTAGGCCAAGCTTATCAGCGCCTTCTAAGGAGGCAAGCGGTGTGGCCTGTTTTAGCATGCTAGGACCAGAGGCTGGACAATCCCAGGAGGAGCGTACCTCCTCCATGAAGTCTGGGAAGGCCGGGAACTTCTGGGGGCGAGGAGCCATCGCCTGTGTCCGGAAAACGGACCGACGTGGTTCTGCCGCTGGCATCCAGGGGACCTGCAGGAAAGCTGCACAGTGTCCCATAGTGCCAAAACCGAGTTGGACAACGGGGGGGGGGGGCACTGGCTTCTGAGGCTACCTTAGTCAGGTTCGTCCTCAGCAGGGGTCTCGCACACCTGCATGTCTGAGGCCTCCTCCCCAGAGGCCACTATGGAGAGCGTATCCTCTTGCGCCAGCTGAGGTGCCTCCTGAACCCCCCTGGGGGAGGGGGGGTATGGCAATTGGGCTGCAATGGGGCCTGGACTGGGGCCTGGGCTGCCGGTGCCTGTTTAGCCAAGAGCTCTAGGACCTGGGCCATCTGGGCCTTGAGGTCCATAATGTCCCTTGCCTGCTTGGAACGCTTCACCTTTCTCGCTTGCGGAGATGGGGAGCGACTGCAGGCGGCCTGCACATCTGGGATGCCTAGCAGGGGGTCCTGGGACAGGTCATGGAGGAGGGCCTCTGGGGCTCCAACAGCTGCCGATGGTCAGGCCATAGAGGACGCGAACCTCGCCTTCGTGGCCCTCTCAAAACGAGCTTCTTTCACCCAGGGCTGGAAAGCCTCACAGATGCTACAGGCCACGTCCCTCTCGAGGGCCAAGGTGGCATGTTGAACACCCAAGCACCGCGCACAGAGGGTATGTTTGTCCTCTTGCGGGATATTGGCATTGCAGGTCGTGCCGGGGTGGAACCCCGACTTGCCTGACATGGGCCTGGTGTTTTGCATGGGCCGTGCACTAAACATCACTTGCACTGCGCTCAAGCACTGGCTAAGTGTGAACGCCGTGCGCTCACCCACTAGTGCTGTACCTAACACTGCGCACCGAATGTCATGCAGCACCGTGAGCTGTTGCGTGAGGTCTGAGGAAGTGGCCAAGCACCGCGCGTTACAAGCGCCGTGCGCACCATGTACCATGCAGCACCGTGCATTCCCACACTAATGTTGTAGCAGTGAGTACCAAGCACCGTGTGTACCGTGCAGTGCTGTGACTGTGCACTGACGCTGAGGCACTGGGCATCGTGAGCCATATGCACTGAGCACTTGTGCACCGAGATACGTAAGTATCAAGGTCTATGCGTGCACCACGGTACCGAAGCACCGGGGGGGCCGCTACGCAAAATGTGCCTACCCTAACCGCGCGGTCACACACACCTGGTTAGCGCCAGGGGGACACAAGGCCGAAGACACGGTGGGCGAGTTGAAGCAGACAGCAAAAACATGGTACAAAGACAGTATTGGGGAGAGCACACTGTTTGTTTACAAGGCCCGACTCACCGAGGTGGGTGGGCCTACGCAGCCGCAGGGTCTACTTGACAGCAGGGATGCGGTAAGGCCTAGCCTCGTGGAGGACAGCGCGGCTGTAAGAGTCACTGAACAGCGGGGATACGGCAAGGCCTAGCCCCATGGAGGAACTGTGTACTCTCAGAAAGAATAGACAACCACTGGCAGATGACTGCACAGGCAGTCGCTTAGACACGACAGATAGATACAAAGAGCGGCCTACCACGCAAGCAAGGAGGCCGCTGAAAGACAGAAAGGCAAAAAGGCTCATTCTTTTTCAAAGTTGTTGATTCCGGGAAAGCGGCTAGCCAGCTTTCAGCACAAATGCAAGGGAAATACAATCGACTTGATTAGCTCTTTTCTATCAATACGCTCAGCTCAACACAGATGTCTTACCGTACCCCTGAGAAGGAAAAAGAGAAATGACTTCCTTTGGACGATAGTTTTATCCCCTCGGTGGGCAGGACCAAGTGCATCATCCCAGGAAGGAGATTATTAGCAGCTCTGGTATAGAGAGCTCAGCAATACCTACCCAATGGGCAGGCATATCCCATACCTAATGTCATTATTATTATTTGTTTACTTAGCAGACACCTTTATCCAAGGCGACTTACAGAGACTAGGGTGTGCGAACTATCCATCAGCTGCAGAGCCACTTACAATTACGTCTCACCCGAACAAGGGAGCACAAGTAGGTTAAGTGATTTGCTCAGGGTCACACAAGGAGTTAGTGGTTGAGGTGGGATTTGAACCCCCCCCCCCCCCCAAAAAAAAAGATTTTATTTTTGTTAATTGAATACAGTATTTTTGCTATGTAATTTAAAAGGTCTCTATATTCGGTAAATTAATCTCATTGCAGTACATTGGACGTCATTATTACCTCCTGCCAGTAGGTGGCGTCGGGGGCTCTTGTAGTACAGAGCAGTAAGGGGAAACTGCACTTGGGACAGTGATATATTGTTGACCTACTCTGTGTAAGCAAAAGCAAATGGCTCTTGAGTGATCGTCTTGTGTAAAAACGAATATTATTTTGCTTTTTCAGGTAAGAGGTCTGTTAATATTGTAAGGTGAGAAGCCAGATATGGTTATAGTGTTCTTATGAGGTTATATTTTGTATTAGTTTGCAAAAGTTCATTTGTATAATAACGTGGCCTACCCACATGTGAGGCAGTATCACTATCAGTATTTTAATGAGTAGCTTAGTGTTAAGACTCGGTAAATAGCGAAATGAATGCTGAAACAGTACTGTGTTTTAATTAGTTTTGTTTTATATGCTAACTAGCTTCACCAGTTAAATTGTTTCTTTTTAATGTAGGGTTATTATATGACGTTTACTGTACTCGGGACAGTGAAATGGCTCCTGAGTGATCGTCCTGTGTAAAAACGAATATTATTTTGCTTTTTCAGATTGTGCAGGAATAAAGACCGTCTGTTGGAGCAAAGTGCTTTTGTTTATTTATTCAAACGTGCAACACAAACTTCAACAAAATACTGACGCATGAAAAGTAGTGCACAATTCAACACGACAAGGTCGCCTGCGCTGGTGCAAAATTGCACCCAGCAATATCCAGCATAATAGTCCAATTGCAAGCACAGGCTCACACGCAGCCAGAGTTCCAGCGGCATACGAAGCGTCAACAGTGGAAAAGGTCGCACGGTCCGTTACAATAACTTTCGAGACCACAAAGCTATTTTCATCAGGTAAAGTGGGAACTGAGGTAAAGAAAGTTAATCTTACAAGTTAGTTGAACCTCATAAAATTATGTATTGAAAGAGAGATGGGCGGGCTTCAGTGAGTTACAGGAAAAGAATTCCAGCTGGGGTTTGTATGTGACGTTTATAAGCTGTCACAGAAACCCGGGATGGAGTTATTTTCCTATAACTCACTGAAGCCCATCTATTATTTTTTTATAATACATATATATTGGTATCTGTAATAATAAAAAGACAATAAACGGGTGCTAAGGTTCAAATTGCAAGTGCATTTAATGAATAATAATAATATAAATATTAAAGAATCTTAAATATAGTTTTTGGTAATTCAGGAACGGTGAGTTAAACTGGGTATATAATGAACTGCAATAACGTATTTTTAAGGAAAAGTTGTTTCAATGGTTTTTTTCCCCCCCATCCTTAGTCGGTGACAGAGTCGAAGATTATTTGTCTCGCTGGCTTGGTTGGTGCTCCCGTTGGTGAAAGGTGATTGTAAATCTTCACAGAAACAGATTAAAAAAAAAAAAGGCTTAGAAATCACGAATCACGTAGGTGTTGTCTAGTGATTAAAAACGAAACATTGTGTTTGAAAATGGTCTCGGGTGTACAGGAGTCAAATATGGGTCAAAGGTCAAGTATAATCTTCTAGAGGGATCTGCCATTTTGACGTCACCTCAGCGAATTATGCCCTTTTTTTGAATGGCTCAGGATGCATATATATATATATATAGAGAGAGAGAGAGAGAGAGCGAGAGAGCACCTTTCTGTTACCAAACACAATAAAATAAACAAATACTTAATTTATGGCATATTTGAATTATGTTAACACACCAGTAGGGTAAATTACTTGTCCTCTAGGAAAATTTGATTAAAAATGAGAAATATTACACAAGAGGTGTATACGACAGGTTGACTGTTCTGCCATTACAATTTTTATGAAATAAACATACATCCGCCTTACATACATACATAGACTGACGCACGAGTGGGGTGGTGTCAGTGTGAGAGCAGAAATCCCGCGAGGTCTCACACAAGCGCGTTGGCTGTAGTTGTGTGAGTTCTCACGAGAACAGCTGCTGCCGTCCGAGTGCGGGCGCTTCATGGCGGTGGCAGTGACTTTGGTAAATAGAAACCAATTGTTTTTTTTATTTTTTTGTACAGGGACTGATGGTCCGATATAATAGGGTATAAGGGTTCGAGGTCTCTAAGCTGCAAGAAAGAGTGGTGGAAAAGAGAGGGTTGAAGAGGCTTAACTGAAAGCGTTTATCCTCCCCACAGTGGGATAAATGTAATACTAGTGTGTATATAATAAACTATATGGCTCTTTGAGCATATATATATAATATATAATGTATGTGTGTGTGTGTGAGAATGAACGGGGAAGGTGTTATGGGCATTTGCGTTGTAAACTAAATACGAACTAGCCACTTAGACATTTTATAAATGTATTTTCTTTCTGGATGGGAATTGAGAGAAATTAGTTTTGTCATATCGACGGTAACTATGGTTATAAAGGTTTGATCTAATGTGGTTTTAAAACGTAATCAGTTCCAAGTGGCTGTTTTTGTTTAATTTAACAACATTAAGGTGTCTTGTGAAGAAGTACCTGTATATTGTAATACACAATTACAGTGTAATGAGAATACATAAATACGTGTATTACTGTAATGTGGAAGCAATCAGTACTACTACTACGACAGGTGCATTAACAGCGTTAAATAAAACCGTCATCCTTATCTAATATTGCACATGCTTAAATGTTATACAGAACATCCTGCAAAGTTTACAAGAAACGTAATAACACTGCAAGAGATTCTTTCTCTAATTGCTTATTTAGATTAGCATTTGCACAGCAGATAGGATGCCCAGTTTAGCCACTTGACTGTGTGGCCCATGTTTTGCAAGGAGATCACTTTACATTCTGCCCCTCTTCTCTACCCAGCTGGTTAAAATAGCTGAAAGCAGCCCTAAATAAATCAACATGTTTCCCATTAAGCCTAAGTATCCTGTGCCAGTAACATAACTTAAAGTGGATTCACTTGTGTTTATGTAAATAACAGATATAAAAAAAAAAAAGTGTTGTGTTTTTTGTTTCCCGAGTAATAATCTGGGTAGAATGTGTTGAAAATCCTGTGTAAACTTTGTAAATGCTTTTGTATCTACCGTAGATGCCAACAGACATTAATGTTGTACATTATTAATGATATGCTTTCAAGATGTTTGCATTTATGTTTAATTTGATGCAGTTTCCATGTCTTAATTTAATCTACAATTTCCTGGTATGAGACCAAATTGACACAAAGAAACATAACACCTTGTGATCAAAATTATTTGACACAAGACTTAAAGACCTGGCACCACCTCCTCAACCTTTTTTTTTTTAAACCACACCTCAAATTGTCATTATTGCAAAATTAAATGAACAATAGAATCGGAACAGTACTTGCCTTATATAAAAAAAAAAAAAGATGTAATGCTATTAATGTGTTTTTGAGTACTGAGACTTTAAAAGTAGACACCACCATCTTTTTACCTTTGACAAATCTCTGTATATGTGCAAAGTCAGTGCCCTTAAAGTAGATTTGTGTTTTTTTTTCATTCTGTCTTTTATACTTTAGAGCATGTTCTCTTGACAACTACTAAATTTCCAAAGCCAATGACAGAACTAATTGGGTTCAAACCTCCTTAAAGGGGCCGTGTGCCACCCAGGAGTCCGTAAAGCAGGTACTGAGGTTTTATTTTGTGTTATAGACTAAGGGGGCATCACTACCAGGTTTTACAACCAGGTATCTAGGCAAATTAACACTGTATGGTAAAATGATAGGCCTACATTTTGTATATCATGGGGAAGCCTTGAAACTACCATAGATAGCTTAATAAAACATGCTTTGTAAGACTTTTCAATTGACTTTTAAGATTTTAAAGTCAGGTTAATTTTAACAGCTGGTAATTACCTACAGATTTGTAGTGCTCAAAATATAATTTATCTGAAACTGTGTTTTTAATCAATTATTTCCCCCTCATTTGCAGATGTTTCGGGCAGATTAGTAAAAATGCTACAGTGTTTAAAAATGACATGGCTGCAACGATGCATCTGACAGGAGCCATATCTATTTTAAACCAATAAATTACTGACACCTCACCCGTAACTCCAAACACTCAGTTGTAACATCTTCAGCAATAACAAAAGAAACAAGGTAACCAAATGACAAATGCAAAATATTATAAATGTATTGTACGCATAAGATATATGCAATTCTGATGTCTCTGGAAAAGTTAGTTGTCTAACAAACTACACACCATGGTAAGTATAGTGTACCTAATGTATCAATTTGCATAACATACCATTATAGAACGTGTGTTTTAGTTTTGGGATCTACAACTTGGACTTGCAAGCCCCCTCCAGCTCACAAAACAGTTAGAGCCACACATGTGTCCCTCAAGAGTAAACTCCCACTCTAGTTTTCATTATTTGTAGGTGTTTTTGGAATGGTATCACATTTCGTATACTTTCTCCCAATACAGTTATACAGAATTGACTACTGATTTGTTTTTGGTGCTTTCTGTCAAACTTGCATGCCTGTGCTTGCAGGGTGGTGAAGCTATGAAGATGGAGAATGGTCAGAGTACAGGTTCAAAGCTTGGCCTGCCACCACTCACCACAGAGCAGCAGGAGGCGCTACAGAAGGTAAGCAAAAAAACTGACCCTTCTACCAGGGGACTCTGAACAGTCCATTTGGACATTACATGCAATACTAAGTAACAGGTGTGACAGTGCTAATTCCTAGCCCTTACATTTATAGGTGGGCTTTTAGAGATTTTTAAAATAATTCTATAAATCTTACCTTGTGCTCATCCATTTACTATGTGCATCTGAAATGTGCAGATTTTAAAGAAACATATTGTAGCAAACCAGTATTTTCATTTTAAAACATAATACTGTATTAAAGAAATCTCTGAAGAGCTACTATGGTTACTGAGTATACGAAATATTAACGTTACCTATTTGGCAGTTCAGTTGTGAGAGTGACAAAAAGCCTGATTATTTAATTGTGAAAAATGAATTTTATATTATGCTGTGCAGTAGAAAAAATCTGATAAATTATTACATATTGTTTGTTAGTTTTATATGTTTTTTATTCATTTCAAAAACAGTACAATAAATGGAGTAAATATTATATATATATATTACAAGTCAGAATTTACCAAATAAGGTGGTTCATTTTATGATTTACCGAAGCATATTTGTAAATGCAGGTATATCATCGAAGAATGTATTTATTCCTGCACATAAATTGTCAATTAACAAAATAATCATAATTTTGTCGAACAATATATTTATTTCTGCATACACATTTTCTGTTAACAAAATAATCATTAGTGACCTTACAGTAATGCACAATTGAGCAATTCAACATGGTACTGAACAATATTGTGATCCACCTATGTAGAACAACCAACATTCTGGTAAATTTGCATATAAAACCATTCACAATGGTGTTGAAGGATATTGTACTCCAAATACGTAGTAGTTTAATGAAAAATAATATTCTGTTAAATGATCATTTAAATCATTTAGGGCCTTTGTTTTTTTTCAACAGAATCACACTTTGGTTATGACACACAAATGCGACAAATACAGGCACTAATAGATATATTTACTTACTTACTGCAGCATGGTAGTATCTTGTATCACTCGGAGTTACACAGGACCCCTGAAGCCTTATAATGCGCGAAAGTGAGACATTCGATCATCAGCCAAAGGCACTTGGTTATTCTTGAGATTTACCAGTAAATGTCCAAAATAAAGCGCTATCAAATTTATTTCGGACATTTACCGCTTTGCTTAGTAAATGTCGACATTTACCAGTAAATCTGAAATTGCATCTGAAAGTACAGTACATTATAGCACTTGTATATGCACTGCAACAAGCTGTTTGTGTGAAGATTTACCAGTACTTTGCTTATAACGCGTTTAACTTGAATTGAAAATAATTCTGCTAAAAATAATGATTTGTTCTCTGTGTTTAGGCGAAGAAGTATGCAATGGAGCAGAGCATTAAGAGTGTTCTGGTGAAGCAGACCATCGCTCACCAGCAGCAACAACTAACTAACCTCCAGGTAGGTGATGAAGAGTATGAAAAGGTTTCAACTGGAAAACAGTACCCTAACAGTAACCACATTTTAATATCCACAAATCCATAAAACCTGTATTCGAAGGCCATGTTTGTTTAGTAAGATTTTGAAATGTATGCAGTGATGCGTTATCCCTCACAATTACACCGCTTTATTCTGTTATGATTTTCAGCATTATCCTGTGACAGACAAAACAAGTGCTTATTTTGTAAGTGATTCCAGGGTTAGATTTTAAAGGATTTTTTATGGCATATCACTTTGTTTATGTACCATTTTTGGGTCTTCCAGTCCTGGGTTTGTCAATTACAGATGATGATTCTCTGTACTTGTTGGTTATGCTTTGGATACCACACCTTGAAAATCGAATGGTGCAAGCTATTTCACACAATGTTTTTCCTTCTTTATGCAAGTCAAGGTTGTTATAATAGTAGAAAACACTAGTGGAGACTGAGTAAATTGCTGATGCTCATAATGAATCAGAGTAGAAAAATGCAACATGTTTAACCCTTTGCGGTCCTATGTCGGACCAGTTCTGACATTACAATTTTCCCTTTCCGGTCCAATCATCATCAAAAAGACGTAAAACACAGGTCTCTAGTTGTTTCTTCTCCGGAAAAAGCAGAGAAAACCATTGGCCGAGTGAGACTGATAGGAGCCGAGAGAAGCCGATATCTGAGCAATACACATAGCCCCGGCATCACAGAGATAACACAGACATAAACAAGATAGCTGCTTCTGCATCCAGCGCTCAAAGAATATGATGGACAATTGCTTTTTGAGATGTTATAGTAATAAAATAATGACTTGGATCGCATTATTGAGGAGTTTGGTGATAAAACGAGTGATCGGGAGATGATTTATTGGTATGCACGACTATGAAGAGGTATCTGAAAAATACAGTAAACAAGGGGTGGGGCGGGGCTGGAGATGCAGTACTGAGTGTCCTGTTGATATGCAGTGCCTTTTAAACCTATTTTACTGTGAAAAAAATACTTTTAAACAGCGCGTCTAAAATAAACTGCGCGAGTGAAAATAAATTGGACCTGACGTGCCTGAGACGCACTGAATAAATGGACCGAAAAGGGTTAAGACTTTTGCACATTAGTATATATGTATGTATGTGTGTGTAATTATATAATATATAGTGCGTGTATATATATATATATATATATATATATATATATATATATATATATATATATATATATATATATATATTATTATATATGTATATATTTATTATATATGTATATATATTTACATATATAATGTGTGTGTATATGTGTGTGTATATATATGTACACTACTGGTCAAAAGATTTAGAACACCTCAATTTTTCCAGTTTTTATTGAAATTTACGCAGTTTAATGTCTCAGTGTACTCTGAAATTAAAGCATAGAATAAATAAACGATTGGAGATAAAAAAGAAATCATGGAATCGTTTTGTTTAACAAAATTTAATCTAAATTTTGGACTCATCAAAGTAGCCACCTTTTGCAGATATAACAGCTGAACACACTCGTGGCATTCTTTCTACAATGGAAATCAAATATTGTTCGGAAAGTTCTTCCCAACACTGTTGCAGAAGTTCCCACAAATGTGTTGCACTTGTAGGTTGCTTTGCTTTCACCCTTCTGTCCAGTTCATCCCAAACCAGCTCGATGGGGGGTTTAAGTCTGGAGACTGTGCTGGCCATTCCATGATTTGAAGCCTACCGTCTTGTTCTTTTCTTCTAAGGTAGTTTTGACATATCCTGGAGGTATGTTTTGGGTCATTATCTTGCTGTAGGATGAACCCCTGACCAACTAGGTGTATACCAGAGGGTATTGCATGGCGCTGCAAAATGCTGTGGTAGCAGTTTTGGTTCAGGGTGCCAGTCACTCTGTGCAAGTCGCCGACTCTGGATCCAGCAAAAGAGCCCCAGACCATCACGCTTCCTCCTCCATGTTTGACAGTTGGTGTCACACACCGAGGAACCATCCTTTCGCCTACTCGACGGCGTACAAAAACCCTGCGTGATAAACCGAAGATTTCAAATTTTGATTCATCGGTCCATAAGACCTCCTTCCAGTCTTCAGTAGTCCACTGGCGGTGCTTCATGGCCCAGGCAAGCCTCTTTTTCTTATTTTGCCATCTTAGCAATGGCTTTCTTACTGCCACTCGACCTGTCAAACCTGCAGCTCGAAGTCTTCTCTTCACAGTTGAAACTGAGACTTGCTTACTTCGACCAGTGTTAAGCTGTGCTTGAAGCTGTTGTTCTGTGAGCCGCCTATCACGCAAGCTGTTGACTCTCAGAAACTTGTCTTCTGATTCTGTTGTGGCTTTGGGTCTGCCAGACCTCTTCCTGTCAGAGTTTCCTCCAGTTTCCAAGTGCCTTTTGATGGTGTAGGAAACTGTACTCACTGACACCTTGGCTTTCTTTGCAATTTCTCTAAAGAAAAGACCTACACTTTTAAGGGTTATAATGGTCTGTCTGTCTTCCTTTGTTAATTGCCTTTTTCTCGCCAATATGAGAGCAATATACTACTTCCTGCAGTACAATACTGTCCAAATAATGCTTAAGAGGGTGTAGTAACACAGTCTGTTCCAACACTGCTTTTATACAGACAGAGGGTTTGTAAGTAATCAATAAAAGTTGGGACACCTGTAGGAATTGTTAGCATCAACTTTCAAGGCTTAATTTACTTCCATTGCTGCAGAACAGCTGTAAGTTGTTAACCCATTACTTGTTCCCTGAAAAAGGCCTTTTTGTATAACTCTGAAATGTACATTATTTTTCAGTTTTTGGTAACCTAAACTTTTTTTTTTTAACCTCTGGCAGTGTACTGCTTACCTTTGTACCATTTCAGGTTATTCACTGGACTTGAACTGCTTAAATTTAAATGAAAACTGTAAAAATGGGGGTGTTCTAAAACTTTTGACCGGTAGTGTATATAGATATATATATATATATATTATTACACACATACATATATACACACATTATATATGTAAATATATATACACACACTATATATATGTATGTGTGTGTGTGTGTGTGTGTGTGTGTGTGTGTGTGTGTGTATATATATGTGTATATATAATATATATATATATATATATATATATATATATATATATATATATATATATAAAATTAGTATGTATGTGTATGTGTGACAGGGTAGAGGCCCTGCACACTAGGGAATGTATTTTATGGCTGCATTGCAAAACCACAAAGATCAGAATCAATAATTTAATTCGAACCACCTGCTGATAATAAAGGCAGGTGTATAAAAGCAGGTCAATGTCTTTGTTAGCTGTCTGTCTTGAGGCTAAGGCCCTGTCCACACTGTGCCTTTAAACCGGCTTAAAAGTATTAAATACAGTTAGCGTGTACACTACGCAGCGTTTAACCCTTTGCTGTCCATTTATTCAGCACGTCTGACCCGTCCGGTCCAATTTATTTTCACACACGCATTTTTTTTTTAGACGCGCTGTTTTAAAGGTATTTTGTTTTCACAGTAAAACAGGTTTAAAAGGCACTGCATATCAACAGGACACTCAGTACTGCATTTCCAGCCCCGCCCCACCCTTTGTTTGCTGTATTTTTCACATACCCCTTCATAGTCGTGCATACCGATAAATCATCTCCTGATTACTCGTTTTATCACCAAACTCCTCAATAATGCAATCCAAGTCCTTATTTTATTACTATAACATCTCAAAAAGCTCTGCAAATGTCTGTGATATTCTTTGAGTGCTGGATGCAGAAGCAGCTATCTTGTTTGTTTATTTTTTTAGACAGCGCGTCTAAAATTAACTGCGCGTGTGAAAATAAATTGGACCTGACGCGCCTGACACGCACTTAATAAACGGACTGCAAAGGGTTAATACTGTACTTGAGCCCACCTTGGTAGTCTCGAGTCCGGTTCTAAATTAGATTGTACCAGGTAGTGCAGTTTGTCAGAAGTGTGGACGCTGTAATACCAAACTACATTTTTTGTGTATCCTCCAATATCCCAAAATGCTTTCTGATGTGTTTTGGCGCATGGACATTACATATACAGTACTCAGAACAGGCGCCTGAAGGAGTTGAACGACTATCAATACTGCTGCACCGTATACAATTGCTGATGCTTGTTGTAAAATGGTGGAACATTGAACATTCAAAAAAAATATTTCACACAAACATACTACAATAAACTCTTGTAACAATTGTAAGTCGCCCTGGATAAGGGCGTCTGCTAAGAAATAAATAATAATAATAATAATAATAAAGACTACAAAGAAACAGTAGTAATGTGCATCAAACTGTTTCCCCTCATCGCGCTACAGTGAACCCTGCTGGCCAAGCACCCAGTGAGCTCAAAGGCGGACATCTGTAGGGCCGGTCTTTGGCCCCCAAAGGTCGGTAACTCGCTGACATCCGCTCTCGAGTTCCTGGGTGAAAAAGGAAGCTGGCTTGGTCGTGGGATCAGAGGACGCCCATTGAACCTTCAGGTCTCCTGAGCCTTGTGGGGAATTGCTGTGGTGAGGGGAAAAGCAACTGGGCATTCCAAATTGGGAGAAAATTGGTGGTGGATAATAATTGGACACTAAATTAATTTTTTTATATATATATATATATTTTTTAAACCATGTTTTTGGTGTGTGTTGTGCATGTATACCTAGAGTGCTAATGTTTTCTTTTAAGATTATTGAGAGTTCTGTGAATAATTACAAACTGGGGAGGGTAGGGTGCTCTGCAGTGCCAATAGTATGCATTGGCTGTGGGTATGGGAATTGGTTTGACGTTCTGTTTGTGTGTGTCTCTAATTGATGGAGACTGAATCCTTTACTTTATTGTCTTTCAGATGGCAGCAGCGACAATGGGCTTTGGAGATCCCCTCTCACCTTTACAATCGGTCAATAGAAATATTAAACTTATTTTTTTCTGTGTGCATTCCTGTTAAAGGAACTCTAACCTTTTAGTGTAGGTCACCACATTAAAATGTATATGGAACAAAAAAAGCATTTATTTTTTAAAGCAGATATGGCATAGTTATTCAAGCAGGATGATGTTTATGTACACACAAGTAAATCTTAAAGTAAACCCATTTTGCCAGGTTGACCCCCCCCCCCCCCCCCCCCCCCTCCTTAAACTGCTACACCAATAAGATCCCTCATGCACCCCATTACAACATTTAAATGGCTATTTGCAGCTGAGTAACTCACTCATTTTAACTAGGTATGTGCAGAACATATATATTCTTTCTCCTTTAGGTTCTTGTCAGTTAGTTTAATAGGGTACATTTTTTCTGTACAAAAGATCTAAGACGACCACTAGATGACACTGTCTACAAAGTTAAAAATCACATTGAGGATTATTTCTTTTTAATGGTTAATTCTTCATCTGGGAGGCAGAAGGTGTTCACTCCTGTGCAGAGAATATAGGCTTAACACTTTTGGAATCCTAGGCACAAGCCATTATTACAGATATTTTGCACATCCTTGTCTGTGACAGTGGGTTGAGTTGTCCTTTGGATGGAAAAGGAGGAAACGGTTAAGCAAATCAAAACTAGAATGGACAAGCTGCTCAAATTTCCACCAGCCAACAAACATCTTGGAACTAAATGTTTTTTGTTGGGTTGGAAAGAATCAATGCTGTCTACTTTATAAATATGTGAGGGATGTGCAGTGTTTTAAAGAGGGCCAGCAGTCCCTTTTTAAACACAAACCAATTAACAAATAATTAAAGGGAGTGGGACCCTTTATTTTGGCAGTACAGATGGATTTGTTTTTGTTTTAAGATAGTAGTTTTGTGGCAAAGAAGGACTGTAGGTCAGTTTCAAGAGACAGATACAAATAAGGGTTAGCAGTTTCACAACTAAACCTAACTATAGAAGATTTGCAAGATTTGTCTACCCAGTAAACGTCCGTGTTGTATTGCCTTGTTACAGATGGCAGCCCAGCGGCAGCGTGCGCTAGCCATCATGTGTCGAGTTTACGTGGGCTCAATTTACTATGAACTGGGGGAGGATACTATACGTCAAGCTTTCGCTCCCTTTGGACCTATCAAAAGCATTGATATGTCCTGGGACTCTGTCACCATGAAACACAAGGTGAGAGCTATTTCTTTTTTGTGGGGAATTGAATAGCTGTTACTCGGGTCTTTCAGGATTATGTCTGGGCCCTGTGTTGCAATGAATGGGTGTTGATTTAGGAACATAGAACCTAGTAAGGACAAATACCTGGATTGGAATTACCCTTGATGACGGCAATTGAGTGGCACTAAAAAAGTGGGACTTTTTTCCCTGATTGATTTAATGTAGAATAGAAACCCCTAGAGCTTAATTGGGTTGTGGTCCTTACAGGTGTAACTTTCCTTTTTTGGGGGGAGGGTTAGATGTCAAGGATGTTTTTCGTAAGGAAAGATTTTAAATTACTGTTTTTGCAGGGATTTGCCTTTGTGGAGTATGAAGTGCCAGAGGCAGCACAGCTTGCCCTGGAACAGATGAACTCGGTCATGCTGGGAGGCAGAAACATCAAGGTGAGGAGTCTCAACAGGTGGCAGTAATCCTTTCTCACCCTTATTGATGACGGACGTCAGTAAGTAGTGACCTACAAATCACACTGCTGTTCAGGTGCATTTAAAGTATATTTTTAGAAGTCCACAAGTATTGATTTATTTTTTTTGTAGGTGGGCAGACCAAGTAATATTGGTCAGGCTCAACCCATTATTGACCAGCTAGCAGAAGAGGCACGGTCCTTTAACCGTATCTATGTAGCATCAGTACATCCAGACCTGTCTGATGAGGACATCAAGAGTGTCTTTGAGGCTTTTGGGAAAATCAAATCCTGCACGCTAGCCAGAGACCCCACTACGGGCAAACACAAAGGTTACGGCTTTATTGGTAAGTGTCGGCATCCAATAGTAACCAAAATACAATGATTAATAAACAACTACCAGTACTTGGATTCGTAAAGTTGAGTCCCTGATGAGAAAAGTTTGATAGAGCGTAGTTGTTAGTGTCTAGTCCTGGAAGTTATCACCATTTGTCACCAGTGCTGGGTAATAGAGGGAGAAGCTGTCCTTCTGAACATCCCTCAGTTTTGATCATTTCAAGCTATAGAAAAAACTCTATTTTGCTGTGGTCAGTTTTGCATCCCTTAATCTCCTTTTAAGTTTGCAAAAAATATATATTTTTAGTAGGGCTGGGACAATGCATCGATCCACTGATGCATCGAATCGTTGGAATAACCATCGATGGATAAAATAACCATCGATGGTTGAAAAAAAAAAAAAAACGCATTTATCAGTTCATTAATAGGACTGTTTTTTTTTTTTTATTAGGACCGGCAAAATTTAAATCTACACTCTTATTCCTTGCCTTTCCTTTGGTTCCTTTAAATAATAAAAAAAAAACTCCCCCACCCACTACACAGCACATACGTTTTCAGAGTAAGCGTGACAAAAAAAAAACAAAACACCTATACACGTTAGGAAGTTTTTTTTACAAAGGAACAAAATGGAAAGGTAAAATGCGCTGTTAGTGGAGTTTTAATGAGCTTCTGTGGCAATACCACCAACCTGCGGCATCATTTAGTAAGACAGCACCCAATAAAATACGACAACGGGAAAACAAGTAAAAAACTAAAGGAAGCAACTCCTTCAGTGACAGCTTATTTTGGAAAGAAAGTTGATCCAAAAAGCGTCAGAGCACAAGAAATAACAGGCCTGATAGTGGATGTTGTCACACAAGATATCAGTTAGTATAGTAGAGGGAGCTGCGTTTAAAAATCTGATTGCGACTCTTGCTCCAGGCTATGAAATGCCCTGTCGAAATCTCCAAATTCATTACTCTGGATCACAAACGTGCAAAGGAAAAGCTTTGACAGGATTTAAGTCAGGAGTGTAATTCAGTGTTCATCACTACCGATGTATGGACAAGCATGACACAAGAAGCATTTTTAACAGTCACCTGCCATTACATAAGCAAAACTGGGAACTCGAGTCAAACGTATTAGCGACACGAAAATTACACGAGAGACACACAGCTGTGAATTTAGCAGAAGTGATCAGTCAGAGTTTGAAGTGGCTACAAAAGTAATAGCTTGTGTTCATGATAACGCAGCCAACGTGTGCAGAGCAATGTCTTTGCTTTCTGCAAGCGAGCGTGCTGTGTTACTTTTTGGTAGTGTGGTAAGTGTGAGCTGTGCAGGGCACAATATAAATCTCTGCATTCAGAAAATCGGGGAGGATGTACGACAAGTCCATACGTTGGTGGCAGCAGCAAGGAGACTGGTTGCACATTTTAAAAAGAGTGAGTTGGCAACAAGCGCTTTAAATAGGAAACAAATAGAAATGCTGAACACAGAAAAAGCACCACTCAAGTTAATTCAGGATGTACAAACAAGGTGGAACACGGTTTATTGTATGTTTAAACGCCTTCTTGAATTAAAATGGCCACTTATTGCTGTTTTGTCCAACCCAGTTTGACCAAAACGTCTGACGCAGCTACTTTAGATCTCACGACTGAGCAGTGGAAGCTAATGGCTGAGATACTACCTCTACTACAGCCATTCGAACTGGCTACAGTACTTTTGAGTACAGAGAAACATTACGGCTAGTTCTTTGTACCCACTTGCAACAGGGATAAAACACAGACTGTCTGAAGTTCCTGATGAAGAGGAGACACCATCTTCAAGTTCAACTGATTTGCTAATTCCAGTTACACTGAGTTTGAGAGATAAGCTAGTGCATAATTTGTCTCACCGATTTTGTTTACATCAACTGAATGGCCCAAGTAATGAGGTTATGCTGTGTTTTGTGTCGTTTCTTGACCCCACGATTTTGCCATCTGGATTTCCTATCCGAACAGGCCAAAGTCCGTGTGTCTGAAGCACTGTCTTCCAAACTAGTGAGGCTGGTGGAGGACAACCTTGAAAATGACGGAAGTCGTGCCTGTACAAGTGAGTGCAGCACAGAGGACTTGCCTGTTAAAGAAAACGAAGACTGAACAAGTAATGGAAATGTTATTTCGTGGACGGCAACAAACACACACTACTTCCAAGGAAACCTTAATCCAACAAGAGAGGACGATTTATGCTTCTGAAACTCCATTAAACATCAGTGAAGATCCCCTGATTTGGTGGAAAACTCCATTCTATGAAACCGGAGAATGTGGATGCCATAATATTTCTGAGTAAAAACAGAAAATAAGCTCTGGAGAGATCACAGACTTTGTTACGTTGGCCTTGTAAATAGTTATTCTTGTGTTCCCCGTTGGAGTTTTTCTTTTCCTCTAATCCAGTTGCTGGTAATATTTTTAATGTTTTATTAACTTTTTGTGGGGAACCTCACCGACAGTGTGACTAGACATAAATAATTAGAAATGTTTAGTTTTAAGTTCAACTGGAGAAATGTTTACTTATTATTTACACGTTATGAAAAAATGATGCATTGGGTCTTTATGAAAACGATGCATCGATAGTAAAAAGCCACTATCGTCCCAGCCCTAATTTTTTGATAACACTTAATGTTGAGATTTCTTTTGTACTGACTGATACAATTTTATATTTTTTCTGTTGCAGAATATGAAAAGGCTCAGTCTGCTCAGGATGCTGTTTCCTCGATGAACCTCTTTGACTTGGGTGGTCAGTTTCTTCGTGTCGGTAAAGCGGTCACACCTCCCATGCCGCTGTTAACTCCTGCCACCCCCGGGGGCTTACCGCCCGCTGCAGCAGTGGCAGCAGCAGCAGCCACAGCCAAGATCACAGCACAGGTATGGAGCCTCGTGCCTGTGCGTCATTAAAATGTGGTTGCAATTTATGCGTTTTTGGAAACAATGGATATAGAGTTGATGAGGAGACTTTAATTATGTCATTTATTTATTTATTTATTTATTTATTTATTTATTTATTTTTTTAAATTCATGCAAAATTGAAGTAAAAGTAAATACATATCAACTAGTTAACATACAGGTGGCATTTCCCTGTAAGAGGATCTTGCAAATTGGCCGACACTTCTACAGCTATAGCCAAAAGTTTTGCATCGCCTAAAATTTTAGGATTGAAACAAAAAAAAACAAAACTATATGAACATAATTTCGATCTTATTTAACGTTGTATAGTCAAAGAAACTACAAAATGATGTTGCAAAAGCCATAATAGTAGTACTGTGTTTCCTGTTAGATTTTGAAAGTAATATTGTTCCATTTTTTTTGTCAGTTTAAGAATATGGAAAACTACAAAGCAGTATATAATTCAATATGTTAACTTAACATTATTCAGAAGGTTTCATTAGACTTTGTGAAGCAAAATTAGTTAATTCTATAGGGTGATGCAAAACCTTTGGCCATAGCTGTACAGTTGCTAATATTTCAAACTATTTTAGTTTAGAGCATCATATTTTTTGCCATGTTTCCAGATGAGTGTTTATATATATATATATATATATATATATATATATATATATATATATACACACAGTGCCTTGCAAAAGTATTCAGACCCCTGACCAATTCTCTCATATTACTGAATTACAAATGGTACATTGAAATTTCGTTCTGTTTGATATTTTATTTTAAAACACTAAAACTCAAAATCAATTATTGTAAGGTGACATTGGTTTTATGTTGGGAAATATTTTTAAGAAAAATAAAAAACTGAAATATCTTGCTTGCATAAGTATTCAACCCCCACACATTAATATTTGGTAGAGCCACCTTTCGCTGCAATAACAGCTTTAAGTCTTTTGGAGTAAGTATGTACCAGCTTTGCACACAGTGTCGGAGTGATTTTGGCCCATTCTTCTTGGCAGATTTGCTCCAGGTTGTTCAGGTTGGTTGGACGACGCTTGTGGACCGCAATTTTCAAATAGTGCCACAGATTCTCAATGGGGTTGAGATCAGGACTTTGACTGGGCCACTGTAGGACATTCACCTTTTTGTTCTTGAGCCACTCCAATGTTGCTTTGGCCTTGTGCTTGGGATCATTGTCCTGCTGAAAGGTGAATTTCCTCCCAAGCTTCAGTTTTTTAGCGGACTGAAGCAGGTTCTCTTGCAGTATTTCCCTGTATTTTGCTCCATCCATTCTTCCTTCAATTTTAACAAGATGCCCAGTCCCTGCTGATGAGAAGCATCCCCACAGCATGTTGCTGCCACCACCATACTTCACTGTAGGGATGGTGTGTCTTGAGGCATGGGCAGTGTTAGGTTTGCGCCACACATAGCGCTTTGAGTTTTGGCCAAAAAGCTCTATCTTGGTCTCATCTGACCACAAAACCTTTTCCCACATCGCAGCTGGGTCACTCTCATGCTTTCTGGCAAACTCCAGACGTGCTTTCAGGTGGTACTTTTTGAGTAACGGCTTCTTTCTTGCCACCCTCCCATACAGGCCAGTGTTATGCAGAGCTCTTGATATGGTTGACTGGTGCACCATTACTCCACTCCCAGCCACTGAACTCTGTACCTCCTTTAAAGTGATTGTTGGCCTCTCTGTGGCTTCTCTCACAAGTCTCCTTCTTGTTTGAGCACTGAGTTTTGAGGGACGGCCTTTTTTTGGCAGTGCCTGGGTTGTGTGATGCAGCTTCCACTTCCTGATTATTGATCCAACTGTGCTCACTGGGATATCCAAAGACTTGGATATAATTTTGTACCCTTTCCCTAATCTATGCATTTGTATTACTTTATCTCTAACTTCTGCAGAATGCTCTTTGGTCTTCATTTTCCTTTAGATTCACAGCCTGACCAATGATCCTTCAACAGTGGGGTTTTGATCCAGAAAATGTGACAGCAACTTTAATGGTTCACAGGTGGAGGCCAATGGTAAGGTAATTGTGTCCTCGTTAGGGCAATTTCTTTCATCGGTGTAAACTGGGAGCTTCCACAGCACAGTTTTTTATTTTTCTTAAAAATATTTCCCAACATAAAACCAATGTCACCTTACAATAATTGATTTTGAGTTTCAGTGTTTTAAAATAAAATATCAAACAGAACGAAATTTCAATGTACCATTTGTAATTCAGGAATATGAGAGAATTGGTGAGGGGTCTGAATACTTTTGCAAGGCACTGTGTGTGTGTGTGTGTGTGTGTGTGTGTATATATATATATATATATATATATATATATATATATATATATATATATATATATATATATATATATATACATATATATATATAAATATTATATAAATTATATATATAATTATACCTATGGCTTCGAGATATTGGCTTCATACTTAGCTCTATATTATGCAATTCTCTCTGTCAGGTTCGATCATGGATATCATACAAGAAAAATATACCTTTTCGTGGCAGTCATTTTGTAAAGCTGTCACTTCATTGTCAGAGCCACGTAACTTAAACTATTTCAGTTGGTAACTTCATTTTAGTAGGTTTCTATTAACACTCCAAGCGGAATGTGTTGGTTAACATGACAGTGACCTCTGACCGTAGGTGCCGAGTTTGTAACATTTTTGGTGGTGGTCAACGGTCAGATTCCCCTGAGGTAAATTAAATCTCTTTTTTAAAAGCCTTATTTTTAAACAACAAATTGTTGTATTTTCCATATTCCATGTAGATTTGTAATTTTATTCCATTTATACCACAACAAATGTTTATTAAGAAGATAGATACCGATAATAGATAGTGCAGGTAAGCTATTGTAAAGTACTAGAACAAGACATAGGGCTTATATTTTACCTGTTTTATAATTTATAGATGTTAAAAATTAACCAATATTGTTTACTTTGTATTTATGACAAAAATGAACAGGTACTGTTTACTTGTTGCATTTACTTCAGAAAATGAATACAAAGAACAACTTAGTGTTATATTGTGTGCTTGACATCAATTTATACATTTATTTTACAACATAGTGTAGGTTTTCTGCTGGAGTAACGTTGTGGGAAAGAGTAACTGAATTCACAGAAGCCCAGACTTTTCTGAAAGCCTCTGTTTATTTTCAATAACATACTTCATTACCCCATCCTCACAATTGGGTACACAAGCCACAGATAGTCAATATATACATAGTATTGTAAGAGTTCACCATCATGTATTTAGTACCATTGCTTTTTATAATCTTCTGATATCCCTGCACAACTGTTAACCGCCTTGCCCTACTTGTTCAATTATACACGCACACCCACAATGCATCTCCTCTGTTGGGAGGTGGAGTTTGACGTCAAGCCCCAAGTTGTAGAGCTAGGATTAAGGGATGATTACATATTCCCTCTGGTTATTATAAGGGCTGTCCTTAAACTCATCTATACCACAAACAATGGCAATATTGATATTATACCTAGTGTGAATGTCACATCATTTCCTACAATGGACAGTTAGAGACCATGTGCATTCATTACAGTAGTCACACAAAAATAACATTTTTGCATTTGTACTAGTAAAAACACTTATGTAGAAAAAAAATATATATATATAATGTGTGTGGCAGTGCTCAGGAATGATAGACACAAAACAGTTCACGGTGAAAAAGTAGCGCTTTAGTTGCTGACAAATAATAATGCCTGGCTCTACACAACCATGTGTATCGCTCAGGCAAACCACAGTGTTCAGTCCCGAAATAATAATAATACACTAAACAAGACACACACAAACACAACACGGTCACAAGTGCAGAGTGAGTGCTCTTAGTTTAAAGTGGTGATTTACAGCTTATTCGTGTACAATGGTGAAGTGTAGTCTGGGTTTAATTGCTGGCAGTTTAGCTACAACTATAAAGATAAGCACAGACAGTTTGCAACAAACAAAACACTTCACACTCACGGTAATTACATCCGTTTCCCAAACTGGTCCTTTCAGTAACCACATCAAAGGAACAGATTACATCGTCACATCCCCAGTATACCTCCAGTCACGCCCCCTGTGATGGCTAGTTCAATCATGTCTCCTCCAATCCATGACACATCGCGTACCGCTTTAGGGCGCTGACTTCTAGCATTGTTACTCCGTCCCCTTCCTGGATGGCTGGCTTCCGACTGACCCTGGAATGAACTGCCAGACCAACCAGTACAGGGCACACTGTTCCTGTTGCACAGCGCCGTCATAGGTCGGGAAGGAGATTGTTGACTAGGATTCATTCGCTTGCTGTGACATTAACTTGTATAGCCACTTGCTGTCAAACATTGCGTATTATAACTTCTACCTATACTGTAATGTAGAAAATGTGCCTATGCAATGTCAACTTACGTTAAATTCTAATTTTAAGCACACACTGCTTAAAAATGCAGCACAACTTGGGGCTTCAGAGTGTTGCATCCAGCACAAGCACTCGCGTAGAGTGCAGGATGCGCCCAGTAGCCTGGACGTCGTCGGTACGAGTCCAGGCTATTCCTTTGCTGACCAAGGATGCGAGTTCCCCGGGGGCGGCGCCTAGGTGGGGAGGGTCTAGGTCGACCAGTGTGTCCTCGGCTCACCGCACACCAGCGACCCCTGTAGACTGGGCGCCTTTGGGTTTGCCTGTAAGCTGCCCAGAGCTGCGTTGTCCTCTGACGCTGTAGCTCTGGTTGGCTGCATGGTGAGTCTGCAGTGTGAAAAAAAACGGTTGGCTGACGGCACACGCTTCGGAGGACAGCATGTGCTCGTCTTTGCTGCTTCCGAGTCAGCACGGGGGTGGTAGTGGTGAGCTGAGCTAAACAGAAATAATTGGACACTATTAAATTGGGGAGTAAACAACAAAAAAACTAATTGGCGACTACTAAATTTAAATAAATAAATAAAAATAAAATGCAGCACAACTTAAATTGTTCACTTAACCAAAAGAATGTCATAAAAATATAACATTTCTGGTTACAAAATGCAGTCTAACTTGAATTTGTTACTTAACAGAAGATTAAGCAAGATCAACAAAAATTACAAAACTTTATTTTAAAGTACCGGTACATTGTGTATTATTATTATTATTATTATTATTATTATTATTATTATTAATAAACCATCAATGTTATTTAGGCTTCAACCTAAAAAATAAAAAATCATCAGAATAATATTCTACTCCCAGTTCATTGTTGGATTTAATGTAGCATCAAGTCTGTTCTGCTGCACACAACTCCCCTATCCTATTGTTGTCTTAAGATGTTAAAAAAAAAAAAAATCAAATCCAGGGGGCTCCCAAGTGGTGCATCTGGTAAAATGCACTCCACGTGGAGTGCAGGATGCGCACTATAGCCTGGAGGTCTCCAGTTTGAGTCCAGGCTATTCCACTGCTGGAGTTCCCAGGGGGCGGCGCACAATTGGCCGAACGCCCACCCAGGGCGGGAGGGCTTAGGTCGGCCAGGGTGTCCTCGGCTCACCGCACACCAGTGACCCCTGTAGACTGGCCGGGCGCCTGTGGGCCTGCCTATAAGTTGCCCAGAGCTGCATGGTCCTCCGACACTGTAGCTCTGAGGTGGCTGCATGGCGGGCCTGCAGAGTGAAAAGAAGCTGATGGCTGACGACACATGTTTCGGAGGGCGTGTGTGTCTGTCTTCGTTTCTCCCGAGTCAGCGCGGGGGTGGCAGCGGCAAGCCAGGTTGAAATAAACAATAATTGGGCTTAATAAATTGGGGAGAAAAAAAATAAGAAATAATTAACAAAAAAAAAAAAATTCCACACACTGCTCTTTTGAGACATTTACTGCAAGTTGATAGGCTACCGATTATCAGTGCACCGCTAACAAAAACATATGCTATGCTTCTTATGCTAGGCTCCTAACGGGTTCCAAGTAAACTGTGAAAGTTCTTTGTGTTGCTGCTCTGATCGCTGGTTGTGAACAGACAAACACCATGCGTTTAAATTAAACTTTAATCTTTAATTTTTGAGTCTCGGGAAATTCAAGTTACTTGCAGTCCTATCACGTATAAACAATAACTCAGATAGTAGTTTATAATAGCAGCATGACAGAAGAACTCAAAATACAATAATATTGTACACAGTAATGAATCTCAATTACCGTAAGTAAAACATCATAAAATCAATGAATAACAAAAATATGCATAAATTACATTATAATGATGGACAGCATATACACAGCTGAAGTAAGACTTTGTCATGTTTTGTAATTTGGGTTATAAATTAAATTGCTTCCCAAACTATAAGGATATTTGAAAAGAAACATTTTTATAAACACTACCATTTCATAGCCTATTGTTGTTGTGTATTTCATATGGACAGGACATTGTGCACACAGCTGAACTTTTACACCAAAACAATTAAGCCAGCAAATCACGAAAAACACAATTGGTGCATAATCAAGCATTTATACCAGTCAACTTAATTATACATTCATGTTTATACAAAGATAGAAGTAATTCTTGATTAGTGCGTGGACGACTTATTGCTTAAAGAAAGAGCAGAAACATTTTGGCGCTTTTTAGTTCGCAGAATGAAGTCGTTAAGGAGATTTTTCTATTTCATCGGTAAGGTTCATTTGAACATGCAGAACTGCCAGTGATTCAGTTGTTTTTGGCTCATAGTTGTCCAGAAAAAAATGACTTGTTTAAAAGCCATAGTAATAAAAATTCACATTTCTAGTTTCATCTCCATTTAGTCAACACTTGCGTGTGAATGCAAGTACTGACATTTATCGCTTCCCTGTTTTTGTTTGTAATGAAAGGCCAGAAAAAAGCTGGAATTCCTTTGCCCATACTTCTTACTCTTTTTGTGTTTCAGGAAGCAGTAGCTGGAGCTTCAGTCCTAGGTGCACTCACAACGACCACAGCACTGACGTTGGGGCAGCCACTAGGGTCTCTTCCACTGGCAGTAATGGCAGCACAAGCACCCGGTGTCATCACAGGTATAGAGAGGAATTCACTGGTCAGTAGTTTGTGATTGGCGTCGATCTTGTGGCCATGTGACCGTTTTCACTCAACTTTGTATCTAAAGATTGTGAAGGGATTGTACTCATTCCAACCGTGTGTAAAGGTATACAATGTGTATCAGCTAGTGGTGTGGTTATTTATTATCACAGTAATTTCCAGCACCCTCCGTAGTAAGTTGTATAGGTATAATGGCTTCTTTTTTGCCCTGCAGGTGTGACCCCGGCCCGGCTGCCCATCCCAATTACTATCCCACAGGTTGGGTTAGTGAACCCAGTCCTGGCTTCCCTGCCAACGCTAATAGCCGCTGTGGAGGCCAAGAAAGAGGATGAGATGGGAGCAGACGGGGAGCGAACAGAAATGCTGAGCGAACAGGAACATATGAGCATCTCGGGCAGTAGTGCCAGACACATGGTCATGCAGAAACTGATGAGGAAACAGGAGGTGAGTGCAATAATACATCTCTGTACACGGCATGACCAGTTCCTCTGCCTAGTACAGCCTTCCCAACAATCTGAGGTTACACTTTGTGGTAAAACTCAGTTTCAGTCCTTTTACTATGTAGTATTACTAAAATACATTTACAATTATTCGTTTATCTCAATATCTTATAGTTAAAACTTTGTCAAAGAATGTTACAAGTTTCTTTTCAGCATTACTAAAATTGTACAAGTAAAATTGTACAAGTTAATTTTTTTTACCGGATTTCATGTTGGAATCTTACCTTGAATTCATTTAAATCCAATTACATAATAATTGCACTGTTCCAAATGTAGCTGTCTGTTTAATTTAGGTTTAAACATACATTCTTTTCCACACATGTTACACAAACAGATGATATATTTTTTAAAAATAATAGATTATGATCGAGATAAAGCTGATAGGGAGATTTTTAGATGCTTAAATTATGAAGTACACTATTGTCTTTAAAACAAACCTAGTTGACTGTCAGTCAACCTACACTTTGTCTGTTCAAGTGAAAATTATATAGTAATATATGTTGTCACAAACTTTTGGGAGTATTTTTATAAGAATCTTTCCATAAATAATGGTAGAACCATAACCTACAAAAATGAACCACCCCTCCTTGTACGTGTGTTTCTGCGCAGTCGACGGTGATGGTGCTTCGGAACATGGTTGGTCCCGAGGACATTGATGATGACCTTGAGGGCGAGGTGACGGAGGAGTGTGGGAAGTTTGGGGCAGTGAACCGCGTGATCATCTACCAGGAGAAGCAGGGGGAGGAGGAGGACGCCGAGGTGATCGTCAAGATATTTGTAGAGTTCTCAACGGCAACCGAGATGGACAAAGGCATCGAGGCGCTGAATGGGCGCTGGTTTGGAGGCAGGAAAGTCATCGCTGAGGTGTACGACGAGGAGCGCTTCAACAACAGCGACCTGTCTGCTTAAATATTCTCGCTCTCACACTCGCACCCTGCCACAGTTACTGTCCTTTTTTGCTTTTAATAATTTTTTATATTATTATTATTATAATAATAATAATAATAATAATAATAATTACTGTTCATATGCTCTTGGGGATGAAAAGATACAAATATGATGGCAGCTTCTCCTGGATTGATAGACTGTCTGTTTTTGTTATTTGTTTTAATTTTGTCTTTGTTCCATATTGTGAAGGACTGGATATATTAATGAGATGTGTGTTTCTTTTTTTATATCTGAATTACATAGTAAATTGTCATTACCAAGAGGATATAACTCTGTCCATCTTTTCAAAAAAATAAAAATAAAGAACAGTAGGGTAGCTCATTTGAAATGTTCCACTTTGCTTTTGAGCTGTAAGTCGCAATTCATAGAATGGTTAAATCTTATAGTATGAAACCTTTGCTGTTAGTAAACGTTGCACTTTTATTGAATATGTTGCAGGATCATTGAATTCACCCATAGCATTAGGGCATGTCTAGGTTATACACTGTATGGGTATTCACTGATAATTGTTTATTTTTATACCCTGTGAATATTTTTTCAACAAAGTAAAATAAGGATTTTAAATAGGTGTAACCCTCTTGTTAAGGACTAATTCACCTGATTTATTATGAAGTCTCCTTTGAAACATTAAAGTGGTTCAACCTAACAAAATAATTCCATATATCTTACCTGCTGTGCACTTCCCTTCAGTATATATATAATATATATACAGTACCTTGAAAGTCTTTACACCCGTGAACATTTTTCACATTTTACTGTCTAAAAAATACAATTCAAAATGCATTAAAGTAGGAGCTTGTTTCACTGATCTACACAACATCATCTATACTTTCAATGTGAAAGAACAATTATAGAAATATTCAAAAAGTAATTAAAAATTGCATAAGTCTTCACACCCCATGAGTCAATACTTGGTGCAAGACCCTTTTGCAGCAATAACAGCCATGAGTCATTTTGGATAAGTGTCTACCACCTTAGCACAGCGGGATGGTGCAGTTTTTGCCCATTCTTGGCAGAATAGCTCTTTCAAGTTGGCTGGGGATCTGTGGACTGCAGTCTTCAAGTCTTGCCACAGATTTTCTATAGGATGCAGGTCTGGGCTTTGACTAGGCCACTCGAGGACATTCACTTTCTTCTTGCTGAGCCACTCCAATGTTGCTTTTGCTTTGTGCTTAGGATCATTGTCCTGCTGAAAGGTGAATCTTCTCCCCAGTCCCAGGTCTCTGGCAGACTGGAACAGGTTTTCCTCCACAGTCTGCCTGTACTTTGCACCATCCATCTTTCCCTCTATCTTCACAAGTCTCCCTGTCCCCGCTGCTGCAAAGCATCCCCTAAACATAATGCTGCTACCATGCTTTACTCTAGGGATGGTGTTAGCAGGGTGATGTGCTGTGTTTGGTTTATGCCACACATATCGCTTAGCATTAAGACCAAAAAGTTCCATTTTGGTCTCATCAGACCACAAAACCTCCCACATGCGTGCAGTGTCCCCTAAGTGTTTCTTTGCAAAAGCTCCACATAATATGGCTTTTTTTCAGCAGTGGCTTCGTTCTTTCCACCCTCCCATACAGGCCATGTTTGTGGAGTACTCTTGAAATTGTTGAACAGTCAACATTTTCCCCAGTCTCAACCAGAGACCTCTGTAGTTCTTTTAAAGTAATCTTAGGTCTCACAGTGACCTCCCTTAGCAGTTTCCTTAAGCCATGGCTACTGACTTTGGAGGGACGGCCTGATCGAGGCAGTGTCTTGGTGGTGCCAAACTGTTTCCACTTTACAATGATGGACCTGATAGTGCCCCAAGGGATATTCAAACACATTGAAAGTTTCTTATAGCCTTCCCCCAATCTACCTTTCAGTAACTATATCCCAGAGTTCTTTTGGCAGCTCCTTGTTCGGCATGTTTTGCCATTTGCTTCAAATTCACTTAATACAACAGAAACAGCTTGATTCTGTTGGGCTCTATTTAACTTATTATGTGCCTTGTTAAGGCAATTTGTTGTACCTGAGCTAATTTGGGTTTGTTATGACAAAGGGTGTGAAGACTTATGCAATCAAGACCTTTTTTATTTTATTTTATTTTTAATTACTTTTTGAATATTTCTATAATTGTTCTTTCACATTGAAAGTGTAGATGATGTTGTGTAGATCAGTGAAACAAACTCCTACTTTAATACATTTTGAATTGTATTTTTTAGGCAGTAGAATGTGAGAAATGTTCAAGGGTGTGAAGACTTTTTCAAGGCACTGTATATATTATTATTGTTTATTTAACAGACGCCTTTATCCAAGGCGACTTATAGAGACTAGGGTGTGTGAACTATGCATCAGTTGCAGAGTCACTTACAATTACGTCTCACCCAAAAGACGGAGCACAAGGAGGTTAAGTGACTTGCTCAGGGTCACACAATGAATCAGTGGCTGAGGTGGGATTTGAACCGGGGACCTCCTGGTTACAAGCCCTTTTCTTTAACCACTGGACCACACAGCCTAATATATATATTACACACACAGTACATACCCCGAGAAATTTCTCAAAGAATTTTAGGAAAAATCTTTTGTAGCAAAAGTTTAGCTTTTGTGGATGACAAAAAACAGTTACAAGAAATAGATGTCTACAATTAATTTTTTCAGCAATTTATTTGCAAAACTCCAAAAATGCTAATTAATAAGTATTCATACTCTTTGATGCTATGATAGTATTGTCTACAAGGTGCTAGAAAGTTCAATATGATAATGCAGAACCTAATTCTAGAAAAGCGTAGAAAGTGCTGGATTGTACGTGAACATTCTTACAGAGTATAAAAGGGTTAGGCATAGGGTGATTGCTGTCATTACCAATAAGTCAATATGGGAAAAAATAAAGAGCTGTCTGAAGACCTTAGGCAGAAAAGACTCTTGGTACTGTCACAACGCTCCCTCGGTCTGGAAGAAAGAAGTTTTTTTCACCAATAACAGGTAAAAGAATTGTGAGGAAGGTTAATAAAAATCTGTGATTGACTGTCAAAGATTCAAAGTGAATTGGCTGCAAGTGGGACTGGGGTTTCCATGTCAACCATAGGTCAAATATTGCATGGTGAAGTCCTCAATGGTCGCAGGCCAAGGAAAAAGCCACAAGGACAATCGCTTAAGGTTTGCAAAACAGCATTTGAATGATGTATATGAATTCTTGTCATATTTCTGAGGCTGGCTATCTTCGCACATTCCAGGACCTACAACAGATATACAACATACCGGTTCTTCCCTTTTTTTTTACCTTCGGCTCCGCTCAGCTATGCATGGTATTCCCTGGGGGACAACGCTACCATTAAATCCAATTCATAAAATATTGGATACAGGGGGTAAAACAAAGGGGCTGGTCACTTCATTATACTCCCATTTTTTAAAAACTTCATACAGACTATTAGCTATCTGTACTATCTGGAACAGTGAATTAGCCCACCTTGCTGCAGAAACTAATTGGGATAAGATCTGGTCTCCAAAAACCCTAATCAGCAATTGATTCATTTTAATTTTTTTCACAGAACATATCTAACCCCATACAGGCGCTTTCAAATTAAACTTGCTCCCAGTCCTGTTTGCCCACTTTGCCCCCATGGTGCCCTGGGTACCTTCATGCACATGGTATGGGACTGCCTGGTGGTAGCTAAATTCTGGAAGCAGGTGTTTCCAGCCTTGTCCAACACTAGGGAAAGAAATTCCTTGCTCTTTTTTAATTGTTAATACGAAACGATGAGTCATCGCTTGATCTGACATCCCAGCAGAAACTATTTTGGCTAGGTGGCCTTACTGCAGCAAAACAGTTGATAGGGTTGCGCTGGCGGCCTCCCCACTCCCTTCCCCGGCGCCAGTGGATCCTTGCCCTCTTGGATATTATTTACATGGAGCTCGCTACCGCTCGGATCCATGGTGTCCTGGAGAGGACGGTGCAGGCTTGGCAGGATGCTGCTATCTTTGTTAAATCTTTGTTAGACTCGGTCTGAATTAGCTCCCAGAATTCACACTAGCTGAGACCTGAGACAGGGGAAGTAAAGCCATCTGGGAGGGAGAGATTCCAGCAACACGTGGGGACATGTAACGCTATATTCTCAGAGCCCCACTACTTATTCTTTAAGGGTTAAGCGTAAAGCTTTAGAAAATATTTTGACTTTTTTTTATGACTGTAGATACCTGCTGTGTGGGGGGCTTGTCTGCCACAGGGCTCCCCTAAGTTATAAACCCTGCTAGGTACAGACAGGGATTGTAGTAACCACACACCGGCCATGACTTTTGCAGACATTAAACGTTTTCTGACATAAGGGGGTTTAACAGTAGAGTTTTTGAGCAAAATACAGGAGAAAATCTGTCCCAGTGATGTCTGTGAATGGTCCAAAATACGGGAGAGTCCCAGTGAATACTGCTGAAAACCAGAAAAATTAAATTTTGAATACTTTTTATAAAATCAGTCTGGGATTCAGTAATGATTCCTGATATACCAGTTTTTAATCTGTTACAGAATATATGACCGAATAGCTTGCAGTCGGTACATAATAAAGTTATTGGATGCCAGTTATCCAAATATAAAGCATTCCTGCCTGGCTTTGGTATTAAGTTACCAGTCTTTGCTTCATTGTGTAAGACATGGTAATTTTTGCAATACATTATTTAAATGCCTTAAACAACGGTTCTCTTAATTCATTCCAGAAGTGTTTATAAAATGCCGATGTTAGGCCATCTGGGCCAAGTGATTTGGTAAGTGATTTAAAGTTTTGTCGAATTCCTTTATCTCAATTTTAGAATCAGTAATATTTTTATACGACTCGTTAACTTTGGGAATAAAGACATTTATGGTATTAAAAAAAGAAATCTGAATGGGCTGGTGAGAATTTAGAAGACTATACATCCTTATAAAAGTAATAGAAAAAAGAAATTGGTTACTTGATTATTAATATTAAGAGACATAAACGATTTTTTGTTTTGTCTTTGTTTTTCTAAGTTGAAAAAAATACATGAATTCCCCTTCCCCTCATCTCCCTTGCTCTTGAACTAATATACCGACCATAGTACCGACTATCCATAATACTTCAAGTATTACACAACCTCTATGGTTCACCTCAAGACAATAGAGGACTCAAGAAAAAATCCCGCGAGATCTCGAGATCTCTAGTTGGTTGCTTGCTTTACCGTATAATCGTGCAAATAGGCGTATTTACTTATGGTAGCGCGTTTATGAGCTGAACTATTTTAGAAAATGGTTGAAAAGAAAGCAACAAGTTAAAACCTACTAGAAATCAAAATATAATTATTTAACGTGGTGTATCAATTTTACTGTCACAATTTGATTTTAATGCTGATGTATAGTAAAGCATGTTTATATAAAAAATAAAAAACCAGGAATAAGTATGTACCAAGTAAATGCGCCTGTATGTGTGATTACACGGTAGCGGTGGTATCTCTCGCGAGAACAACTGCTGCTGCTCTCTGTTCGGCACTTGCTTGGTTATTTGGAGTGTGTGCTTCATGGCGGTGTCAGTGAATGTGGTAAATAAAACAAAACATTTTTACATGGTTTTTTAAAAAAAATTTAAGGGGCACCGTATGGGTTTATGGAATAAGAACAAGGCTAGGTGTTTACTGGGCTTTAAGAAAGCGAGTAGGCGAGAGAGAAAGGGTTTTTTTTTTTTTTTTATGTACCCGGCCTTCGCTAGTGTGAGTTCTGTGCCATGGGAAAAAATAGCGCGGATAGGTTTTGTTTGGCGTTGCTTTGTGTTTGAGCACAGAGGTGTTTTTTTTTTTTGTTTTTGTATTCTGTGTGGGAAATTGAGGTCGTTTAGGACAGCCGCGTAGTTCAGCTTTATTGTTTGGTACAGTACATACAAGTTACAGCACGTTTCTTATTTTAAACCCGTTTGTATGTGTATTTGTTTCAACCGCTGCCGAGAAGGGGTAGTTTAATTTTGATAGTGTACAGTACTAAAACCAGATACAGTTGCTGAGTGAAACGTACCCACTAACTCGTATAATTTACAGCTAACAGTCAGTTGGTGCAAAGGGGGAAGTGCGTTTCTGTTTTTTCTTTCCTCTGCGTCTTTTGTGCGAATCGTTTGAGTGAGATAGTTTGAATTTCCAAGGCAATCCACAGAACTGACCGGAGTGTACTCTGTAAAAACTTTATAACCCACATTTACATTTTCAATAAAATTTACATTTTAAATATAACCTACTTGTTAAATTAACAATCAAATGCATTTTTTCTATTACATGTTTGTGTGCTATCAAGTTTATCCACCACGTGTGTTTTTTTATTTTTATTGACCAAAGTACATTTATAATATTACACAATTACTGTGTGTTTGATTATAGTAGTGGTTTTCAAGCCTGGTACTGAAATACCCTCCAGAAACAGTGTTTTTTTTTTAATAAAAACATTCATAGAAAATTAGCTTTATTTCCAATCACGTCATTGGCTAGTACTCTTAGCAGGGGGCACATTGACTTTAAATAGATGACTAGGAAACAAAATGTACCAGCATAGTGCCTTTTCACCTGGATGGATATCCTTGATACATCTACTCAATTTTTTTAAACCACAAAATGTTTTTATTTTTTATGTAACAGTTGCCCATGTTCTAAGGGCGGTAAGACCAGACACGGTGGGGTATTGGGGAAATACCAGATCTTGTAGGTCATTGGGCCTCATTACAGTATTGCCTAATTCTGCCTACCCTGTTTTATTTCTTGCATGGTTTTGTGGTGCACATAAAACGGCACTTTGAGACATCATCCAGTGTATAACTGCACTGCTAGAGACTAGGAGCTTTAGCACAAGGTTTTTACAATGTTACTGGCAATTAGACACATTAAATTAGTCGCATTAAGTTTTATTATTATTTTTAAGATCACAAAAACCTGTCCTGTCGGTAGACGGACAGGTTGGCCGAAAGAACGAGGTGTGCGGTTTAAAATTAAAAATAACAATAAAAAACCCTCATACATACGTTTATAATGCTCAATTTATTTTAAATATATAAATGCTTAAATAACAATGTGTCCTCTGTACACATTACATTATGTAAAATATATGTACAGTAGGCCTATACAGTACACTACTAGTAAATTAAATGCTTATCTGGCGCACTTTCTACTTTAGCCTGTAAGCTACAGGTTAAGTAATACAAAAAATCAAGCTGCTTTATAATTTGTTGTGTTATTGAACCAGTAGTCTACAGTTAATCAAAATAAATCATGGTGCTGCACTGACACATTATGGTACTATATAGTACCTTGCATATATTGGACACACTTTTTACATAAACATTATTTAATTTACATAGAACATTTTAGTGTATGAATGACTACAAGTGAAACACATAGCCTACCTGCTACTTACTTTTTGTTGTCTGAGTCAGACTTTCTTGGCAAAAGCAATTAACGACTTAATTCAGAATTTTTATTATTGTAGTCCACATCTTGCGTTTCGAACCACTGGAGTCCATCAATATTTCTGAAAGCTTCTTTGAACTGTAGAGTGAGTTTATATGCCCTCTTTTAATCATGTACTTAATTTTAGTGATTTAGTAGGCCACCTGTATCTGTTCCCTTTTTTTCTTTTGGTAAGTGTCTCTTTGGATCATGCAATTCGGTGAGCTAGCATCACAATTAATTGGATATTGCTGGGGGACATATGAATGTACGACGTAACAGGAGTACTACTGTACATAGTTTTTCTCTGCTGTACTAATGTGCCTGTGCTTGCAGGGTGGTGAAGCTCTGATGATGAAGAATGGACAGAGCACAGTGCCAAAGCTTGGCCTCCCTCTGCTCACACCGGAGCAGCAGGAGGCGCTACAGAAGGTAAACACCCTTTGGTACCACCGTATGGTATGTGGGGGATTGCCAATGTTATGGTTCATGTGTAAAACCGGTAAATGTAGACTTACCAGCTCATCGGTCAATCTATACAATAACTAAGAAGATGGTAGTAAACAATCTCTTTTACTTGCATCCATGATCACTGTCTGGCAATAATTCACAAATGCAAAACCTACGTGCACTTAGGTTATGCTTTTTTCTAAATGAGTTCAACTTAATAATACTAACACTTAAGAGGCATGAGTTTTGCTGAAGAGATGTCATTATTACCATACCAAATGTTTGCCCTATGGTAAATTTTGATTTAATATATATATATTTTTTGACAAAATGGAAGACAAGGGGGATCAAATTGTTAGAAATAAAACCAGAAATATGTCTCTAATCATGTCTGTATATAGGACAAACATTAGTATATGGTCTCTGCTAAATAGACATTTATTATTTAATAATAATATTGCAAGATTATCAAATACAAAAACAATCCTAAGGAAGGAGTTTAAGAAATTAATAATAAATTAATTTTCCCAAGTACGTGACAGATCTTGTAGAATTTATTTTTATTTATTTTGCCATCAAGCTCCCTGACGTTACTTTATTTCCGAATTCACCTCAAATGCTGTAGCACGAACTGCTGTAGCATTAACTACCATCTCCTCAGTTATTTTATGCATTGACCTCTGAGCTGGTAATTCTACACATATACCGGTTAATCCTATAGAGTTACCGATTTTACACATGAACAGTAACACCAACACAAGGGTTTGGGGAGGGTCTGGCCCTTTTCTTGTATCAAATGTACCCTAGAAAAACTATTAAACTTAATATTTGCAGTCATTTAGGATGCAAAGATGCTGTGATGTGATGCTCCACCATGCAGAGGTGTCTGTAAAATGGGGATCATTGGGTCAAGGGGCACCCACATTAAGTCCCTTTTGAAATCACTAGATACTTGGATACCCTTGGTATGGCTCTGGTATTAAAATACAAGTAATTAATTTGATAGTATTTTTATCATTTACTTGTGCAGGGTTCTCCTACTTGAAAAAGTACCAATGGTGGTGCCCCTCTCCACTTCCTGATGGAGTTAAAAGACCATGTTGCTAACTCTTGTCCCTCATGCAGATTTTATTTGCCAGCCAAGTAAGACACAGCCCCTGATTTTGTTTAGAACTCTTTGCTTTTTAAGCATCCCTGTGAGGAGAGTAATGTTATTCTGGCACCGCTACTTAAGGATAAGGATTTAATATATTGGCTTCGTTCTTGATACTCAAAGCTATTCTATTATTCTCTAGGTAAAGTTAAATCGTGGGCATAGTTCAAGAACCATTACCTTTTTATGGCCATCATTTTACAAAGCTGCCACCTGGCAAAGCCTCGTACATCACAGACCAGTAGTGACTTCATATTTGAGAATTATGATCTTATCAGATAAGTTCTATGACACAGATGTTTAATTCATGTTCCCTTACCAATGTTAATAATAATAATAATAATAATAAAAATAATAATAATAATAATAATAATAAATTACTTTGAGTGCTACGTTGTTTTAACCATATTATGGAAATCTAAGTTCACCTGAAAATATATTTTAGTACTGTAAAATTGACAAAGAATGTTCATGCTTGTTATCAGTAAAAAGCTTTAGACCTAATATGGTTAATCTGAATATGAATTTCACCAGTCTATTGTGTGTCTGTGTGTGTGTTTGAGTAAGATATGTCTAAAAATAAAAATAATTAGAAAATGTGTGACAGATGAAAACATAATTTGAAGGGTTCCTTGTCTTAAGGTGGCATTTTTGTTTGTGTTTATTTTTTGTAGAGTAGATGCGACGTTAGTATTTACTTTGCTATAAGGCTGTAACTTGACTTAAATTAATACTGCTGAGAATAAGTGCATTTATTCTCTGTCTAGGCAAAGAAGTATGCAATGGAGCAGAGCATCAAGAGTGTGCTGGTGAAGCAGACCATTGCTCACCAGCAGCAACAGCTAACTAACCTCCAGGTGAGTTCACAAAGCCTGTCAACTGTTTTCTTTTATCAGTTTGTTTTTTAATGTCTCACAAACGTGTACACATTGATAACTGTTTTGGAGTGGTGGAACCTAAAGGAATTTTCTTTCTAAATACTGATTTATCCAATGTACATTCAGATATTTTGCACATTGTTGCTTATGTGTTTGGAAATTAGCCGGCACTGGCTTATAATATTCCATGTAAGATACAGACTTCATATTTTGTGTTCTGAAAACACCTCGGGTAATCTTTTGGGTTTCAGCTCGATTGAGGTGGTATACTGTACTGTGATGTTGAGTGGTACTTCCTGCTAGGTTCCAGTGTTCTCCAAAACATTTCACGTTTGAAAACCAAGGTATATAGGTGCCAGTCCCAGAAAGCACGATTGTGGTTCTCAGCAAAGTTCTGAGCTTGTCTGATTATACAGCAGGTAAATACCATGGCTTAGAGGTTTACAGTTATATTACTTTCCTTTTTTTCTCTGGAGACATCTGCATCTTTTTTTTTTTCATTAAACATTTATTTTTGCACAAAGGAAAGACGGATCCCAGTTTTGTACCTGATCTAATAAACAAATAAAAAGAGCACTATGCCAGCCAAACTTCAGAGTATATTGTGATTTCGGGTTTGGAAACTGAGAATCACTCCACCTCTCAGTGGACCATGATTATCAAATTTGATTGGACGTGCTAAACAAAGAAACATACGGGGCATACTACTTAGATTTTCCTTGGGGCTTCGTTCAAAAAACATAATTGTTAATTGACTTTGTTTCATGTAGTTTTATGGGGTTCATCTCCTTTTGGAAATTTGAATCCATTCATCTACAGAGTGACTTGGTCTGTTTGTTTTTAGTCACAAATGGAACTGCCTGTCAACTATGGACTAGCTGTGATGCAACTTACTAGAATATGAAAAGAACATTAGAAATATAAAAGCCAGGTATGTTTTTATTAACTTGCATCAGTACATCCAGACCTGTCTGACAAGGACCTCAAAAGTATCTTTGAGGCTTTTGGGAAAATCAAGTACTGCATTCTAGCCAGATACCCCACTACCTGCAGAAAATAATTAATTGTTTTTTCTTTTAACACTAGAAATATTTGTATGCATATATATGCATTTATAATTGAGTGCATTTTATCCACCTATTTTAAAGTATGTTACACAGGCTTGCTTTTATTTTCAGCTGGACAAGAACATTGAATGTTTGTGTTTTATGCATTGTACATGTATACCCAGATTGCTAATGTTTTCTTTTAAGATTGAGAGTTCTTGGAATTACAAACTGGGGAGGGTAGGGGGCTCTGCGTGCCAGTAAGATGCACTGGGAATGGGAATTGGTTTGACGTTCTGTTTGTTTGTGTCTCTACCTGATGTCTTCTAAGAAATACTTAAAAGAAGAAAACAAAAATCTAACCTTTTCAGCTCCTGGAGACTGAATTCTTTACTTCTTTACTGTCTTTCAGATGGCAGCAGTGACAATGGGCTTTGGAGATCCTCTCTCACCTTTACAATCGGTCAATAGAAATATTAAACTTTTTTTCTGTGCGCACTCCTGTTAAAGGGACTATTGCCCTCTTTAATTGGCTGATGTGGGCCACCCCAAAACTATTTACTTGGATAAAACATATTTTAAAGTAGACGTGGCATGGTTTTCATTGTGATTTCAAGAATGCAGATATATATGTACACACAAATAGCCTCAAGTTGTAAGTGAAGTCATGCTAGTTATTCTCATCAGGGATGCATATCCCGGGGATAAGATATATTATAACTATCTAATTGTGAGGAATTTTGGTAAGGTCATTCTTTAGCATGTTTGAGACTAGATTCTGGCGATCTGTGGGACTTCATGTCTTTGTCGATCCCTATGTAGCACTTGTATTGAGAACAGCTTATCCAATTGTGACAGACATTCTTTAGCATCATTTATTGAGAATACAGGGGATTATGGAGGTTTTTTTTTTCTGTGTCTCACTTATTTTCAGAAGTGATTTTCCAGTTGTGATATAACTGTATATGTCGAGTATCTGTGGATATATGGCTGCACCTGTTCAATATTCTGTAGCAAGTTATTGAAAGTATCAGTTTGTCAAATGTTACATTTTTGGATTGAGTAGATACAAGTCATTGTGATCGAATTTTTATTGCTTATACTGATGGCTTTTTTGACAACCATGGTGTGGAAGTATATTAGTGACATGCTATTTTGGATTGAGGATATTTGGATCGCAATGTTTAACTTTCCCCCTTAGATATTGCTGCTGTAATAAGAGCCCCCACCACCCCCTCTACAGAACCAAACCGCTATTTGCAGCTGAGTAACAGGATGAGACATCATACCAGGCTCCTTTTTCATGGCTGTAAAAATGTCTACTGCCTAACCAGGGTTGTGCAGAATATTTGCATTGTACTTTGTTTAAGATTTAAAGAATGTAAAGAAACTGCATTACTAATATATCTTACTGTCTGAAATCCCATTAGGACAAAAACTTAAGTGGAAAATTCTTCTGTTGGGAAGCAGGTGGTGTTAACCCCATTGTTGGAAAAACAAGTTGAACACCTTTGGCACCTAGCCACGGAATTAAGCTATTTGTCTGATATTTTGTACATCCCTATGTGGAACAGTGTGTTGAATTGTAATCCTTTTGGATTGTAATTTTGGTAGTTTAAAAATCTGTGGACAAGGAGGAAACAGTTAAACATATTGAAACTAGAATGGCTGAGCCATTCTTGGCTTGCATGAGGCAATAGATCATATCTAAAAAAATCCACCAAAAGTAGTAAATAGCTCAAACAACCAAAAGTGTATGCCAGAACAAAAGCCAGCTGATGGATTGCATTTGTTATTGTAAAGGTTTGTAATTTTCAGTACAAAACATGTTGCTGGTTAGAATCATTGTTGCACCTTGAAATACCATGTCTGCTTTACAAATATGTGGTGTTCAGTGTTATGCTTATCGCCAAATGTTGGCTATGAACTAAAGAGGACCAGCAGTCACTTTAAATACAAATCACTGAACCAAAGCATTTATTCATGGAGTGGGATCCTTATTTTGACACTGCAGTTATATTACTGTAATCTGGTAGACAGTGAAGTCATGAGATCCCTTTTACTTGCTATGCTACTTTAAAAACCACCCCACCCCCTGTCAATACCATTGGTATATTTGTGAAATGAAAACACCTATTCAGTTGACCTGGAACTATTATAATTATATTTTCAAGGTTTAACCACCCTTCCCCTATCGTTTAATTAAAAAATAAACATCTGTACATTGTTCTGCTAGAAAAATAAACTTGTTTTAAGCTTGCTGTTTTCTGCAAATGTCAACTGTATGTCTATTTCAGGAGTGAGATGATCAGAGTATTTACACCAAAAAACATACTCGTTATACCAAGATAAAAGTAAATTTGCATGTAAAATATATAAAATGGTGAAACCAACCATAGTGAACATGCTAATGTTGGTTTCACTATTTTTTATTATTTCTCCCCAGACAAGTCTGCACCATCGGTACTTCAGTGTCTTTCCACCTGGTTGTAGCTAATTGTAAACTGGATGTCTGTGACTACCACTTACTTTTCAATTTTTGGCCTCATCATTGAGAAATGTTCAACCCTGTAAATGGGTAGGAACATAAAATGGGAACAACAAAACAAAGCCAACTTTTTCAATGGGTGGCTTTACCTGTGACCCACGTTATCCAATTCTGTAAAACCACATTCCTATAAAAATGCAGATTTTATATTTAAAATGTATTTATTTTTTTAGAATTTCATTCTGGTTTATAAAATCTGTAATCATATTGTAAACAGCACAAGTGGATAATGTGGTGGCCACCCTAGTATATGTTGTTGAAACTGACCTGCATGTCTGTATTTTTTGTGAAAATGTGATATTCTTAATCTGCACAGTAAACATCAGTGTGCGATTTCCTTGTTACAGATGGCAGCCCAGCGGCAGCGTGCGCTAGCCATCATGTGTCGAGTTTACGTGGGCTCAATTTACTATGAGTTGGGGGAGGACACTGTCCGACAAGCTTTTGCTCATTTTGGACCCATCAAAAGCATAGATATGTCCTGGGACTCGGTCACCATGAAACACAAGGTGAGAGCTCTTTCTTTTTTTATGAAGAATTGAATAGCTGTTACTTGATTATTAAGGATTATTTCTGTCTCTGCAATGAGTGATTTAAGGGGACATGCCAAGAGTAAAGCATGTTACTGTACAATACCATCTATGTAAAGGGACACATTTGGCACTTGCTAGAACATGTATCACAGAAACTACTCCATTGTGTGATACTGCTTCCTCCCAGTACAGCAGTGATTTTAAAATTCCATAATTTGATTGTGTGTGTGTATATAAAAAAAAAATACACTTCCTCAACTCATGCAAGATTGAACGTTTTAAATAAATTACTGAATTTCCAGTTTGTTTTTGCAGGGATTTGCCTTTGTGGAGTATGAAGTCCCAGAGGCAGCACAGCTTGCTCTGGAACAGATGAACTCGGTCATGCTGGGAGGCAGAAACATCAAGGTGAGGAATTATTTGATCACATCTTCAATGGTTTAGTACTAAAGCTTAGCAGCAGAGTCTCAACAGGTGGCAGTAATCCTTTCTCACCCTTATTGATGACGGACGTCAGTAAGTAGTGACCTACAAATCACACTGCTGTTCAGGTGCATTTAAAGTATATTTTTTAGAAGTCCACAAGTATTGATTTATTTTCTTGTAGGTGGGCAGACCAAGTAATATTGGCCAGGCTCAGCCCATCATTGACCAGCTAGCAGAAGAGGCACGGTCCTTTAACCGGATCTACGTGGCATCCGTACATCCAGACCTGTCTGATGAGGACATCAAGAGTGTCTTTGAGGCTTTTGGGAAAATCAAATCCTGCATGCTAGTCAGAGACCCCACTACAGGCAAACATAAAGGTTACGGCTTTATTGGTAAGTGTCTGCATCCAACTCCAGCCAAAATGCAATCAGTGTTAGTGTTGTATTAAAAGTACATGTGTATATATTAGTGCTGGGACGAACACAGTATTTTCATGTTCGGATATTTGCTCATAATTTAAATATTCATTCTTTTTCAAAGGGTAATAAGTCATTGTATTGCTCAGAACGCAGGCAGAGACAGCATAGCGGCAGGGGGGCGTGGCCCCTGTGTGTGCTTTTTATTTTACAGCAAGATGTTACAATATGTAACACGTTGAAGTAGAAAAATATCCCAGGAGTAAAGAATATGTTGTTGGCCTTACTTTACCCCAGTCAATTAATTACAAAACAAAGGATGCCCAATAGCAGTTCAAGTTAAATGTTTTGTTTATTCCTGAAATAAACAGTACATGAAGTTGACACTGCATTTTGTTTATTTTGTTTTTTTCATTCCTTGACATTGCTGTTTCTTCACAGTAAACCGTGGCCATAGACATGTTTTCATAAAGTAATAACATGAGCTTTACTTGTGTTTTTTTGTAGCTGAACAAGCAGATCGAAAGTTGAAATTTAACTTTAAACAAATGTGGAAATGGCGTTGTAAAATTAAGGGGGGGGAGGGAGGGGGACAGCTCACTGTTTTGGTTCTCGTTTTATTACATTCCACATAAGTCGTAACAAATATATAATATATGCAATTTATATAAAAAAATCACTACACATTTCCAGGAAGTTGGGCACTGTTTAAGCGAGGTATTTCAGAATGACATGATTTCCTTTTTTCTGTCCCATGAGATTCTGACTCGCTCTAAAGCACCACAATGCTTTTTTGACCCATATGGCCTTCCGTAGAGATCACTATGTGTGCGCCTGCATAATCTGGTTTGTTTACTTTTTGCTGTCAAACTTTTGAAGAGGCTCAAGAGCTGCTATTTTGATCCTGTGGTGTCTTTTGCAGAATATGAAAAGTCTCAGTCGTCTCAGGATGCTGTGTCTTCCATGAACCGTTTTGATCTGGGAGGTCAGTTACTGTGTGTCGGTAAAGCGGTCACTCCGGCCAATGCACTTCTGGCCCCCATGACCCCTGGTGGCTTACCGCCTGCTGCAGCAGTGGCAGCGGCAGCAGCGACAGCCAAGATCACAGCGCAGGTGAAATGTTTCAATTTCTAAATCATTGGAAATATTCCAGTTTTTTTACACACACACACACACAAAAAAAAATGTTTGTCACTTTCCTTCAACTAATCTTTTTGTCTGCCTCTTGGCTAACACTTGCCTGGTAAAGAACCCAGGTCTTTATGCATGAATGCAATTGTCCCAGCATTTGTGCAATCGTGTTTGGTTTATATTGAAATAGAGGCATGTAGAAGCTGGAAGATGAAACTTGTCCATTGCTCATGCTGTTTTCTCTTTGTGCCTCAGGAAGCAGTAGCTGGAACCTCGGCACTGAATGCGCTCACAACTCCAACACTGACGCTGGGACAGACACTGGGACAGACATTGGGACAAACGTTTGGACAGTCATTGGGACAGCCACTGGGGGCTCTACCCCAGGCAATGATGGCAGCACAAGCACTGGGCGTCTTCTCAGGTATGGAGAAAAATCCACTAAATGGGTCAGCAAAGTGCAAAATGACATTTTATTTATGTTGGTTACCCCCGCAAGGAAAATGTATACTAATGGGGCAGGAGGGGGGTGTAGATGGAGGGGCAGGGGACTTTTTGTCATTTGAAACAGATCTAAAATAGAGAGGGAGAAAAATAAATAATTGCTTTTTAAATGCCAACTATCATGAAAAACAAGGCAATCTCCATAATAGCATTTCACATTTCCTTAAGAGACTTGTACTCCGTTAAGGAACCACATCTTCCACTTTACAGCCACTATTTTTTTCCCATGTTCATTTTACTTCATATTTATAAATGTCTATATTGTGAGCAGTGTTCCCTCTAAGGCTAAAATGTGTGCATTTTCCACAATAAGTGGTAACAACCTTTGCACCCAGTTTACTAACTTTCGCAAGTTACACCTAAATATCAACCTCAGTCGAGACTCCCAACATCTCGACGTAAATCATTTTGGCAGGGTGGGCGAAGCAGGCATCTGGCAAGTCTGCCTCTGGTGAGGGCTGGTCGGTGCTGCACGGTGCTGCTCATGAACTTTGCAGCTTTGAATTGGTTGTATAATTGAATACTAAATCAGTGAAGCACAATCTTCCTGCATTATTTAGAAGTATAAATACTCTGGTAAACAAATAAATCACAATACTCATACTTTTGACGGTTTTTGTGTTTAAAAAATATACAGTAATTGTTACAGCTGTGTATAATGGTATTTAAAACAGGATTAATTTATCTGCCTTTTTACATATTCGCCCTGAAGGCCTTTGCACAGTGGTTCTGTTCCGTCATTTAGAATCAGTCATCCGAAAGTCATCCGTCAATCCATTGCACACTAGATGCGTTAATATCGTACTTCAGAGCGCTGATGTGCAGTAGAGACTTTGTAGTAAGTATACCTAGTTTCAGTATTTTTTAATAAAAAAATATACAATTCTGTTAATTCTTACATAACTTTGAACACAAATGTAGTATAAATTTAATGATCAGCAAAAGCTGATGGAAAATGTTTGCTAATTATTACGTTTCTTGCTGTTGTAGTAAATATCGCTGCTGTAAAATATATATATAGGGAAACTAGCAATGAGCTACCAAAAATACTTTCCATCACTCATGTACTTCCCCTGTTTTCTGACTTAAGCACTGACTGCTGTTGCCCTGTCATGCTTTTTTCTCTGATATGTGTCTCCAGGTTAGGCCATTGTTTCTTTACTTCCTCTACACAATTGAAATAAAAAGTATATGCTTTTAATAACCTATTCTGCACAAAATCCACGTTTTCATGTTTTATAATACATATCATTCATGCCCAAGTCCACGGCAATGTCTTTCCATATGTGTTTTTTTTTCCCAGTCTTTGTAATCTTTGGATTTATCAAAGTAATTTATTTTTTGGTGGCACACAATTTGATTTTCCATTTTGTTCAAGAACCCATCTGTCTTCACAGTCTTTCATTGGTAAATGTCATTTTTAACGCATGCCAAATCGGATCCAATCAAACTTGTTTCGATTCCAAAATTGATGCATCACCGTTGTACGACAATGACGGACTCAGTGTGCAAGGTGCAATAGGGAATTCACATGATCGTTTTTTTCTGTTTAGACGCACGTTAAATTCAGATGCGTTATCGGATCCAGTGTGCAATGGCCTTTTAGTCTGGTCACACCTCTGTCAGATATGCGACGGTTACTGTAATTCTTAGGTTTTCCTGCTTATTTTACTGCCAGCAGTGAGCCAAGTGATGTCTCTAAACATTGACAGGTTTGAAGTGTGGTAATATTTATTTATTTATTTTAACTAACAACATTATTTATTTAATTAATACATTGATAAAAAGTGGGGGAAAAATTGGAATTGGCAATTTTGAAAAAAAATAATTTGGTATTCCCAAGAATGGAAAAATGTGTAGCCCTAAAGAGGGTTACAATTGAAGGCAGTGCAGACGCCAGTGTTTTATACACAGGGTTTGTACGCTAGTCTGGAAGTCTGGAAAAAGTATGGAAAAATGCCAAACTGATTTCCAGGGCTTTGAAAATGCTTGAAAAACCATGTCTTGAAAGTCTTAAGTCTGGAATTTTACTAGTATCACAGGAGAATGAAAATAATTACGCGTTTTTTTTTGTTTGTTTCTTTTTAATAATTGATTTTGAAAGCAGGTCAGCAGCTCTAGCGACAGCTGTCTAGGCAATTTGCTAATAGTCGCAACTATATTGCTTGCAACTGTACTGTATTCTTCAAAGAATAGGATATAGCCAAAATACTGGATGCAGCATGCCACAAAGAGGTACTGTACTTGTATTCACAGTCTCATTGCTATTATTATTATTATTATTATTATTATTATTATTAGTGGGGCTTGCGAAGCAAGAGTCCCCACTTTAAATCTTCGACATACTTTATTATTCTTTGGCATGCTACTCCTCTTACACAGTTTAAGCTAGAAACAGCGTTCAAACTTTAAAACGTGTAGACCGGTCTGGAATAGCGTGCTTGTATGCAACTTTTTGATAGTTTTTTGTCTGTTTTTGTCCATTGTCCATTTGTTCATTCACTTTAATGGGACTTTTTTCAACATTCTAAAGCTCTAAAAACTCTCAGACTTCCAACATTCTATTTACTGTAAATGATGTAACCTTTGACACAAATCAGCTACTATGACCACTTTCCCAACAAGACAAAAAGTTAGAGCATATGTAATCTTCCTCTGCTTCTCTGCTATTCAAATCTGAAATCAAAACAGAAATAACTTTTACCAATCAAGAGGTACAGCTGTTTTAGTAACCGCACCAACTTCTTTCAGTGGGCTACTTCCCACTGTTGAATTAACTGTCATATAACTTTGAGAAGTTTCAAATTGTAGCACATTCTGAGCATGAGACAATTGGTGAACGGTGACATTTGACACAAATCAGCTACTTTGAGCACTTCCCCAACAGGTTAGACAAAACATTAGTGTATGAAATCTTTCTCTACTTCTCTGCTTTTCAAATCTGAAATCAGTTAAAAAATATCTTCTACCAATCAAATGGTACAGATCTGATGAAATGTGTGATCTAACAGCCCCACAATCCAAAGTAATAAGGTTGATATAGTAGTCTATCAAAATAATCAGACCAATTATTTGACTAAATTTAACTGACTGTATGTAACTGCTTTGCTTTAAAAAGTAAAACTTTTTAAACTTCTTCCACTACCACAAAAATACTTTTAGAGCTAAAGCAAGCTCCACAATTTTGCTTGTAAAGTTACTATCTAAATAATAATAATAATAATAATAATAAGTGGTAGTAGTGACACATACTTTAATAATAAAGAAAATCAAAGAATAAAAACAGTACTAATATTAATAATTTAGCTAATGCCTTTATCCAAGGTGACTTCCTTAACTTAATCCAGCAGCTTGTTCGTTTTGGGTTGTCCTTTCACTTTAGCGAACAAAAGGCTTTGGACCCAAAGAGGGTTATAGCGAGGGTGTACTGTATTTAGTATTTGATTTGTATGTTTAATATACAACACTTGCACATTTTAATATATAATGCATGAGCATTTGTTATTTCATTTTTGTTATTTTTCTCCTCCCACAGTGTTCAACATTTAACAGAGGGTATAAAGAAGTTTGTATCAGAATCCAATATCATGCCTTACAAAAAAAGTAGTATACTGCAAGTATACTTGTGCCAACTTGCAGTATACAACTTTTTATATTCTCTTTGTAAATAATGCAACATAGTTCTCAAATATTGGGCATGTCTTAGATTGTATCTTACTTCTCTTTTGCCTACCTGCCTTGTCTCTTGCTAGATATGCACCTCCAGATTCTGACAAATACTTTTAGAAAACCAGGTGCAACTTCTCTGCGGCTGCCTGCCTATGTGGCTAGCTATCAAAAAACTAGTAGAAACTAACTAAAACACAAGTCTGGGAAAAACAAATGGAAGTCTGGAAGAAGTATGGAATTTTGATGTTGAAAGTGTATGAACCCTGTGTGCAGTAGTATAAAGCAATTTTTGCCGGCATGCAGTCTATATCTGATAACTGACAGGGCTGCATTTATGATAGGATCTCAGACACTTGGCGAGAGCCGAGTTCAAATCAGCATGAAGTTTTAACTACTACTCTCGTGTAATGGAAATCAAGATGACTAAAACAAATTGATTTGTCACACAGGTGTGAACCAAATGCAGCCACTCCTTCCAGTGATCCCACAGGTTGGTTTAGTGAACCCGGTCCTGTCCACCCCTCCAGCGCTAGCGGCCGCCGCAAAGGCCAAGAAGGAGAAAGAGGAAGAGGTGGGAGTGGATGGGGAGCGGACAGAGATGCTGAGCGAACAGGAGCACATGAGCATCTCCGGCAGTAGTGCTAGACATATGGTCATGCAGAAACTGATGAGGAAACAGGAGGTGAGTGCAATAATACATCCCTCTACACAGCATGACCAGCTTCTCTGCCTAGTGCCTTTGTATTGTATGGTATGTAGTATTTCTGAAAGAAACTTCTTAAGCAAACTGATCAGTGTTTGTCAAAGACTTTCTTTTAGTAAGAAGTGTTGAATATCATTTATGTATTCAATTCAACTCTGCTGAGTATCTATCCTGCATTCATTCATCCACTGTACTGTTCCAAATTAAGCCACTTTTTATAATTATAAATAATGGTAGAACATAACCTACAAAAATGAACCACCCCTCCTTGTACGTGTGTTTCTGCGCAGTCGACGGTGATGGTGCTTCGGAACATGGTTGGTCCCGAGGACATTGATGATGACCTTGAGGGCGAGGTGACGGAGGAGTGTGGGAAGTTTGGGGCAGTGAACCGCGTGATCATCTACCAGGAGAAGCAGGGGGAGGAGGAGGACGCCGAGGTGATCGTCAAGATATTTGTAGAGTTCTCAACGGCAACCGAGATGGACAAAGGCATCGAGGCGCTGAATGGGCGCTGGTTTGGAGGCAGGAAAGTCATCGCTGAGGTGTACGACGAGGAACGCTTCAACAACAGTGACCTGTCTGCTTAAATATTTGCTCTCTTTTTATTAAATATTGTTTTGAGGAGGGGAGGGGGGGTGGTTGGATTGTGTGTAAAGAAACTATTTTGTTTATTTTGACCATTCCATATTGTGAAGGACTGGATATTCATGATGTTTCATGTTTTTGTTTTTTTTTTTCTTTTCTGAAGTGCAGAGTAAATAATTCCATTACCAGCTGGATATTACTTAGTGTGTTCCTCTTTTTTTATTTATGTTTAGCCAGGATAAATCAATTGGCAGCATACAACAGCTTTAAATCTCAAATCAGTCCCAGAATAAACTTTTGTTTTGAAATGTTCTCAGTGTTTGGGTAACAGAACTTGGTTGGAATGAATGCTACAATTCCATACTATATGGAATAACTTCTAACATGTTGCTGCAGGGTTCATGAAGTTGACTGTTTTAAAGTTATTGAGAATCTGTGAGCCAATGACACATTCCTGTTTTGTGGAGCTGAGGGTACAGTGGTCTATGCACTGGGAAAATATTCAAGATAATATCAGTGGTGATAATGTGTATGTCTGGTCCAGACAACAGCATCAGGTCAGAGCTCTGCTGAATTTCTGAAGCCAGACAGCCAAGTGTTGTATATGCATTGTACCTGCACTGTCTCTTCAAAACCAGTGGATGAAAGTGTAAGTATAAGCATATTACATAGGCATAAAAATGATTTTATGTATATCATACATATGGTACAATTATTTTATATATAAAAACAGCTGGATTTCAGCATCCAGTTGATAACTCTGTTTATCCCTATAGTTCTTTAGGTAACATTTTGCAATGGGTTTTACTGAACCCTAGTTTCTTTTGGAAGCCCATTCCAAAGTACAGTATTGGTAGCCTGCAACTGAAAGGGTGCCCTTCCAAGGTTGATGAGATCTACCACTCCTAAAAGCTGAATACCTTGTTTTAGTAATGACTGTTAGGGTTGCATAACTATGATTTTTGTATAGATGTTCTATTTTCTAATGATAGCAGGAGGCAGAAATCACTATGCACACCCCTAGCAACGGTCATTTAAAAAACCACCTCACTTCAGAATGTCAGCTTTTAGGAGTATTTTCAGAAGTAAAAAATAAACTGGTTTAAAAAAAAAAAAAAAAAAAAAAAAAAAAAAGCTTGGGGACAAACGGTAAATGTGAATTATACAAAACACGTAATGGGGGGCAAAACAATTCAATGTTCCAAAAATGTAAATAGTATAAATTAAATCACTTAAATAACACTATGTAACACAATTTTTGTTCCTGGGTAGTAAGTGTTATTTCCCAATTGCTTATGCCTCAAAGGTATAGAAAATGGCTATTATTCCCCACAAACTTTGCTTTTGTGACCAGGACAGTGATATTTTGAAATTTACCTATTTCCAATGAGAAAACGGGCGAATTTGTGTCTTTTCGTTCACATAAAGTCAGAAAAAAACAACATATGAATCCAAATTAACATGTATTTATACTAAAGTAATACAAAAATGACTACAAAAGATTTAGAAGTGAGTATTTTTTCGAGATTTACGATTATACTGTAAATCACTTTCACGAATCAGCCCCCAAATGTAGTCTCCCATCATGTTCTCGTTATACTGTCCTCGGTAGCGGCGTTCAAAGTCCTGTATATCCTGGTGGAAGCGCTCGCCTTGCTCCTCCGAGTACGCTCCCATGTTCTCCTTGAATTTATCAAGATGAGCATCAAGGATATGGTCTTTGAGGGACATCCTACAGCCCACTGTGCCGTAGTTCTTCACCAGAGTCTCAACCAGCTCCACATAGTTTTCGGCCTTGTGATTGCCCAGGAAGCCCCGAACCACTGCGACAAAGCTGTTCCAAGCCGCTTTCTCCTTACTAGTGAGCTTCTTGGGGAATTCATTGCACTCCAGGATCTTCTTTATCTGTGGTCCGACGAAGACACCGGCTTTGACCTTTGCCTCAGACAGCTTAGGGAAGAAGTCTTGATGGTACTTGAAAGCTGCCGACTCCTTTTCTAGAGCTCTGACAAATTGTTTCATAAGGCCCAATTTGATGTGCAGTGGTGGCATCAGCACCTTCCGGGGGTCCACCAGTGGCTCCCACTTGACGTTCCTCCCCACAGAGAACTCGGTCCACTGTGGCCAGTCCCGCCTGTGGTAGTGCGCCTTGGTGTCCCTGCTGTCCCAAAGGCAAAGATAGCAGGGAAACTTGGTAAAACCGCCTTGGAGACCCATCAGGAATGCCACCATTTTGAAGTCTCCTATGACCTTGATGCCATCTCAGAAAAATGCAGATATGTATCCACTTAGGCAGCTGGAACTAAACTGAACTGGTGGGCTTAAGGCCCCTGTATTTATACTACTATTTATATTACTGGAAAGTTCTAGAAGTTACTCCAAGTTTACTCAGCACTGAATCTATCTGGAATGTTCTGGAAAATAGGTAAATTTCAAAATATCACTGTCCTGGTCACAAAAGCAAAGTTTGTGGGGAATAATAGCCATTTTCTATACTTTTGAAGCATAAGCAATTAGGAAATAACACTTACTACCCAGGAACCAAAAAAAAATAAAAATATTTGTTACACAGTGTAATTAGCTAAGTCAATAATTTCATAAATATTACTTGTCCCACACTAATGCAACCATCATCTGTTGATTTTACTTTTAAAAGCAACATCGTCCCAAATTAATTCTGAAATGTGACTAACATAAGAAAAGTTACAAATGAGAGGCCATTCGGTGGTTAGTAGCTTATTGATCCCAGAATCTGATCAAGCAGCTTCTTGAAGGATCCCAGGGTGCCGGCTTTAATAACATTACTGGGTAGTTGGTTACACTCCCACAATTCTCTGTTTAAAAAAAAAAAGTGCCTCCTATTTTCTGTTCTGAATGCTCCTTTATCTAATCTCCATTTGTGACCCCTGGACCTTATTTCTTTTTTCGGTCGAAAATGTCAATTCCTTTTATAATTTGGAATGCTTGAATCAGATCGCCGCGTAGTCTTTATTCAAGACTTAATAGATTCATTTTTTTTAGCCTATCTACATATGACATGCCTTTTAAACCAGGAATAATTCTGGTCGCTCTTCTTTGCACTCTTTCTAAAGCAGCATTATCCTTTTTGTAGTGAGGTGACCAGAACTGAACACGAGGTCTTACTAATGTATTGTAAAGTTTTAACATTACTTCCCTTGATTTAATTTCAACACTTTATACTATATATCTGAGCATTTTGTTGGCCATTTTTATAGCTTCCCCACATTGTCTAGATGAAGACATTTCCAAGTCAACATGAACTCCTAGCTCTTTTTCATAGATTCCTTCAATTTCAGTGTCTCCCATATGGTATTTATAATGGACATTTTTATTGCCTGCGTGCAGTACCTTGCACTTTTCTATATTGAATGTCATTTGCCATGTGTTTGTCCAGTTCTGAATGCTGTCTAGATCATTTTGAATGACCTTTGCTGCTGCAACGGTGTTTGCCACCTCCTATTTTTGTGTAGTCTGCACGTTTAACAAGTTTGCTTACTATACCAGAATCTAAATCATTAAATGTAGATTAGGAAGAGCAGCGGACCTAATACTGATACCTGTGGTACTCCACTGGTTACCTCGCTCCATTTTGAGGTTTCTCCTCTAATCAGTACTTTCTGTTTTCTACATGTTAACCACTCCCTAATCCATGTGCATGCATTTCTTTGAATCCCTACTGCGTTCAGTTTGAGAATTGATCTTTTATGGGGGACTTCGTCAAAAGCTTCCTGGACATCTAAATAAACCATGTCATATGCTGTGCAATTATCCGTTGTCCTATGATGCATCCTCAAAAAAATCAAGCAGGTTAGTTAGATAAGTTCTCCCTTTGCTAAAACCGTGCTGACTATCTCCCAGCATACTGTTCCCATATAGGTAATTTTCCATTTTGGATCTTAGTATAGTTGCCATAGGTTTTACATATAATAGAAGTCAGGCTTATTGGTCTGTAGTTACCTGGTTCAGTTTTGTCTCCCTGGTAGGCACACAAGCTTCCTCGTAAACTGAATAGTATCTGGAAAGTTGAATGCCTTTTGAAATCTTTTAATTTGTCTCAGTGAATCAAGCAAAGATTTATGTGTTTTTGTATACACATCATCATTTACAAAAGCATAGACACGCAAGACTGGCTGGGGATTGCTGCCAGTGACTTTCCATTGAAATGTCTAAGAAAATAAACGTTTATGCGCATTACGATTATTCACAAGTAATCATACAATATTGTACGCTAGATTGTTTCCATTGAAACACAGATCTATCGTATAAACTCGTCACCGTGATGACATTATGTGCGGGGCTAAAGTTATTCGTAATAAATAAATAAGTACGCTGGCTAGAAAGTTGTTCACCAGTCCATTTCAATTCCATTTCTCAACTTTAAACCAAAAAAATAATTGAATGTCTTGCTAAACGGATTGACTGGTTTAATAAAACTTTAGTTAGGTAAACGTATTGGAGCCACATACCGAATCCAACCTAATCTGTATGATACCTAGCGCATCCTTACACGGTAAATTAATGAATCAGACTTGTTACAGTGGACGTCCCTTTCAGCATCCAGCTGTAATATGATTCTTCTCTCTTGTTTCAATTCACGAAAAAAAAGCATTAGCATGCACAGTTTAAAACTTTAGAATAAGAGAGGAGAGGTACAGCTGGCCAGAAGTTTTGCATCAACTAGATTTCTGAGACTAAAACTATATAAACATAATTTAGATATTTAATTTAACATCATGTAATCAATAAAACTACAAAATGGTATGTAATTCAATATGATAAGGTAACATTATTCACAGGTTTCATTCGACTTCATCAGCAAAATTAGTTAATTCTAGGTGATGCAAAGCGTTTGCCATATCTGTACAGACACCATATTTAACCCGGGACACCTCGCACTAAAACATAGCGCCGATACCGCTGCACAAAAGAGCCGGCTCCTTTGCAAAGAGCGTATATCGGGCTTATGTCTCTGTGTGTAATTATGTCACCTACCAGCCCCGCTGCTACCTTCCCCCGTACACGCTACAATACTATAATCTACAGTATTTTTAAATTCGCATAATAGCTACATTTATGCAAACGAAGCCTGTTTCCATTGGGCTAATCGCACGTTTTTCGTTTAAACGTTTCCTTGTAGAGAATTAACAGCTCCAATGGAAACATAGTGGGTCAAGCCAGGATCGTTCGCAAGGTGGCACTGCGAGATCTAAACAAAAAAGTAGTGTATTCGCAAGAAATAGCTCACCTCCGCTGCAACGGGTGTCGCTGTGGATGCTGGACGACGTAAGCTTTTTTTGGAGTGCGGATCGGCGGAGGAGGAGCAGTGGGCGAGTCGGAGACAACAACAAGGCGGAGTTGGGCTGGCAGCAGCGGGGAGAGATCGGCTGCTGCTGGATTGAGTGAAGAGACACACGGGGTGGAACGCAAAGAAACTCCCCGGCAGGCAAACACATATGTCCAACTTCTTGCATGTTGAAAGACTCTTTGCTAAGGAAGTATTATCATTTTTTAAATCGATCGAAGTACAGGACTCGGAGCCTGAGCCTTGGGGAACCCGTCAGATAGAGCGACACTGCCGGGGATAGGGGAGTCCAGCCTCGGCCTGCTAATGCAAGGAGCAAACCCGAGTGGTTTAGCTTTAATTTCGCAAAAGACAACTGGTATTGGATTGACATTTTGATTGCATATCTTTTATCATTCAAAAGATTCTGCGATTTTTGTAATATATCGCTTTTAATTGGAAGACAAAAGCCAAGGACCCGCTGATTTTCCCGTTCTTTATTTAGCACGGCTTGATACGTCTTGTCCTACTGGCACGGTGTTACGCTTGGCTCTCCGGGGAGGCGTAGCATTTGTTTCTCCTCTGAATGGGATTGAAAGGAAAGCGGTGCTTTGGATTTGAATTCGTTTTGGATTGAACACAGCTTTGTCTCAGATCCTTTAATTCACCAAAAAAATATCGATGCATTTATCAGAAAGCCACGCATATTACAGCAAAACGCACATCGTTAAAACTATTTGTAAATAAAAGTTGATTATTTTTAAAACAAAAATAAGGCTTTTTATTAAGGATTATAGAGGTTTCATCTTAGAAAGAACACTCTTTAATTGCATCATCTTGTGTTTTGCTTTTAACTACACCGCGCTTGTGTTGATTTATGCTGTATAAATGTATCGCATACAGTAACTGCAGTGAACTGAAAGTATTGAAGCAGAAGTGGAGACACAAATAAACAGGATTGTTTCTGTTGATTCTTTTTAATCTTTTCTGGAGGACCACTATCGTTAACTTTTTTTTTTGTTTTTGTGGCGGGGAACTTTTAGTTGGATACGGTGTTTTCGGCCTCGCTCCCCCATTTTTTCGTCCCCCCCGATGCGGAGTGTCTGATCAGCCCCGTGTCCCTCTCCAGACGGCGGTCGGAGATGTTGAAGTGTATCCCTCTGTGGCGCTGTAACCGCCACGTCGAGTCCGTCGACAAGCGGCACTGCTCCCTGCAGACTGTGCCGGAGGAGATCTACCGCTACAACAGGAGTCTTGAAGAACTGCTGTTGGATGCCAACCAGCTGAGGGACCTGCCCAAGGTAAATGGCTCATTCACACTGCACTTGCACAATTATATAGGGCTATTTGAATTGCTTCTATGTTACAGAGTTTGATAGCCTTATGGTTCTCGTGTGTGGATTCCAGCATGGTAGGTTTGCAGCTCTCCTGCAGAATGTAACGCACCTTGTAGATCAGGAATGTGTTTAATAAGTCAATTAAGACGGACAGTCAGTATATAGTTATGATAGTATCATTTTCAATAAAATCCCAGCTTTTTCTAAGAATGATTACAGTTCTCTACCTGGGATTTCGCAGTACAGTATACATGCATGGTGTCTCAAGTGTTTCTCCTTAAACTCGTTTTTTATTTAATTGCGTACTTTTTATAATGGTAGTTTACAACAGTATGTATTTATAAAAGTGATAGTTGGTGCTTTTTAAATGCTATGCACAACTCTGTTCATCATTGACAGGGTCGGAGGGGGTTGTGTCAGTGTTTCCGCCTTCGTTTTTATTTTCATGCAGTAATTAACAGGTTATGCTGTAATAGCGTAAAAGTATGCTATTTATGGCGATGAAGCCTAATGTACCCTTGGCTGTGTATTATGTTGAATATTCAAGCACATGGTCATTTTACAAAGAAGGGAATGTGTTTCTATTTCCTTGCTACAGCACATCCTGGTTTAGTGCTTCATAAACCTGTTGTCACCACCAGGATGAACCTGTAGACTCACAGCTGAGTAAAATAAGATTGGTTTGTACCCCCACAAGCACTCCGTTTGCTGGAGGGCTGTGCCTGTGCACACAGCTTTCTGAGCAAACTATTGAGAGAAATGATGTGGACAAAACTGGAATATGATTAGTTATTTTCCCCGATTCTAACATTTGTGTTGAGACACATTTAGTCTTTTCAGATGGGTTCAGAAGACTACATTTGCTTGAACTTAATGTCTCCTCCACTAGCCTCTTAATTGTAGTGCAGGGCCGGGGTGCAGCGAAACACCCTGAAAATGATCTGGAATGTCGGCCCAGTGCAGTACTGATTATGAAAAGTAAGAGGCTATTTCCATATTGAAGTTTTGCCTATTTTCAGTGTGCATCAGTTGAAAAATGCATAGCTCTACTTCATACAGGGCTATAGTATTCTACTAGTTATGTAATACAAAAAGAAAATAAGCTTCTTTAAAAAATGTTACACTTTTTTTGATTAGTAGATCTTTGAATCCTAGTGCAACTGGCTGTGTCAAAAATCTAATGTTCTGAAGCCTAGACTAGTTCTTTAGTAATTGCCATTCAATTCTCAGCTGTGCAGGTGTGTGGTTGGCTTGAAAGCAAATAAAAAAATCCTGTTGCAGAGTAGTGCGAGTAACTGCAGGTTTTGGAAGCTGTTTATTTGCTTTGAGCCAGGGTACACTGATTTTAAGAATACAGAATAAAGTGAAAGTAGAGAAATTTATTAGCTAGTTGCTTCATCAGTACTGATTTAAAACAACCCTGCTTTCCTGTTAAAGTACAACATGCTGAAATAATCAGGCGAATGAATTTGCATGTGTTGCCTTTGTACACATTGGCCCCATGTTTACCAAAAGAAGGCTCTGCTCCAGGGGGAAAAATGTGGACAGTGTGGTTGATTTTAGTTGGATATGATGATGTTTTGATTTTAATTATGTCTTATCTGCCAGAAAAGTTGGATCGGAAATCCATGTTGGATAAATTATGGCAATTCCAGGGCTGGAAATAAGACCCCCATTGCATAGCAGTTCAATCCATTCCTAGTTTTACTGTGAGTTTAATAAGACACACCTGAGCTTGTTGCCTATACACTGTGGCTAATCAAGCGTGTAGCAAAACCCTGAATGGGTGAAACTACTACAGTATGTAATAGGAGTCTTATTTCCATCCCTGTTCTCTCTACCTCCTTCTGGTTTTATCTCGAAACTGGGTAGAAGTAGGATCGCATACAGACAGAAGATTGCTGTTTCTAACTGAAGCCCTCCTGGAGAGGACTTAATGTCTTTCAGTTTTAGTTTTAGTGGGAGCACCGCGTTACAATGAGGAAACCGATTCCCTGGTACTTGAACAAACTTGCTGCAGTGCCTCTGCATTTTTGAAAAGCAGCCATGAAGGGGCTGAAGCCCTGCAGTCCTGCTTCTGCCTCACACACAAAGCTTGAAGGGAGTGCCTGCAGGCAGCAGCACTCCCATTTCACTGGAGGCCCTGTGGCTCGCTCATACTGCTGCCAGGCAAAATTGTTGGTTGGTTGACTGTTTGAGCAGTCTGAAGTAGAGCCTTGCTGCCCGACCCGAGCCCAAAGGGGCCTGACAGTTTGTATATTATACTTTGGTATATTATACAAGTCGGTCAGTGTGTTATCAGTGAGTGGATTATGGTGTGTTTAATTTTAAGTGAGTATTTTTCTTTAGACTTCCTGTCTAAAAATTTGTCTTGTGAGTGAAGTGCTGCCGTGAGTGGTGAAAACGTGTAGCGTGCACGTCAGTTAACCAAAAATGTGTACGAAGGAGAGATTTTTCTACACTAAAAACATAGATTAACCCGTTTAATAGCACCTCGCTTAATATCATGCCCTGTTTATTAGCACGATTTTTGAAAAACCACTTGCCATGCACCATTTCTTTTGAGAAATTACCTCTCTTAATATCATCTCAAAAACCCGCTTATTGTCACGCTTTGTGCAGCCTGTCAAATGCTGTGTAGCTGGGCTTTACTAAATAACCACAGGATATAATTAATTTCAATGCAACTAACAACCAATAATCATCTTGGCTGACAAACTGACATTTTGTGCAGCCTGGCAAATACTGCGCAGGCTGTCTTAACGAGATACAGTTTAGTTACAAAACAAACTGTGCAGTTAGGGATGTCAAGGTATACCGGTTTTACGGGAAACCATGGTATAAACTGCCACGGTTTTGAAACCACGACCATTTTTCTATACCACGATTACCAAGTTCATGGTATCGGTGCGTTTTTGTATTCACCGTTTGTCCAGTGTTGAACCGCACCAGCATTTTGGAGTTTTGTTTCCTGATAATTTTAGTTTATGAATGAGCAAGACAGTGATGCAGCAACTGTTTCAGCCAATTGCTGTGCGGGTGCTGGCATTTAGCATCTCAACCAATTGGCAATAAGCAATACTATGCAAGGGCGGGCATTCATGGTTTTCAACCTATCGCTGATCGTATCCGCACCTGCTGCGAGAGATGGCATTTACTGTATTATGCTTTCGCTTGCTGTGATGGCAAACCTTAAAAATAAATCTCTAACTTGCAGAACGCCACATTTAAAATAATTGAGAATAAAACTGTTTTACTATGTTGTAGTAGCTGAGAGACTCAGGGGCTCCGGCAGCATGTGCATAAACTATGGGATCACAGTACAGCATAAACTCCGGGTGAGATTTTGTGCAAACAGCAGATCCCTCCAAGAAAATAGTTTGAACACTAATTTGAAGAAAGTGTAGTAATGTGTGTTTTTATTTTTCACACCTCATTAATGCAGTAGTTTCATTTGCATGGTAGTTTCTATACTGTCATTTATAAATTCTGTGACGTGTATAGAATACTTTTAATTCAAGCTGCGTAATTTGTCCCAGTGCTAAACAAAACAATTGCGTTGTACGTTCGGTTTTGCCAAGATCGTACCGTGTTGCAACTGCATCAAAAAGAAAATACAACTGCATAACAATTATAGCTTTCTACCACAGAATATATTCTTAAGTCTTGAGAGAAGTGGCTTATGACCAGTAAGTAAGTAATATTTTGTTTTTCAAATTGATGGAAACTTTATTTTCAACAAGTTTTGGAGCAGAAATTTAACTACAGCAATTTAACATTAAGATTAGTTATTTTTTTGTTAAATGACTTGACCACAGTGTATTTCTTTAGCCATTGAAGAAGGGATTACAAAAAAATGACATTATACCGTGGTACAACGATAACCGTGGTATAGTTTTATACCGTGACATCCCTAATGTGCTGTCATAGGCAAACGCAAAAACTCGGTTTATATCATGACCCTCTTTATATCATGAATTATGCCTGCAATATGATGTAAAGCGGGTTCATCTGTATATAGGCTGACAGAGTAAAAAAAGAAAAAAAATTACGACATTGTTGTATTCAGCAATAATGAAAGTCCATGTGGCTTTGTACAATGCAAATCTTGCAAAATATTACTGAAATAAGACAGCAAAAAGACTGGAAATTCATCTCTGCAGCGGCACACTGATAAAAGATGTATTCATCCTGTAGCTGTTTTAAAAGCCGTAGTTGTGGTGTAATATTTGTTGAAGGTGAATTTAGCAGTTTGATATGATATAGGCTTGTCTAAAATAAGTGTGTGAATTTGCAAGAGCCTTTGTGGCTATTTATGGTATTTTGAAGACGCCTGTTGTCGTTTTAATCATGCAGTGTTGGATTACTGGGAAAGGAAGTAAATGAGATACGATTAATTGAGGGTGATTTTTTTTTGTCTGTTTACACTTTAACTGGAAACCTGGAATACTCTACACTGAAGGTACTTGGTTTCAATAGCATGTGTTTGGGAATATATTTGTGGAGATGGGCGGGTATGGAAATATTTCAAAGGTCTCTGGCTTGGGTCGGTTCGGATTTGCTTGATCGGGTTGGGTTCGGATCAGGTTTTAAATTTAGGCTTGAGCAGACCTCTAGTCTGAAGTACTGTGTGTTTTAAAAGCAATCTGCTATGGAAACCTGAAACCTAGCCTGCTGCTTTGGTGTTCCCCTGCCCTTGCTGTGTTGTGGAAGTTTCCATTTACCTGTACTTCAGAAGGTGGTAAGCATGGTAAGGTATTCAGTTACTTACTGTTGTAAGCTTTCTTTGGGGTGGTTGTGACCCTCCATTTGAGGGTATGACTATAATCTGAGACTCAATTCAATTTAAAGTTTTGCAGAATGTGAAATAAAAAGGTGATGCAAATTCATGTTTAAATTTGAATCCCCTAGTTCATATTTTAGATTTGCATTTTTTTTTTAAATAATTGTTTCTGTTGGGCTTTGCTGACAAAGGCATGCTGTTGTTCAGTAGTAATGCAATTTGTTTATTAACTGGATCCAGAAGCACTGGTTTGATTTCCTGTCCGCAGGCAGCGGTTCCCACTACATGTTACATACTGTTTATTAACAAAAGTGCACTACACTACATTGTGTAAGTTGAATATAAGTCTCTGAATTAAAAAAAATAAAAAATAAAATAAAAACCTTATTGAGAGAGGTGCAGTACAGAGTCTCTGTAGAGCCAGTAGACACAATGTTATTTGAAGTCAGGCATTTCAGTTGAACTCGAGGACACTATATTGTTTTCAGCAATGGAGTTGCTCCACTAGGATTGTGCAGATAGCAAACCAGGAAATGCCAAGTCAACAGTCATGTGTGTGATTGCATTTTGTTTGATGTGTATTTGTGCCAAGTGGATAAATGGAAGGCCACGTATTGTAGTAATACCCGGCTTTGTTTACTGGAGAAGGCATTAGGCCTAATTGATTGTTCTCCAGTTTCAAAGAGCTGTTTATGCCTAAAAAAAGTCCAAAATTTAAAACGTTGCATCTTTCTGGGCTTGTCCAGAAATCTACAGTATTTTTTGCACTTTCTGTTGACAAGGGCACTTGATATGCAATGTAACTATTTCAGTGCCGGTGACTCTGCTGGAATAAAAGTTACTAGCTGTATAACTTCTGATACGAATCACGATTATCAAAGTTATTATCAATTGTAAAAAAAATTTTTTTAAAAAAAATAAAATAAAAAATAATAATAAAGTCAGCGCTTAAGTGTTTCAGGGGGCTCCCGAGTGGCGCATTCAGTAGAGGCGCTCCGCGTGGAGTGCAGAATGCGCCCTATAGCCTGGAGGTCGCTGGTTCAGGTCCAGGCTATTCCACTGCCGACCGATATCCGCTATATATCGAGGGCCTGTAGAAAAAAAAATAGGCTAACAAATAAATACTGTACAATCACTCCCTTGTTTTATGGGGGGTGTCAGGATCCAGTATAAATCCTCTACGCAACCTCCATTTTCTAATTTTTCGTATAAAACCAGCACTTAATTTCTTGAGTCTTCCTCTCCTTTCTCAAATGCACAAATCCGCTGCATTGAAAGAATCTTTTCCCAACATAGGAAGCTTGTTGCTAGGGAGTTGACGTCACTGCCTTGTAATTTTGCTAGTGTATTGCTACCACACGTGAACACCTTGTTGGCTAAAATAAAAACTGCTTCAGCAAGCAGATATGTTGTGCTATTGTGCAATACGTGTGTGTGTATATAATAACAGTACGATATTAATGCTTTGTTTTTAAATGTTTTGTATATTTTTGTTTGTGATGTGCAGTACGAAATAAAATGAACAGAATTCTAAGGCATATGCAATTAGACAGTAAAAATGGGGAGCCAACTCCAGGACCGTGATATATATCCGAATCTGCAGTATAGTGAGGGGCGATATAATGAGGGGTGGGTTTAGTTTTGTGGCCTTTCATTTGATATGTTACATGCATGCAGTACAAACTATCCAGTAGTTAAACATACATAAATGAAAACAGTGAAAAACAGGCGGAAATAGGGCTGAGTGTAAAGAGTTAAAAAAAAAAAAAAAAAAAAAGCACCTTTTTCTTCTGCTGCAGCAAAAACTTCATGTCAGGCAATGGCAAAAGCAATGGAGAGTGCTCTGTCTCACAGTGATGAACAGCTGTAGGTCTCCTGAAAGCAGCTTTATTTTAAAGCAACACCATTGTGAATGATGATGCAGTAAAATATATATCGTTTTTTATATGCAAAAGTGCCTTTTCTTTTGCCATTCCCCCCCTAAAATTTTGGCTGCAGCATAGGGGGGGAATCCCCCTCAGCACACAAAAATGAAATTCAAGCCCTGTAGCCTAATATAAACGTAACTAAACTGTTAAATGTAACAGCCTAATAATAATAGCTTATTTTATGTAAGAGAAGTCTGTATATGTGTATAAGGGATCTAATGTGGTCCTACTTGGGAATGTTTTTTGTAAGAGTATTTAGTAGAGGGTTTTTTTTTATTTTTCACTCTGCGGGCCCGTCATGCAACCACCTCAGAGCTACAGCGTCGGAGGACAACGCAGCTTGCAGGCAGGCCCACAGGCACCCAGCCAGTACAGGGGTTGCTGGTGTGCAGTGAGCCGAGGTCGACCTAGACCCTCCCCACCTGGGCAGCGCTCGGCCAATTGTGTGCTGCCCCCTGGGAACTCCGGTCCATGGTCGGCAGTGGAATAGCCTGGACCCGAACCAGCGACCTCCAGGCTACAGGCCGCATCCTGCACTCCACGCAGAGTGCCTTTACCGGATGTGGCACTTGGGAGCCCCCGTAGAGAATATTTCTTATACAAAAACTAAGTTGCGCCATAAATAAAAAAAATAAATAGCAAGCCAAAAACTTCCTTTAAGATATGCAGAGAGCACTACAATCTAAATGGAGGGGCCTACTTTCCATTGCATATAAATATCATGTTTTAAAATTAGCCTTCCAGTGAAAAAAGAATGGATATTAAATAGGTGTGCACCAATAATGGGTACCGCCTCGATATGACATCAATAGAAGGAAAAAAACCACAATCGGCTATCGGCAGTTTTTGTATATTTTAGCCGATTTATGTCCACCGATATTCATGCTTGAATTTCTTCTCGCACAGAATTGAATGTTTGGACAGGCTCGCTTACTAATGACACAAGAACACAAGACAGTCATTTTCCTTGCAGTGCTGTGTAGCGTGAGATCATCCACCAGTACATGCGTCTCAAAATAGCTGTGTTTGGATTTTTTTAAATGTTGAGTTGTGTACAGAACAGACTTGATGCTACATTAAATCCAACAATGAACTGCGAGTAGAATATTATTCTGATGCTTTAAATAAATAAATAAATTGAATACTAATTAACATTAATGGTTAATTAATAATAATAATAATAATAATAATAATAAATAATAATAATATTATTACACACTGTACTTCAAAATTACTTTTTGTAGTTTTTGTTTATCGTACTTGATTGACATTGGTTTGGGTGTATTCGACAGCATTCTGAAGCTGGAATTGATTACTGTGCCGTCTTGTTTAGTAACAAATTCAAGTTTGATTGAATTTTGTAACCGGATATTTTCATGACATCTTTTTGTTTTTGTTTAAGTGCACAGTTTAAGTTGGGCTGCATTTTTAAGCAGTGTATGCTTAAAATAAAAACTTAACGAACACTGTTGTAGTTGACATTGTGTAGGCTACATTTCTTTTCTACTACAATGTAGGGTGAAGTTATAATATGCAGTGTTTGACAGCAAGTGGCTATAGAAGTTAATGTCACTTTTTTTTTTTACTGTGTTTTACTAGTACAAATGCAAAATGTTTTATTGTGTGATTATGTTGTAAAACAAATGTATTGCTGTCAAACACACACTATAGTACTATACATTATTCTTTGTATTCATTTCTGAAGTAAATGCAACAAGTAAACAATACTTGTTCATTTTTGTTAAAAATACATCAAGTAAACAATATGTTAATTTTTAACATTTCATAATTATAAAACAGTTTCAATATAGGCTGGCTTTATGTGCTGGAAAGCCTTGTCAGAACATGGGTGAAGTAAGAGCGCACTGATAATTTCCCGTCGTTTTCGGAATTGTCAGCTCTTACCATCCCAGTAAAACGTAGTTCTTTGTGTTTTGTTATATGTTTATTTCTGTTCAAAGGAACTTACCAGTACTCTTTATTTTCAGTTATTGTGAGTCTTTCCTAAAAACCAAGTGTGCCTCTGGATCTGTGAATTATGTCCATGATGAATGAACACATTAGAACTGTAGGAAACCATTAAAGTAGACTGAAGTCTGTGCACCCAGTTCCATAGAGCCCATGGCACTTACTGTATTTTTCATTGTAAAAAACATAACACAGGTCTTCATAATATGGGAACTGACAAAAGTGTATGTGTATTTCTTTAATTGTTTTTTTCCAGAAATCTTTTATGAATATGCTGCAACCAAATGGCTGAAGAAAGACAGCATTTACTAAATGCAAAGCATTTTTTTGTCAGGCGTCTCCTCCTGGGTCAGTAATTGGTTTAGGACAACATGTGTGGGAGGCACAACCAGGACAGACACACAACATTAATCCTCTTCTCAGAACAAAGGAGCCACATGGCCTGAAATTGCAGTCAGCTACCAAGCATTCCGCGACAGCTGCCTTTTCTCCACCGTCCCAGTCTGTACCTGTAGTGGCCCATCTTTTCTTTTGTGTAATCACAAACTGTATTCCAGCCTCTTTACCCAGGTTCGAGAGTAGCACCTTTGACACTGAAAACATTGCAAGGGTGCAAACATATCAAAAACACTTCATTCTCATTTTCAGGTCAGGCATTTCTAGACAGCAAACCTTGAAACATTGATCCTTGTGAATGAGTTTTTTAAATGGTCTTTGATTTGTTTTTTGTGTTCTTGATATTGCAAAATTAAAACTCGCTGTAAATGTTGGCTAATGTATGTCTTTTGAGAAACTAAGCCTTTAAGGGATTACTCCACTACATGTGTTCAAATCCATGCTATATTGTGTTAGTTGTTCCTGTACCCAGACCAGACCTGAACTGCTGCATCTGTGCTTTTGAGAACAGTCAGTGTGATGTATAGCAGTAAAGCTGGTGCCTGTCATGATTCATTTGTGCTGACTGTGCCAGTTCAGCAGGATTTGGAGTTAATTGCCGCTAGTGGAAATACACAGTAGAGTTGTATGCCCTGCAGTAAACAATCTTGTGCTGTTTACTGTAGACCTTGAGATTGTTCCCTGGGTAATTTGCTTATCTGCCTGTGCAATGTTATTAGTATGTGTCTAAAACTAGGGGTTTGCTTCCCCACTAACTGCATCGAGATTTGCAGTTGCAAATTCGCACATTTTTTTCTCTGAACATAACAAAAAAAAAAAAAAAGCTGTTTTGAGGTGCTGTGATGTTGCATAGTGTACATCCAATCTGAACTAAACATGCAGTCAGAGGTTTACCTTGGGTAATACAGTTAGCTAACCAGTATACAATTCCCCAGAATGGAACATCCTTTAGCTAGAAAGAAACTAACCAACCAACTAAAGCTCTCTTGAATGCCTGATAAATGTGCCTTTGCAGCACTCTTTAGTTTGTTTTTTAAACCTGACCCCTAACGCAACTGTTAAGACATTTATAAAAATATATTGTATGGCATCATATTCAAATGTCTCCCTGCCTATTGCTTACTTCTCTCGCAACACCTTTTATTAACTTTTTATCAATGACAGAGGTGGCTCAAATGATTTTGCAAGCTGGTGTGTGGAGGAGACGTTAGCCTGTGTTGGCTCCTGCAGTGTAAAATCCCCCACCCCCCCCGGTCTGGAGTGGGACTTGCGCGCATGAGAGAGAGACAGAGAGCTGGTCACGCACCCAAGGTATTCCAGCCCCACTTCCTGCTCGGGCCCCGTCCCTCATTGTTCTCCTGACGACAGATTATGTACTAACTGGACTTCCTGATCCAAACAAGTAAGCCGCAGAGCAAACCTAATTAACCCTGAAGCTGAGGACCGCAAAACACAAACCAGCGTGGAGATTTGGGCGTGGGGATAGCATTTCATAAATTGTTTGCTGCAGCTGTCATTAAACTGCATATAACCAGTTTAGAATTGAACACTTGACAGCAAGTGTAAACTAAAGCATTGTTCACTAACTGCACAATGCTCCGTGTACTGTAGTCCAGCAGTGTGGAGTAGTGGTTAGGGCTCTGGACTCTTGACCAGAGGGTTGTGGGTTCAATCCCCAGTGGGGGACACTGCTGTTGTACCCTTGAGCAAGGTACTTTACCTAGATTGCTCCAGTAAAAACCCAACTGTATAAATGGGTAATTGTATGTAAAAATAATGTGATATCTGTATAATGTGAAATAATGTATAATGTGATATCTTGTAACAATTGTAAGTCTCCCTGGATAAGGGCGTCTGCTAAGAAATAAATAATAATAATAATAATAATAATAATATGTAATGTTATACTTTTTATTGCTTTTCAGTTTACTAAAAAGCAATAAAACTACATTACAACAATTGATTTTGCTGCCCCTCCCCCCCATCATTAAGTATGTATCTGCACCACATACATTCAAATTTTGCTACAGTTGGGGTTTGAGGAAGTGTAAAAACACTTAAAAAAAAAATAAAATGGCGATGCATCTGCTTGTTCTGCCTGTTTTGCTTTGCCTGTTTTATGAACAAAACAGGCTTATTTTCAGTTTTATCTTAAACTGTGGATCACACCTGTAGGTCTCTGTGTTGAAGCAACAAAGTTCATTTCTCTTGTTTTACTGTAATCTCTATTTTTATTGCCACCAGCATGGCTGTGTCTAGTTTGAAAGTGTTTGATAAATATCCGTGGCTGAGAAGTGGTACAGTTGTTGTTATGCACATATTGTTTATTGGGTTGAGGCAGAGTGATGGTGTTCAAACATACATAAGACCAGACTGACATATCTAGACCAAAGAGAATGCATAAAAAATAAATAAATAAACTGCACTTTACGATTTAATTTTAATGAACACGAGTCACAGTCAATCAGAATCATGGATTCAAATGAAATAAACGAATCCTCCCCTGCAGGAGGAACGAAAGGAGGGGCCGTGGATTGAATCGGCCTATCGGTGACTTGCTTTAACAAACATGCTCTAAGGCAGGAACTGCCGAATCACTCACTCGTTCTATTGCCTGTGCCTTTAAAGAGCGGAGTCTAGAGGCACGCTCATTCCCTTTTATTAGTGACTGTACAGTCAAACCGACGAGTGGCTTAAGTCTCTGCCCGTCACTAGTTTTTGAAACCGCCTCTGACTGGTATTTACCAGTTAACGGAAACGCTGAGTTAGATCGAAAACTGCACAGCATTATTTGTTTGGCACATTTAGCTTCTTGTTCAGGCACCCCCTGGGACACTGTTCTGAGCTGCCTTTTAAATTGAACATGCCTATTTAGTGTTCTGCAATTTATTTTTTAGTACACCGGCAGGCACTAATGCTAGTGGTTAATATACAGTATAATAAAGTTTGAATTTCATGTATAGTGCTTGCAATACACTATTACAGTATGTGCATTGCCCCATCGAATGACTCTCCTGGATAGTGGAAACACTCAAATCAAGTCAACAGACTTCTCATTGTTTGGGAGCAGAACAAATGCAGGGACCCCCCCCCCCCCCCCATATAAGCTGTCTCTCTGTGCATAATTCTTGTTTCCTCCCTACAGATTTTGGAATAGGGATGTTGGTTTCCCTTTTATTTTGTATATTTTGTATACGCTTACATTTTAGGATTATACACTTTTTAAACTTTATCTTATTGGTTATGTTTTTATCCAATCAGAAACAATTAGTCCTCCCTAATTGTATATGAGGGGGAAAAAACTGTTGAAGTACATTGGCATATACTGTACACTTCCTATTATGTAAACATCTATATTTGACCGGCATTTTGACAACAGGCACAATTTTAAACGTGTAACACTTGGCTAATGTTTATACATTTAAACTATTAATGATCCTAATTTGGAAGATCCCAACAGTAGTCTGTTCTCCCTCGCAGACCCCAGACAGGTGCCTGGGGCTGAGCTGATGCAAATGAAATGAAAAAGCACCACCTTCGCTATCTCCAGCACACCTATCCTGCTGGGAACCCTGTGCGAGAGACCCCTGACCTGGAACTGCTTTCCCACGGACTGAACTCAATTGCCTTGCTAGTTCAAGTATTGAGTCTCTCATGGCTTATGTGTTGAAAGAAGGTGACATTTATGACTAGTGAAGAGTAAAAGGGGAGCGAGTTTATTCTACATTGGCAGGAAACAACTGGATAATGTTGCATTGTTTGCATACAGTATATGGGACAGTGCTGGCACTCGTGTTTTAGTTTTATACACAGCTTATATATTTACAGTTAAAAAGACTTTCATATTGGAAATTACTCTGGATTTGAGTTAGCAATTTGGAACTAAGTTAAGCACACAAATGTTTGGCCTTTCGAACAATGATGAAGGCATTTGCTGAAATGTTGTCTTGACTTTCTCAGATTTCAGTTGTTGAAGTTTTGAATCGTAAATAGGGATTACACGCTCAGTTTGGCATAACAGATTGTCTACATAAAACAAAGGAATTTTAAAACTCATTTCCACATTGGAATCCAGAGAAACGGGTCGGCTGGAAGGGCCCCTTAGCTGGGGATGAAGTGCTGGAGGGTCTTCAGGATTGGCACTAGGATAGCATATGGTTTCAATTAAAATGGTAGTGTCTAGTGTCTCGGTTTGAGAGGGTGCAGTGACTTTGAAACAGTGCTCGGGAATTAAAGAATATCACTAACAGTCCTCTTTTTTTAAATTACAAAGCTTAGGGACAGACGCACCCTTTTGCTAATAGCAGCTTATCTGCAGGGTTGACTGAGATTGAATCAAGGAGCCTTCAATTTTTTTGTTATTACCTTATCGGCAAACTTTTAGGTTTTAGTTTTGAAAAATCTCCTTTCTACAACTTTAGAAACCCTAGTCAGCCTGCAGCCCCCCTTCCTTATTTCTCTCACACCCTCATTACACTATACTGTACTGTAGGCTCTGCCCTAATTCACTGGAGGTACTGTATAGCTATAGCCAAAAGTTTTGCATCACTTAGAATTTTAGGATTGAGACTTAAATTAGAAACTACAAAATGATATTGCAAAAGTCAACCGGAAGCCATAATAGCAGTACAGTATTTCAGCTTTTCGTTAAGTAAGCCTAAATGGAAAACTGCAAAGAGGTATGTACTTCAATATGTTAACGTAACATTATTCAACTGGTTTCGCTTTAGCTTTATAAACAGCATCAGTTTCATTTGTAAACATTTTTGCTGAAGCAATTTTGCTTCCATGGCCCACACAGAAGTGTGTTGAAACCAATGCGGTAGAGGAAACTTGAAATAATCCACTCTGGTATTAGGCCACATTCCAGAATAATTACTTGAGCCCATGGAAATCTGTTAAGCTTACTGCTCATTTTGGTCGTCTTGTTCTCCATGTGCAGTCTTGGTTGGGTCTGGAATCACATTAATCGGAGCCGGGCCTGGATCCCAGGGATTTTACTACATCAGTTGGATGGCAAGGACCATCTAGCAGTAAAGACAGTGAAGCATACCCAAGAGATGATTTGTGTTTGGGGAAGGAATTCAGAGGGGCACTTTTAGTTAGCCGCAGTGCAGTTACGTTTTGCTACTGATTAAAAGTGCTGGATGTTCTTCATATTTTCTCCATTCTTAAGCAACACAATGCCACCCTGCCCAAAGTGGGACTCCCCTTATTTTCAATTAGCAACTCATTTTCAATTGCAACATGTAAAATAAAAACAAGCTTATTCACGGATACTTCCTCAATATAGTGAACCTTTTGAATGTACAGCGTTAAAGGGTTGTACTTTTCAAATACTTGTACAAAAAATACTTTGACTATTGAGGCTGAGGTGGGAGCTGTGTTCTGCTGCATCTCCAGACCTCCTCTCCCTACATGTGTAACTAATTGCTTGGGCTATTGAGATGTGGACATACTTTTACTAAATGTATAGTGCAGACTAATTTTGACCATCTCTTTTTCTTCTAATCACTGTAAGTGTATAGCAGAGCAGTAAGCTGGCTTTCGTGTAGCAGATGTCCCAGCAGGTCTGATGTGATCCCACTGAGTGTGCGATGAGCCAACATTGTAATTATGCTAGATTCATAATGTGCCTGAATTGGCTTATCCCTTAAACCTGATTAGCAGCATCCTGAGTCTGAGTAGCAGAATAGCTCCCAAATCGCTGGGATTCTTCTTCAAAACAAAAACAGTACCCGGGGAGTCGCGTTTTGGTCAGGGCAGCATTTCACTGCTCAGGCATGGAGAAAGTGCTGAACCGCGTATATAGACAAATCACAGGGCTAATCGGCAGCCAAACATTGCTACAGTGCTGTAAAACCCCAGCTCCAAACAGGAATGAGGGTTTAGCTACTGTGTCTGTGTGTGATACTGTAAGTCTATGTTGAAATGGTGCCTGGAAAATTGACTAAGTTGGTCTGTGTAACTCAGTTTGGGTTACTCTGTACAGCTGTTAAAGCTGATTATGTAGAGCTAGTGACTGTGGATATTGTATAGTCATTCTCTTTGAGTTTTATGAACGCATTTTCTGTACTGTACTTTTCACTAAAATACAGCAAACCTCCAACAACAAAAACAGTAAATACTACTGGATTTAAAATTCAGTAGTTGATAGATCTGATGTTTCTTTAGAAGCCTTAGGTACCCTGGCTCTACCATTTCATAACTACCTAGAAATTGTACTATACCTTGTCTGCTGGGAAGATAAAAGGAGGAGCTTGTAAGCCTACCTTGTTGCATCCTGTGGCAATGTGCCCCGCCCCTGTGTGTATTTTTGTGTTTTATGTTGTATGTTGCGTGTGTTAATGTTGGTGTATTGTAGTTGGTACACGGGATATAATGTGGGTAATGAGCATGAGTGTTTAAAATGTATAATTGTATTTAGGCACGGGGATTGCACTTCACTTCGTGCATTTAAAGTAGTTCATAATATGTAAGCACGGGGTTGCACAGATTTAGTTCACGTGCTGGGATTCAAGTGAATAATTAATTGGTAATTGAATCCCAGCACAATTGTATATATAGATGCACATCTCATTCACTTGGGATGTGTGTTCGGTGAGTGGAGTGAGGAAGGAGAAGTAAAGTTTCTTTAACTCACCGTGTTTGTTTATCTGTTCGTGTTTGTTTACTGTTTTATCGTTTTGTTCGTCTATTTATTTTGGCTTAAAGTGCCATGTTCTGTTTTGTTCAACCTATTATTTATTTGTTTATTAAAACACTGAGCGCTGCGGCGACTCAGTTTGATCACTACCGCCTGTCTGTGTACTCCTTTCTGGTCTGACGTAACCACTGGAGCCAGCTTATCACAATCGCCATCTCCTGACAGTTAAAGTAAAACGTTTGCATGAACACTGAGCCTACAGTCTGGTTTATTTATTAATACTGTAAATAGGCAAGATTTTGTCTGTAGCCAATTTTAGACCTAGTAAATGAGTGACCACATGGCGCTGTTGTTGTAGTGAAGGGGGGGGGGGGGGGGGTTTGGGTGCTGAATCACCAAATACTAGCGGATTACATATACTGTACAGTGTACTTTATCTCTCCTAAGTACCTGTTTTCAGATGCCCAGGTCTGTTGCTATTGTGTTGCAATCATAACAGCTGAAACGTTACTGTAACTCAAGTAAAATCCTGTTGAGGTGCTGTGATGTTGCACAGCTTTTTAGGAGCATGCAGGGCAACTCTGCTTTTTTAAAAACTGTTTTTCAATCTGATTCCACACTAAGCTGTGTGTGTGGTCTTTATTAGTTTAACTTGCATTTTAGCAGGTCAATAACAAGATGTTTTTTAGAAACAGTTGCAAAGTTTGAAGTTTCTTTTTAGTAGCTAAGATTATCTTATTCTTTAGTTAGTACAAATTTGAGTGATATGCATAAGTTAACCTTTTATGCTGCTAACCATATACTGTGCATTCCCACACAATGCTGTCATATGTAATATAGTATAGCCTAGGGGTGTGCTGATTCACATGGTCAACCGTGATGTTTTTCTTGACGATACGATTATCGATACCACGATCCTTGTATCGATACACTGTTTCTTTGTAAAAAAAAAAAAATCTGCTAACAAACATGATCATGCATTAATTTGTGTCTACACTGATAATTAGATAAAATGATTTATTGACATGCACTCTGGCAGCCTCACATACCAATCACTGTGTTCAGGGTGTCTTTGTCAAGCCCGTCGGCAGCGGAGCGAAACGGAAGCTGAGCGGAGGCGGGTTATTAATGCTGATAATCTCATCAGGGTGACGGCGCTATTCAGTTTAAAATCCAGTGTGGACTCGCCTCATTCTCTTGGTAAGAGTCATGCTGTGTAAAATATGTAAGGCTCCAATTTGCAGAGCTCCAGACTGGGGATAAAATGGTTGCCAATGCGAAAAAGAAATAGTTTTTTAGGGGTTAGGCGCATTGGCGCCTGTAATACAAAAAAGCTGCTTCTCCCTTTTTAAAACCGTGTGTCAATATTAATGAATGCGCTATGATGTCGGTCTGTAAGGGGAAAACACGCATTTAAGTGCAAGGAGGACGGTACACATACACTAAATTAGGGGTAAGCACCAATATCAATATTTTGATATGATATCGAACAATATCGATAATAATTTCCATATCGTGGGATAAAAAAATGCACTTGCGCTCGAAGAGATACTTTTTGTATTGCTAATACTGCTAAAAATACAAACGCATTATAATCAAATTTATTTTATATTGGGGCTCCCGAGTGGCGCATCCAGTAAAGGTGCTCCACGTGGAGTGCAGGATGCGCTCTATAGTCTGCACGTCACGAGCTTGAGTCCAGGCTATTCCTTTGCCGACCTGAGGATGGGAGCTTCAGGGGGGCGGCGCTCAATTGGCCTTGCGCCGCCGGGGGGAGGGAGGGTTAGGTCGGCCAGGGTGTCTCGGCTCCTCGCGCACCAGCGACCCCTGTAGTCTGGCCGGGCGCCTGCGGGCTTGCCTGTAAGCTGCCGGAGAGCTGCGTTGTCCTCCGACGCTGTAGCTCTTGGGTGGCTGCATGGTGAGTCCGCAGTGTGAAAAAAAGCGGACGGCTGACGGCACACACTTCGGGGGACAGCGTGTGTTTGTCTTCGCCGTCCCGAGTCAGCGCAGGGGTGGTAGCGGTGAGCTGAGCCTAAAAATAATTGGCCATTCCAAATTAGGGAGAAAATAATTGGCAACGACTAAATTAAAAAAAATGATATATTGATACAACAAACTCTATACATACCAATCATTGTTAGTCTTGTAGGCAATATAACAAATGTATTTCAAACATTCAATAGCTATAAATCAAGAAAAACAACAAATCCACAACCTGTGTACCCTCTCTCGTATGCACTACTTCCCTTTCTTCACCTGTTCCCTCTCACCAGCCAATCCCTTACCAGAAACTATCCTGTTTTCAAAATGTGCGTGCATCAACTAAGAAACAGGACCGTCTTCTTTTAAAGGGATACACACTTAAAAACAAACATGGATATTGTGAAGCAAAGCACCACTAAGTTAAAGTTGCTTTTCTTATGTAAATATCTGTTCACGTCTATATGTATACATATTTCATATTGCAATTGTGTTATTATATTTTTCTGTGTTTTGAAAGACTTCGATATTAGCTATCGAAATATGGGAACGTATACAATTTTCATATCAATGCCCACCCCTAATAACAATGTCATCGCATACTAATGTTTGTAAGCGCAGATAGGTGCTGTATGAACACCAGCATAATATGCAAACCCTAGTTTCATACAGCAGTTGTGACAGTGACCAAACGTGTTCGAGTGCTGAGTAAACATTTTGGGGTAGATGGACTAAAGTGTTGCGTCTGTCACAGTCGTTGCAAACCGCATGCAAACCAGTTGGAAGTGTCAGGTGAAATGTACTAAACAAACACATTTTAATGAATGCTTTGCAGCCACAGTTCTTATTTGTGCTTTAGCCTTATAATTTAATATGTAATTCTGGATGTTCCTGCAGACTTTCACAAAAACAGGGTGGAGATAGTGCAAATAAGGGATCACAAATATTGTAATGAGATATACTAAAGCTGCGGGCAATTGCGACACTTACAATTGCATCAATTTGTTCAGAACTTGAAAGCATGTTTTAAACAGTCACAGTTTTTGCTGGCATTTGCCAGTCCGCTTTTTCTCATGTTTTGCCAGTTCGGCTCACTGTATTTGAAATGAATGCCCAAGTCCCTAATTCACTAAAGTCAGGGTGTACTTGCAAGCCTTGAAAACAAATGTCTATGACATTTCTGGTTTTACCAGTGTGTTGGGAGCAATAGACTGCACACTTGTGCCACTAACCCCTCCAGCTCATTCTGAGCATCTGTATAGGACCATGATCTATTGTGTGTTAATTGTCAAGGCTACTAAGTAGACCAAGTTAAAAATAGTAATTTAAAATAAAATAAAAAAACCCTAAAATCATTTAGTTTCAATTTAAAATAATGATTTATTTTGTGTTACCAGTAGGCTAAAGTAAAAAGAAAGTGCACTAGGTATTCATTTAAATTTACTACTGTACTGTATACTGTACAGGCCTACTGTACAGATTTATATTTTTACATGATGTAATGAGTAGCCTACCCTAAACACATTAAGCACAGTGATTTATATTTAAGATACATCTAGAATTGTAAATGCATGTGTGTGCGATTTTATTGTATTGTTTTTAAACCCGACACCTCCTTATGTCGGACAAACATGTCCGGTTTAGTGAGGGGCTACTGTATGATTATGAAAAGCTTTTTAGGGTTGAAGGTTGGGGCCCCACTAGAGAATCTGATGGGATTAAACTGCCTTTCATTTTTTATATATATATAACCGTATTAAAGTTAAAATGAAGATGGAACAGAATGCATTGTACAGATGCCGTTTACATTTAACAAAAACAATGTTATTTTGATTCCTGCACTCTTGCATGTATACTTGTTATCCTTCGGGCCCCCTCTGTTGCAGTAAACTCAACTGCCGCTATTTTATTTGAAAAAATGTCGCACAGCTCTCGCTAAGGTGACACAAATAATATTTCAGTTATTATATTGCGGCTCTCTTCATTAACATTTTTTCTTCGTACATACAACAAAATGTGCACTTTGCGAATTGTCGTAACCAAAATGCAAACTGCGGTATGTTTACGCTGCGACTGGCCCATCTTAGTACATCTACCCTTTAGTTTTTACTGAAAACTAAATCATAAGAGCTGTCTGTGTTACATGCGGTCAGATCAGGACTTTACTGACACTGAGCATGGGAGCTGCTGCACATGCTGTTTCCCATGTTAAACCAGCACACAATGAGAGGTGCCGTCACAAATTCCAGACACAACACTTTTTAAAATATAAACATGCTGAGTTCATTGCAGTCATCAGCTGGATAGATGAACCATTCAGCACAATGTGGCAACTGTTTTAGTTACTGTTACTGTTTTAGTATCACTTTAGTGTCTTAACAAGTTGTTGTATTTTAAGCAGCTGAACATGCTAGCAACCAACTTGCTCCTGAAGTGGCACCAGCAATTGGATTTGGAGGAGCCTTTGGATCCTAAGGCAACAACTGTGTCTGGAGCCCTGATCTGTAATTTTGTTTTGAAGAAATGTATTTTAAAGAATAAACAGGAAACAAAAGCAAAACAGGTTGTGAAGCTCATTTGACCAAAAGTGCTTTACCAGTGTTATTGCAAATGAGACAATTGTGTGATTTTTTTTTTTATGTTTCTTGCTGAATTTACTGTATCGTATCATGACATATTGTATCAAGACACTGACGGTGCCCAGCCCTAGTATAGCCTGTATATTTTTGGTCAGTGCTTACTTTTCTATACACTAAATGTAGAGGTGCGCTTTGGTCAGGGTAGCACTTTGCTGCTCAAGCGGGGAGCAAATGGTAAGCAGGAACCAAACATAATTATACTGCTGCTAACTAAAAGCCTGGGGGTCGAAGGGTACAATACTAATGTACCAAGTGGGAAAGGTGCTGTTCTGTCCTGTTCGAGGATATTGATGCCCCGCAGTACTGTACAGCAAATTCGCACAGCATAGTGCAGCTGCTGTCTGAAGACGAGTGTTGGACGGTTTTATTTTATGTGCAAGTAGACGACTGGATCCCTGCTTGTAACCATTTATCATTTGGAATCGGTTTTCCCCAGGATAGCCCAGCTGAGAATTCTCTTTTGTTGTGCGGTGCATGCAGCTCCTGCTGCTTACCCACCAATACATCTTGTTGCCTCTGTCGTTCCTCTCCTCCTTATGTTGTAGTTAGGGTACCCTTTGTTAACGATCACGCAGGAACAAAGGGCCACCCTGACCACAGCAGGGATTTATGATTTTATATCCTCTTCATTATAAACTGCTTTAACATTGACTGAGAGGGCTTTTGTACTAATATTGGTATTTAATTTAGGCATCTACTAGCCAGGAGTTTATTATTATTATTATTATATAGATATAGATATAGATATAGATATAGATATAGATATATAAATAATGTGTTTAGTAGAGAGTCATTAACTCTGATGCTCACTGGTCGATAATGCCCCTAATTGTCGTGAACATGGAAAGAGCTCCAATGCCACCATTCTGCTCTCAATTACTCCTATGGTACATACAGTATCGAAGGAAGGTGACCAAGCACTGGCTGAAACCTGAGGTGTGTGAATTGGTAGAAACTGGTAAATGGGAAGAATATAACAGGAATTCTTCCGGGGCTAGTGCATCATTAATAGATGCTTAACGCCCAGTTAAAATAAGGTTTACTAACAGATGATAGACAAGCTTATTTCATGCTCTCTTTCCTTTTCTTTCCCTTTCTTGCACTGCCTCTCCGGGATCCAAATGGAATCAAAGTACTGAATAATTTCCCAGTGCAAAAATAAAGGGCTGCAGGCCTGTGTGATGAAGCAAGTCATTCGACACAAAGCTTGACCAGAATCCAGCATGAGGACTTTTTTAAAGGATTGCAGATCAAGCTGGGGCTCTTACCATTCATTGCAGAGAATATAGTTCATGACAAAATCGAGCCTGCTAAGGAAGAACGACGGCAGTAGAGTGTTTTACAGCACAAAGACGTGGATTAGTTGCTCAGTGGTAGACCTTTTTAGAAAGCTGTGGCATAAGCAGCTGTTTAGACAGGGGGGATGCTCGATAAGCCCCCCCCCCCCCGAGAATTAGAAGGTTTTTGCTTTTATTGTATTCGCTGTAACAGTAGGGCAGGGTGGGTCATGGACCCAGCTGCAGTGAAGTCTGTGATTTCGTTTAATTGCAACGGGCCACACTTTGTGTTCTGCTTTGCCTAACAGGAACAGAATTTTGTCTCGAAATATTTCTATAGTTACAGAATTTAAGAAACCTTGTGTATTGCCCATGTAAGATAAACTGTTGTATTTTGTAATCCGAGTCTGTGTTCCTGTTATTGGAGGAATAAAACAGAGGGGCTTTGCTGCCTACTTTGCAGTGTTGAAAAAAACAAAACAACAAAAACAAACATTTGATCACTAATTCATTTTACAAGAAAAGTCTTGTGATGAGTTTGACTGATGATGGTTGACATTGTGTTCAGGTTTAGAGAATTGACCTGTTCAAGGTTTTTTAGGTTGGTGTCTAATCCAGGCCAAGGGAATCTTGTTGCCTATACCTTTTGCAGTACAAGGTACTTTCAAATTCCAACAAACCTCCTTAATCAGAAAGGAAAACATGATGAAACCAAGAAGTGCAATGCTAGAGGATGTGTGAATCTTGGCAGTCCAACAGTGTTCATTGGGATTGACCCTGAGATGGTTACCTTCTCTACTGTTCAAATAAAAAAGGGGGCGGGGCATTGAAAACTTTGACTAAAGTCAATCCCAGTTGAAAGTGAATAACAAATACATGGAAATTAGACCTGGGAGGAGGTAAAAGACTTTGCCCTGACCATAGCCATTAACTGTAACTGATTAAACTTTTCATTTCCTCTTTTCGAATTAAAGCTGCCTCAATAAAGTCATTACATCTTTTAATATAGCTCCTGTTCCACTTTGGGGAATGGAAATGCTTGTTGGAACCGCTGCGTGATGGATTCAAGGACGCCTACCAATTAATAATATATTTAAATTAACATGACAAAGTCACATGCCTTACACGGCGCACTGAATGGTACCACTGCAGGCTATAATAACTTGCCAAAGGCTTTTCAAAACATTTTTATTCCTCTTATCTTAACTGAAGTCTGATCTTTAAAACATTCCTGAAATCTATACTCTGGTCTCCTGTGGCTATGGCTAATGAATTTGCTGTAGAGGAGAAGGAGCGATTGTGCCTGATGCAATGCAATTAAATGGGTCCAAGTGGAACGCTTGTTTTATCAATCAAGACTTTATCAGTACATAACAACCCACCATCGTTCCAGGGAGGAAAGACTTGGCAAAAGTACCATCTGTCATTCAGAGATTTTTGACCCTCTGAGACAGACAGCAGTTGGACTATGGGAGAGCAAATTTGCAGTATTTGGTGATTCATTTGGGGTATTTACATGCAATACCACTACTGATTTTAATCCACAAAATAGGCCCAAAGGTTTCTACAATCCTCTGTAATGATGGTTCCTTCAAGTTTGATATATTCAAGTTTAGATTTCTAAAGGCTTGTTTCTAGCCAGTGTTACTGTGGGAGATGCTGGTGCTCTGCAGTAAGCCAGCCTATTCTGCTGACTTTGGCTAAGATGTTTGTCTGTAGGGGTGAAACAATTCCTAGACTGTCACTGAATCGTGATGCTTCCTTTACATGACTTGGCTACTGTATTGTAGCATTTTGCAAGACCCAAAACACTGCATAGCTGCCTGTGGTCCTTTACACCCTGCCTATTGGAACATTGCAGTGAATTTGATTTGGAGCTCTGTGCTGGTGGTGTGAGAATTGTTTTTTTAAATATGCACACCACGTGACCCATATTTTGTCCAATTGAAGCATGTATTATAATGAATGGATTTATTTTAAATGGACAAAACCATTCAAAAAGTAGTTTGAACTACTATTGCATGGGGACTACAGTACATTTTATTTTTCGATACAGGCACAGTATTTCCAGTAAAGAAAGGGCAATGTGTACCACAGGATCCTGATGCCAAACAAAAATATATTTTTTGTGCAATTCCCTGGCCTGCTGTCAAGGCAGCATACATTTAATTTTTTTTTTGGGGGGGGGGGGGGGGGGGAATCCTCCTACAGTGTAAGGGGGTAAAGTAGATTTGTTAATAAACAAGGCCAAGGACACGGAGTGTGCTACTGGGACTAGTGTAGAGCACAGCGGAAACCACATGACTGCAGCCTTGCTGCTGACTTGTAATGCGGTGAAGGACAAAGAAGCCTTTTGTGGCGAAAACTGCATATTAACCTGCTTCCATGTGAGATTCCCAGGAACCGAACAGCTGTATGCTGCACTCCGCTGCTGTATGCAGAGTACACTGTACTGTAGCTCTGCAATTTGCTTAGGTGGTTGTTGCTGGATGGCACAAAGACATAGTTAAAAATGTCTTGCATATTCCAATGTTATTTAGGGGGTGAAAAGAATATTTTCTTGCAGTGGAATTGGATTGTCCCCTTGATTCCTTGGCATTCAGTCACGTACATACATACATGTCAACAGGTTAAGTACCTTAACCACTCAGGAGTCACTAGCCTGTACGATAGGGTGAAATTACTCCTAAAAATGGTACTGAAATTTAGTTGGTCTTGGTAAGAATATTATTATGCTGATGTTGGTCACCAGCGTTCCCTCTAAGCTTTTTAGATACTGAGAAACTTGTTTTGACTGAGAAATGGTCAGTTATCAGTGAGAAACCTTCGGCCACGCATTAACTCTTTTAATATATTTTTGTTGCATTATACAATTTTGAAACAATATTCCAACACAAGTATCTCAACAATTTTACAGCGTACTTTAAATTTAAACATTTATTGTGGCTCTGCCTCTGATTTTGAATCATCCTCTGATCCTATGCAGCCCTGTCAGTTGTTATCATAGATAGACTGCATGCTTAACTGGTGGCTTTATACTACTGAATAAAACACTGGCATCTGCACTGCCTTCAGTTGTAATCATCTTTAGGGCTACTAATTGTTCCATTCTTGGGAATACCAAATTCCGTGTTATCAACATATTAATAATTATGGCATTCGAACATAAGTATAATGTTGGTAGCAGAAAGGTCTTTGGCACAAGAATAAGTGGGGGTGGGGGTTGGGGGGTGGGGGGGGGGGGGGGGCAGTAATATTGCTGATGTGACCAAAGAGGCAAGAAAACTAAAAGGTATTTGAGGCATAATTAGTGTTGTGTAAATTCCAATGTAAAATGTTACTGAATACTCTGAAATTTAGTTTGTCTTGGTAACAGTAAATATGCAACCACCGAATGGAGTTTTGCATTTTCAAATACAGTAGGATCACAGTTATCTGTGACTTTGTTTTTTTGTAAATACAATGATGAATTGCTGCAGTTTGCATGAACCCCCAGGCACGGGCATTAGTATGACAGCCACCTGCTAGCAGTCCAGTTTCCTCTTGTGGTTCTGCTCAGGAGGACCGGGTTTGTTTCTGTTTTTCCTCACTAGAAATTGTCCATGTTTAATACCACTGTGCCACCAAGGCCCTACACGTCTTTTGTGTTTTTAAAAACAAAAACACACATGCAGGTTGTGCCAGAGGGCAGGTGAGGGATACTCTACTCTAAAAATTGCATGTGTGGACAACAAATGAGAGGGATTAAACCATGAAGGGGAATGATTTTTGACAAGCACAAGCTGCTTTTTGTGTTATTTTACTGTTTATTTCACAGCCCAGGCTAAATTTAATCCCTTAGTTTGTTCCATGCCTCTGTGTGGGCTGAGCTTGACTTAAGGATGACTTGTGTCCTCTCCAATAGATTTTATAATTACCCAGGACTTAAGCAGCTAAACTGATTAATATAATATTCAATAATATTATTTTAACCCTTTCAGCGGTCCATTTATTCAGCGTGTCTCAGGCTCGCCGGGTCCAATTTATTTTCACAAGTGCAGTTTATTTTACACGCGCCATTTAAAAGTATTTTTTTTCACAGTAAAACAGGTTTAAAAGGCACTGCATATCAACAGGACACTCAGTACTGCATCTCCAGCACCGCCCCACCCCTTGTTTGCTGTATTTTTCACATATCTCTTCATAGTTGTGCATACTGATAAATCACCTCCAGATCACTCGTTTTATCATTGAGGAGTTCTCAATAATGCGATCCAAGTCATTATTTTATTACTATAACATGTCAAAAAGCTCTGCAAATGTCCATGATATTCTTTGAGCGCTGGATGCAGAAGCAGCTATCTTGTTTATTTATGGCCGTGTTATCTTTGTGGTGCCGAGGCTATGTGTATTGCTCAGATCTGCCCCCTTTTTTTTTTGGCTCCTATCGGTCTCACTCAGCCATTAAATGGTTTTCTCTGCCTTTTTTGGAGAAAAAACAACTAGAGACCTGTGCTTTACGTCTTTTTGATGAGAAAGGGAAAATTGTAATGTCGGACCTGGTCCGACATAGGACCGCAAAGGGTTATAATAAGGGGCTACACTTGATGCTTTACCTACTGATGCATGCATTAACCTTTCCTGCAGAATGTCTGTGTAAAGTGTTATGTAGTGTAATCATCTTCACATCAGTAATAGTAGTACATTCCCAACGTTGACGAGTTCTTGTGTGGATATTTCCCACTTCTCTGCTCCGAATTCCGTTTTCATGACAAGGAAAAGCAGACTGTGGAGTCACGTGGAAGGAATGTTTCTTCCCCTTTAATTGTCGTTTGTGTGAGTGTGTGCTCTGACTGGCACAAATCTAGTTTCGCTCGCTCGCTCTCTCTCTGGAAAGGCATGAAGATCAAACGAAACGGTGACAGTGTGTTTGGTTATAACATCTTGCAGACCAGTCTTAGGGGCAAGGGCTTTGCTGTATGTCCGTTTTATCCAATCACTGAACTTCTCTCTGGTTTTAGTGTTGTGTGCTCAGTGATTTTCACTGGAGACCTGAACTTTTCTATTTAAAGCAGGTTTTGGGCGGTACACACATGTAGCATACACATTCCATTCAGCGAGGGCCGTGGGCTGTTACATGTACAATTCTGCTGGTTAAATATGCCCACCGAAGCACTTTACATTTTTTTTTTTTTTTTTTAAGCAGCCCACAAATATTGCTTCTAATGGCAGCCACCTTTTCTGTAACCGCTGACTGAGTTTCATTCAGATGGTCCAGCACCAAGCAGACTGAAAATTAAACTTTTTTTGGATTTTGGAGTCCAGGCCAGGCTGCTCTGAGAGTTTTGATTGGGGGTGGTGATTTTTGTAATAGAAAATGTAGTTGCTTGGGTTACCTGGGCTCCCACTGTTCTGGGTGAGCTCCGGAACGTGATCCCTCATTGTTTTCAGGGAGAGCTTTGCCGAGCCAAGCAGAACACCACTGTGCAGATGACAGGGCTGGCTGCTCTCTCAAAGACATCAAAGTACTTTAGGAAATCAAGACTGGGATTTACTGTCCGTGTACTGGTGGCCAGTCCTCCAGCTCTGTATTTTTATTTATATCTATAAAGGTCTGGCAGTGACAAAATCAAAATAATATTTAACCGTACATCTCGTCTGAGGTGTATTCAGGAAATAACAAATCATCAAATGCTTTAATTTAGACCAGCCATCTACAACATATTACTGTGTATAGTTGTATCTGCGGATCAGTAACAAGTCTGCGTTACCTACTGTAAGAGGCCTTTCAAAATTGTATATAATACATGTTTACAGATGTGCTACTGTACTCTTCAAATAGATAGGACTTCAGTCTTCCTTTACTAAGTTGTCGTAGTGGGAGAAGAGAGTATCTGTGGAGGAGGAAGCTGATACTGGTACCACACTTTCATTTTACTACATCTCCCCAAACATGTAGCAACATTGCTCAGGCTGCTGCTGCTGATGCTGCTGCTCCCCTTGAGCCCTTATTTGAATTTTGCCAACTCAATGAAAGTCTAATGAAGGGTTCTTGGTGTTGCCTGGAGTCCTCGGATCCAGTGAGGAAGGTGAGCACAGAGGTATGTAAAATGTACAATGGTTCCCTTTCCCGATCATGGGTTAGCACTTCAAACCTCTCACTTACTGAAGGGGTGCTTGCTTTTATGGAAGGTGCTCAGCAGGGTTGTGTTGCCGTGGGCCTGGAAAAGTAAAACTGGCTTTGGAAACGCTCCAGCTTTCATCTGTTTTGACCTTTTACTTTACGTGCTGTAAATATCGAATCTCTTCGGGGACCCGGCTGGGGCAGGTCACTGTCCTGACTGTTTGCCTACCTGCATTCACTTGGACAGAGAGAAGTTAACAGTATGAGGGAGGATTTTTTTTAGGGTGCTATCTGGCTGCTTTGCTTAGCTGAAAAAGAGAACCAAACCGTGTCAGTTCCCTGTAGCCTCTGGTAACAAGTTTTGAATTTCAAATGTTCTCTTTTAAATGTTTTTTTTTGTTTGTTTGTTTGAGCAGAGCAGCTTAAATTGCCTGAGCTGTTCAGGGGAGAGAAGTTTTCCGTTGTTGTTTTGGCAGTGGCTGTCTGGGCAAAGTGTTGCAATCGGATGGGCCAGACTTACTGGAAATCTGGGAAAAAAGAATTGAGGAACTCCAGATGAGAAGGAAGAATGTGAAATGACACCTGGATGACCACTTTAGTGAAAACTTTGGAACTGTGAGACTAGGCGTCAAGGTCAGAAGAATCAAAGGTTTCAGATCGATCTTCCTACCCTTAAACGGTACATCAGCACTACATGAAAAATAAAACATAAACTATCCCACCTTGCTGTTTCGAAATGTATTTGGTCATTGTATAATCCATATGTGTCCAAGCATTTGCATAATGCCGCACTGAGCCATAAAACTTGTGTTTCGCATGCACTGTCAGATGTACTGGCGCATGCCCAATGAAGCGCTGTATAAGCTATATTACCTCCACGTGGAAACACACTAGTCTTTGTGACAAACATGGTCTGTCTAATTTTCCATAAGGAAGGACCTTGTACCTGCTTTCATTTTGTGTAGTAGACATCTTTCACACGGTACATGTTTCCTTTGCATGTTATATTTTAATGTATTATGATTAATGTTACATTCAATTTAAAAAAAGTCTGTGTTCTGTAAGTGGTTGAGGGCAAAAGAAAACCCAAGACAGAGTTGTTCTCCTTTCCAACTAATGAAGTGACCCACCCACAATTATAGCAGCACTGTGATATTTCAATATACGTTACCAAAGTCTTAGCTATAGCTCCAGCTGAATGGTTTGCAGAATGGACACGTATCAAATAGACTTTGATGACATGCCTTTTAATCCTGGAATTAATCGTGTTGTTCTGCTGTGTACTGTTTCCAGTGCCTCTCTTACCCCTTCTCTACTGGCACATCCGACCCGTGAGGGCTCGGTACGGGTACGGGTGGTTCTCCACTGGCTATTTGTCGAGCCCAGAACCAAACCGTGAAACTCTGGCCTCACAAGACATCTGAATCTGGCTGCGAGCCGAGCTGAGCCAGGGGCGGGGTTAAGGATTTTCGTCATTACGTTGTGACAGAGTACACTCCAGAAAGAAAAACAACAAACACGACGGGCAGTGAGTGTGATGAGAGAAAAGTACAGCCTTGGGACGCTGAGGGAGTGCAGGCTCTAGTTTCTCTGTGGGCAGACAGAAGTGTTCAGGAAGATCTGGAGTTGTGCATCAGAAATGAGAACGTTTATGCCCGAATTTCTGATGATTTGAAGCGAATGGACATAAACTGCAGGTACAGTACACTTAACTCAAACACAAAAATCTACCAAATTTCTCATCCTTGTCCTTTTATTATATTAATATAAAGAAAAAACAATGTGGAAAATAAAACAATTCTAAACTTATTTACAAAAATAGTCAACAAAATACTGTACAGCTGTACCATACATACAACTCTGGCTCTCGTTGCGCTCGCACAGCTTCATTTTTTTAAGCACCCAAACAAAAAACAACTAGAAAAAAAATAAATAAATACTGACCTGCCTGTCCAATTGTTGCTCCTATGGCTTCCCCGAAGTTTGCCTTCATCTCAGCATCCTTGTACAGGGTTAGAAGCTAACAATATTGTGGTACTACCTTTTGGAATTTGCTAGTGTTGATGTGAAGTGCCCAAGTTGGAACAACAGTTGGGGTCCCTAAAAATAGGCTTACATTTTATTTTCCTAAAAAATAAACATATATATATATATATATATATATATATATATATATAGTCACCTCCAAAATTATTGGCACCCTTGATAAAGATGAGCAAAAAAATAAATACCAGTACTGAGCTATATTGTAATTTTCCAACATGTGGAATATATTTGACTTTATTAATGATTCACTGGAATCAACCAAAATTACACATTTCTCAAATTATAAATTTATTTCCAAAAATAAAATAAAAATGAAGTGTCACAATTATTGGCACCCTTGTTTTCAGTACTTTGTGCACACTCCCCTTGCAAGGATAACGGCGCTGAGTCTTTTTCTATAATGTTTAATGAGATTGGAGAACACATTGGGAGGGATCTTAGACCATTCCTCCATACAGAATCTCCAGATCCTTGATATCCTTCGGTCTGCGCTTATGGACTGCCCTCTTCAATTGAAACCACAGGTTTTCAATGGGGTTCAAGTCCAGAGACTGAGATGGTCATTGCAAAATGTTGATGTTGTGGTCAATTAACCATTTCTTTGTGGATTTTGATGTGTGCTTGGGGTCATTGTCTTGCTGGAAGATTCACTTGCGGCCAAGTTTTTGGCTAAAATGTCCTGGTACTGGGTAGGGTTCATGATGCCGTTGACCTTAACAAGGGCTCCAGGACCAGTGGAAGCAAAACAGCCCCGTAACATCAAGGATCCACCACCATATTTTACAATAGGTATGAGGTTCTTTTCTGCACACGCATCCTTCATTCGACGCCAAACCCACCGCTGGTGTGCTTGGCCAAAGAGCTCTATTTTCGTCTCATCTGACCATAGCACCCGGTTCCAATCGAAGTACCAATGCTGCTTAGCAAACTCCAGGCGCTTACATTTGTTGGTTGCTTTCAATAAAGGCTTTTTTCTGGCAACCCTTCCAAATAGCCTATTGGCATGGAGGTGGCATCTAATTGTAGATTTGGAGACTTGGTGACCCCAAGATGCAACCAAGTTCTGTAATTCTCCAACTGTGGCCCTTGGATTCCCCTTTGCCTCCCGAACCATCTGCCTCACTGTGCGTGGGGGCAAGATACACTTGCGTCCTCTACCAGGCAAGTTTACCACTGTTCCAGTGGTTTTGAACTTCTTAATTATTGCCCAAATAGTGGTAAGTGGTATACTTAGTTTTTTAGCTATTGTTTTCTACCCATTGCCGATTTATGAAGGTCAACAACCATTTGTCTCTTTTCATTTGTGAGTTCTTTGCCTTTCCCCATGGTGATGGATGACAAATGGATTTCATATGCGTGTTACCTCATTTTTATACCCCAGTGAAACAGGAAGCCATGGAAGGCCACAATACAGTTCCTTAAGACTGAGATGAACTTAAAAGAAGTGGAATGTTAATGCAGATTTAATTTTGTTTGATTTTATTTAAGAATCTTTAGGGGTGCCAATAATTCTGACACCTATTATTATTATTATTTTTATATTATTATTATTTATTTCTTAGCAGACGCCCTTATCCAGGGCGACTTACAATTGTTACAAGATATCACATTATACAGATATCACATTATTTTTACATATAATTACCCATTTATACAGTTGGGTTTTTACTGGAGCAATCTAGGTAAAGTACCTTGCTCAAGGGTACAACAGCAGTGTCCTCTACTGGGGATTGAACCCACAACCCTCCGGTCAAGAGTCCAGAGCCCTAACCACTACACCACACTGCTGCCCTATCTTTTTGAGAGTTTTTTTATTACTTGTTAATAAGAAACTTTTTTCTCTGAGCAATTGTATTAGAATAAAAGAATATGGTTTTCTCATATATTTGAGCATAAAATATATAGCTCATTACCTGTGGTTTATTTTGTACAGCCTTTTTTGCTCACCTTTATCAAGGGTGCCAATAATTTTGGAGGTGACTGTGTGTGTGTGTGTGTATATATACAGTACTGTGCAAAAGTTTTAGGCAGTTGTGAAAAAATGCTGTAAAGTAAGAATGCTTTCAAAAATAGACATGTTAATAGATTATATTTATCAATTAACAAAATGCAAAGTGAGTGAACAGAAGAAATCTACATCAAATCAATATTTGGTGTGACCACCCTTTGCCTTCAAAACAGATTTAGATTTTTCTTCTGTTCACTCACTTTGCATTTAGTTAATTGATAAATATAATCTATTAACATGTCTATTTTTGAAAGCATTTTTTCACACCTGCCTAAAACTTTTGCAGAGTACTGTGTGTGTGTGTATATATATATATATATATATATATATATATAATATATATATATATATATTGTGAATGATTTCACCTCTCACGGGTTCGTGCCCCTTTAATAACTGACCCAGCACAGAGAAATTGAGTTTTCAGCACGGTTGCGCTACTTTTAATTCAACACAAAACAAACAAAATACAAACAAACACCTAACTCCGATTTGGAGCACTAACTATACAGGTAATTTCCCTGACTACCTTGCAGGACGGCTAAGCCGTTTGCCTGGCATAACACAAACCACACAGTTTTAACACAGCACTTACTTCTTTTATGACTGCTGGGAAGCAGAGCACCTCTTTCTGCCTCCTTCTACTCAGCAGCATTGAGCAGACTGACTGCTCCTCTTAAATACCCTGCACCTGGCTCTAATTTACAATAACAGTCAGGTGCAGGGGATCATTAATAATAAAACAATTAACAAAAACTAATTGACTAAAAAGCAAAACAATCAAATACAAAAAGGTGCCATTTTTTCCTTCAGGGAGGTTTTAACCCCCTCCCTGCTGTCTCACACAACACACTGCCTCACAATATATATATTTATAAAAAAAAAAATTAACAAAGGCACCTTAGTAAATGCTCCTACAGATCGAAACTCTGCCTGAAATTGACCAAGATGACACAAATAAAATGTTTATATTATTGTTCATTACATCTGTTGCTATTTACAATAATGCTGGCTGATTTGTGGAGTTGGTGGTTGCAGCCTGTGAGTAATTAAATAACTGAATTACTACCTACAATAATAATGTTCTCATACACACGTGGATTTCACTAAAGTCCCAATTTAAAGACAGTTTCACTGTAGCCCTTGGGATGAAATTGTTAGCTAGGTGGCTAAATTTGTATTTTTTTATTTTTTTAATTAGCAGTTGGAGAAAACCGCTTCAGCAAGTACAGTAGAATCTGCCAGAACTGACGGACGCTGAATCTACTAGGTTGGATACTAATGAGAGCATAACAAATACAAAAAAAAAAACCAAGGGAAACACAGAACTTTTCAAGAAAGCTGGGAGACTTTGTATAAATGGATTTGAGTATGTGAAGGATCGCCTTCCAGGTTGTCAGAGCCGTCCGAGTGTTTTACTTTTTAAACGCTGCAATAACAGTTCTGATTTTGAAGCATCCACACTATAATTTGACAGAACAGGTGAATTATTTGCACTATGCGTGTTTGAACCCCGGAGCACTCACAAAATTGCTACCTGTTATCCGTGATTTAAAGCCTGATTATTGCTCACCAGTGCTGTATTGGTATAAGAAAAGTGTGTTTTTAAAAAAGTAATTTCAGCTTCCAATCACTTAAAATATGCTGACAATAATGTAAACAACACCAAGCTAGAGATAGCGAGTCCCAAGCATTAAACATGTTACTGTTTATAGATAAGAACTCAACTTTATTATGAATATATTGTGTTACTATGTTTTAAGCAACATATTATAATAATGTTCATAGTAATTGTTTATTTATTAGTTTGACAATGTTTAGTAAAACATGGCCTATTTTTTGACCTCATTAGTACAACCTTTGCTAATGACAACTTAATGACAACTTAAAATGACTTTACACTTACTTCAAAGATGTAATGTGTTTCAGTGAAATCAAACGCCCCAAAAACTTCACATCCCGCGCAAAGGCAGAACTGAAACGTAAAACGTCATTAAGTGGGGTTGGCATTGCAGGGGAGATGAAATGAGGTTTCAGTTCCGAGTGACTGTTTTGTAAGCATTATGAATGCTTATTCACCGCTGCTAAACCCCGTTTAGAAAATTGACTTTCACACATTTTTTTAACGCAAGCCTGTGAACGGGTGAGTATACGTGTACATTTGTTTCAAGTACTCGCCCAGAAGACTACTGAGACGCAGACATCAACTAGTCCTCATCAGATTTAATTTGACTCGGACAGGCAGGAGTTTCTAAACTTGTATGAAATATGGGAAGGATCAAACACTTCAGTCTGCTTGGACACCTCTGTAGACAACAGTTTGTCATTCATAATTTTAACTGTCAAGCATGTGTTCTCGCCGCTTTCTGTGGTTGGTTAATCCACCAACCATACCGTGCAGCAGCTTGAAGAAATCACTCTGGATTTGATTTGATTTGAGTGGCACCGCTTTAGGAGCCTAAATTTAGTATTTACAGTTTCCTAAAGAGACAAAGGTTGCCATGGCAACCAAAATGGTCGCAATTTGGAGCACTATTTACTGAGCATTTTTTGAAAATGAAATGTTTAACGAAGCAGGTGAATGGGGGTGGGGGTCATAAAAGGGAACTAGAGCTGTGTAAGGAGTAGGAAATTAAATGTATAACCAACTTTAATTTAAGGCTGGTTTCACAAAACCAGATTTAGCACGAATTTTGGGACAACTAGGGTTGTCTTAAGGGTTCTGGAATTTAACCTCCAAGGACATGTTTGGGACACAAGAAAGCACTGCGCTGTGAATCAATAGTAGTCGGTTTCCATTTAGACTTCAGTTTCCATTTGTATCAGCCCAGCACTTTTCATAAGCACTACAGTTAATGGATTTAAAAGTAAAAGGAAGAAAACAGTGTGGTCAGCATCACACTGTACACACACCTATTATTGCCCAGCCTTTGGTTTTGACTTTGAGGCACGCTCAGGTTGTCTGGTCTTGCTTTGACATTGAGGTGGCATGACTGTTTTGCTTACTGTAACTAGAGATCTGCATCTGTCGTGCTGTGCTTGATGTGGAACTCTCAGGGGTGATGCGCTGTGCTGTTGCTGTATACTGTACAGCACAATGACTAAGGTGTTTTAATTACAGTAAAGAAAGGTCCTCTACTCGAAGTACAAGGATGTGCATTAACACTTTGACATGAACCTTTGAGCGAAACAGTTAGAAAAAGCTGTGCTTTTCAAATTACATATTATACTGAGTATAACACAGGATAACTTCTTAAACATATACTGCAACCCATATTTTTGACAGTTTGTACTATTTTAAGGGAAAATAACTGCATCATTTTGCAGAGACCTGGGCTGCGGGAAAGGCTGCTCGTGCTGCTGAAGTGTTGTCTTTTATCTGATTTGTACCCTATTGAAGTGAACGCCAGTTCGGAAATGTTTCTGCACACACAGAGTATACAGGATGCTAATTTGTTTGCACAGTGCTGTCGGCTGCTGTGCTACCCTCTTTAAAACGGCTTGCTCCAACAGTGGCTATTCAGCAAGCTAGGCAGGCCCCGGGGAACACTTGGTGTTCTGTGTGCTGCAGATCAATGGTGAGAGTGTGACTAAAACTCCAGCTCTGTGCGATAGGACTTGGCTCCTTCACCACAGTACATGATGTGATGAGCTGTGTTGAAAATGATCACATTTTATAGTGAAGGCACCAAATCCTCTTGCGCAGTTCACAAATTTAATTGTTGTTTTACTGCAACCCCTCCCCACACTCGCGCACCTTCCCACAATGTCTGATTGAGAACCTGTGCTGTAAATAATAAACTTCATTCAAAGGTGAGGTTGAAGTTCACTGAGTAAACACTGGCAGAGTAATGAGAATGCAACCTAAGAAAAGGAGCATGGTTGGTCATATACAGCAGTAAAGGCATACGGTAGCACTCCACTGCACTGGTGCTTTAAGGTCCTGTGCTCAGGCTGGAACACTTCATCTTAAATTGGTTCAGGACATACAAGTATTTGAAGCTAGGGAATGCAAGATCAGTATCTCCACAAAACACATTCAGATTGCCTGGTTAGATTTTATATTTAATTTGCTGTTTAACCATTTTTACTAGGGGTGGGCAACGATATGAAAATTGTATATCGATATTGTGCACGTATTTTGATATCGATAATATCGAAGTCTTCCAAAACACAGAAAACAATAACACAATTGCAATATGAAACATATATTTAAAGACGTTAACAGACATAAGAAAAGCAATAACTTACTTTAACTTAGTATCTTAATATCCGTGGAGAAAAACAGAGGTCTTGTTATATTGTTTTACTATTCCATGCCATCATCAGCCACCTCAAAACCAAAATATTTACATACAGTACTTCACTGCGCAGACTAGCCAATCCGGAAGTCATTTAATCTTCTTTAATGCATGACACATCTAAAAGTATTAATTACGGTGTCATGCTGAATGTTGCATTACTTTGAGATGTGTTTTGTTGTTTTAAAAGTACATCTCATTTATAGTACCGAAAGTTCACATTTTAAAAATACATTAATACTAGTGTAAGGCTATAACTATCTAGACTTGAGCCTCTTTTGAGAATTACTATTCTTCCTTTGCAAACTCATTTTAAGCTTACTGTAGTCTACTAGAGTGAGCAGTGATGTCTGATACTGCCAGTGACAGCTGACAGAAGTGCATTTTTACAACAGGGAGAGGAGAATTGCACATACTGTGTTGAGAGGTGTGTGCAGCAGACTCTGATGGGTTAACGTGGGCTGGAACATTGTTGGCAAAGCTCCACTCTTCTCCGGAGGGCTGCAAAGACAATCTGAATCCTCTCCTTGTTTAGCAAAAAAAAAAAGAAAAGCTGAACCATGACATTTGCAGCTTCCCAGATCGCATGCTGGATAAGAGACCGTTCCAACAGACTGCTTAAAAAACAAAAAGGAATGCAAAGTGCATTTGGCATAGACCCGGGCTGTGTATGAAGTAGCTACGCAGCGTCCCCACAGCTTTGGCAGCAGGGCGGGTTGTATTGGCAGTTAAAGGCAGCTTATTGTTTTATGAAGACAGAGTGCCTGATTCCAGATATTAAAAGCCATCCGTTCCTGTGACATTGATTTTAAAAATAGAAATGGTGTGCTTTCTTCCCAAGCTCTGGGCTGTGAACACACTTTTTGCAACAGAGGGGCTTGAGGCATTGAAATAAACCAAGAAAACATTTACTAAATATGTAAACGCAAAGGGTGCAACAGAACATGGTAAGTATGAGTGGCTTTGAATGCTTTTCTCCTGTGGTGCATACATGAGTTCTTGTTTGAGGTGTTTGTCATGTGCATTACTGTAGAGAACAGGTGGAGACCTGGTTTCTTTTAAAGAAGTGTAAAGAAAGTTGTCAGCTAGATTAAAATGACAATAACATTTAATCAAAACATGACCGACAGTCACCTCCTGTAGGGTCCTGTGACAGGGTGCTCATGTCACGTGTGTGGGTAGCCGCTGCTTAGGCAATACAGAGAGACATGGGAGGTGGAGTTGAAATGCCAGCACAGGCGCACAGGATTTATTAATACACAACAAAGTAAATAAAGGGGTCATGTGCCATTACCAATGATAACGCACAGAGGACTCATACAGCAAGCTGTACATAAGACAAAATAAAACACAGTACAAAAACTACAAATAAAAAGGTGACCCAAAGGGTGAGCGCTAGCCTTATAAATGAGGTATCCCGCTCCAGGAACCGGCTACACTACGTAACCCTCGCTATACATCACATGGGATCACAATCCCCTAACTAACCTAGTCGGTATCCATACGATGACTCCTGCTGCTTCATACTGCCTTGGCTGGGTATTGCCTTCACAAGCACCGCTTCTTGTTTCAGGGTTGCGTAGCTGTTGTTCCTGCAGAGTGGACTCTCTCCTCCTGTGTGTACGCAGATCCCCTCTGTAGCATGGCATTGCAGTCGCCCCGAGCGATCTCCACCGGATGTTTTTAAACTGACGGACACTCGGTCGAGACCCGTCCACCTGCTGTTTGAGGACCAGCACAGCCAATCATCCACTGCCCCTCCTCTCAACCAAACCCAGCAGGCAGCAAGTCTCAATCGAGCGCCTGTCTGTAAACAATAATTTAATTGCACAAATCAACTCCAAAAAGACACACAAACCCATTTCCATGTACAAATTATACCAACACTAATTTACACAAGTGCAGGGCAATCGCCCTGCTACAGGTCCCTTTCAAAAAAAAAAAACAAAACTGTTAACTACCCATGTACAGTAAATAATAATAACTTTCAACACATTTGGACAAGAAGTTCCCTACATTCTGTGTATCCTCCAGTAGGTCAGTTCCATAAAGGAAGTCGCTATGTGGAGTAACTGCATTTTTTAAAAATCAAAATCAGGTGAGTGGTTTGCTGGAGACTTTCATTAGCCTGTCTAATCACAAGCTGGAAGTCGTGCATGTTGACCTAGATTATGGTAAACCTCAGGAATATGTGGTGAAGAAGGTCTGACGTTCTGTACCGTATAACACGTTTCATCTCAATTCTATTAGCTCTTCAAGGTTGCTGAAAAAAATGAGAGAGTGAGCTAATGAAAGGGCAAGGTGCTAATCTTAATGAACAGGTGCCTGCTGGTATACCAGTTTAAAAACAGTGTTCAGATCACTGCTCTTGTGAGGACTGCAGTAGAGTGCCACTGGTCCCCACCCCCTCTCTTCTCTCCCCTGGGATGGTGTGGTTCACTCTGGTCTCCCGCATTGCCTGCTGTTTATGCACTACTTTAGAACCGCTGAGCCCTGCCTGATTGTTGGTGGTTTCATTGTTTGCTTTGCAGATAGAACCAAGCCTCATCGTGATCAGACAAAGAGAGCGGCTGCATTCTTCCTGTCTTTATGCACGGCCGGCAAAGAGGGGGGAGAAGGGGGCTTCGTGGGCAGGTTTTTGTGGTCTTGGGTCCTTGCCAGAGACAGGCCAGCTTTTCGTTTTAATCTCCAGCCGATTTGTTAAAACACTCTGGCCCCTTGCCTTGGACCGTGCCTGGGTTAATCTTGCTACTCGCAAGATGTCGAATCAGAAACCTGAATCCTGGCCACTGTTGTTCTGGCAATCAGAAACACTGCTGCTAGGGGTTCTGTGCTGCCATTTGTTTGTTTTGTGATTCTTTTTTCAGCCTGCTGCTGAGTGGTTTAGCTATGGCTTTTCTGAGGGGAGATTTTGGCTCTGAAATCCTGTTGTAGGATCTGGTACTGTAACACATGTCAAGGGAATAAAAGCTTTGATGGCTTTCAAGATTCTTGTTACAGTAGCTCCTTACAGTATTCCACTGAATACCGTTTGACGTTGGGAGTCTCCAGTTGTTGAACTGATTTTTTTTATTCGGCTTCCCAGCCATAACAATAGGCTTCCCAGCCATTCTGGGAAGCCCCAGAATGGCTGGGAAGCCTATTGTTATTGTTAGGATTTCTTCTCCTTCTCCTTCTTCTTCCAACTCCTGCTCCTATTCACACGCGGTGTAACCAATCAACATGAAATTTGGTAGGGTTCATCCTGTGTGGATTACAGTTCAGATGCAAAAAAAAATTGCACTCCTGCATCAACCAAGATGGCGGCCTGACGCTATTTTGGAAAAAACTTTCAAAATCATCTTCTTGGGAACCAGTGAACCAATTGATTTGATTGACTTTGCATACGTCATCAGCAACCAAACCTGCTTCAAGTTTGCGAGGCAGAAGTTGCTGCGATAAATTTTACTATCAAAATGGCTGCCACAAATTTTTCCGAAAAGCGCCCCTAACAGCAAACTGTTGGTCAAACAGCTTTCAAATAAACGCACACTCCAAACTTGGTAGGCATTGTCCAGGTGACAGTGGAATACAAATATGTCAACATGATGATGTTTTGTAAAACAATATGGCTGGAAGATGTACATTTACGTCTTAAATTTAAAACTGCCTCAGTTGACAAACGGTTTACATGACTAACTCCAAATTTCACAAGCATCATCCCTGTCACTGTATCAATACAACCAACACTTTTTCTTTTGTGAAGCAGAAGTTGCTGCGATACATTTTAACCACTTCAACACCGAAAACCCACTTACAGTACCATGCAGTCCCATTCTATTCTATGAGCTGTTTCTCAGTCTAGCATTTCAGGTTTCATTCCGTAAGGCAGTGCAAGTACTGTGGAATGTGCAGTGAAAGTCGGGGGGGGGGGGGGGGTCAGGTGACATTTGTATCCAATTGTGTGTCGTGTAGAGATTCTGATCTACCTGTGGACGCTTAGAAGACTCAGATATTGCGGGAAGCCATTCAACTTTTACAAGTGTGTGTGTGTGTGTGTATATGTGTATATATATATATATATATATATATATATATATATATATATATATATATTATATTATATTATATTATATTATATTATATTATATATATATATATATATATATATATATATATATGTATTAGTGTTTTATATTGATATTGTTGTTTTATTATTAGTTTTTACTTGTTCAGTTGTAATTTATATAGTTTTTAGCAAAATCTAAACATGGCAACATACGTGGAGAGCGACAACGGGAGTGATTTGAAGATTTCGAAGTTGGTTCGGAGAATTTCGATACCAGCGACAGTGATGCTGACTTATCACTCAGCAATGATGATGAAGAGGATGTGCAGCCAAGAACAGCAGGGGACTGGGTGTTTATTACTGATTCCTACCATGATGCCAGTCCTCCATTTGATTTTGCACCTGTTTACACAGATGTGCACCCCGCCGTGGAACTTGAGAGTTTGCGTTCTCCACTGGAGTGCTTAGATGGCTTTTGTTTTCCGGAAAGCTAATCACTTACCTTTGTGACTGTACAAACAAAAGAGCATGCAGCTACTTTACAGGTAAGCCAGCTGCTAACGGGAAGGTGTTTAGTTTGAAATGGCAGTGCTGTAACAAAACACCATCAACACACAGTACTGGGTACAAGGCAATGAAGCAGGCGTCTGCGGCAGCCAGATCCATCACAATGCCTGCGCAAAGTAGTACTGTACATGCATTTGTGACTATCCCTCCAACACAAGGGAATCAGAGACCGCAAAAAAGATGCAGGGTCTGCTACGAAAATGAAAACAAAAGAAAAGACACAAGAAAAATGTGCAGTGGTTGCGAAGGCAACCCCGGGTTCTGTTGTATTGAACATTTCAATAAGTGGCACAGAGCAAGTCGATAATGGCACACGTTTTGATGTTTTGATTTTTATTTGATAATTGCTGTTTACTGATTATTGTTGTTAGCAGTGTTTTTGTTTTCATTGTTCAAACAAAAAAGTAAACTAAAATAAAAAAAAAACTTGTTATCTCTGAACATGGGTATGTAGTACTGTGGCAATGCGCCCCGCCCCTGTGTGCATTTGTGTGTTATGTGTTGTATGTTGCGTGCGTGTGTTAATGTTGGTGTATAGTCATTGGTACACGGGATATAAACGGGTCTGTGTTTCACGTGTATTTAAAAAGTGTAGATTTGTATTTAGGCACGAGGAGAGCACAAATCACTTCACGTGCTGGTTAAATGTAATATGTGAGCACGGGGTTGCACAGAATTAATTCACGTGCTGGGATTCAAGTGAATAATTAATTAGTAATTGAATCCCAGCACAATAGTGTATATATAGACGCACATTTCTTGCAGTCGGGGTTGGGTGTTCGAGAGTGGAGAACGGGAGAGAGAGGAGAAAGAAAAGCAAAATAAAACGTAAAGTGTTTGTTCTCACCGTGTTTGTTTGTCTCCGTGCACCGTTTGTTAAGTGTTAGTTCGTTTTGTTTGACTGTTTATTTTGGCCTCAAGCGCCGTGTCCTGTTTTTGTGTTTAAAACCTTTTATTTTCTGTTCTGTTATTAAATGCTGAGCGAAAGCATTCGCTCAGCTTCACCAAACCCCAAATCTCTGTCTGTTTATTTCCTGCATCTGGTCTGACACCACCCACTCCGGCCGTCTTTGTGACAAGTACACAGGAGCGTAAAGGGTTAATGTTAACATTTATATAGCAGTTTGAAAACCATTATTATTATTTTCAAAATCTGGTACCTGGCAAGGGGTTTCATATTTACATCTGGACTTGAAGTGGTTAATATCAAAATGGTTGCCACAAATTATACCGTAACGCGCTCCTAAAAGCAAACTGTGTTTATTTGAAAGCCGTTTGACCAACAAACTCCAAATTTGGTAGGCATCGTCCCGGTGACAATGGAATACAAATATGTCAAAAATGGTGATGTTTTGTAAAACAATATGGCTGCCAGACGTACATTTACGTCTTAAATTTAAAACTGCCTCAGTTGACAAACGGTTTACTTGACTAACTCCAAATTTCACAAGCATCATCCCTGTCACTGTATCAATACAACAGAGTCTTAAAAAAATGGTATTGACTTGAACCAAAATGGCTGTCGTCTGCCTTTTTTTTTAGATAGCTTTCGAAGTCTTCTTCATTTTGGAACTGGTGTGTGATTGATCTGACACTTGGCATATATCATCAACATCCAAACCTGCTTCAAGTTTTGCGAAACAGAAGTTGCTGCGATAAATTATTATCAAAATGGCTGCCACCAAATTCGCCAAAATGTGCCCCAAACATCAAACTGCTTCTGTTTGCACACGTTTAACCAACTAGCTCCGAACTTGGTAGATCATCATCCTGGGGACAATGGAATTCAAATATGGAAAAATTGTGTTCTTTCGTAAAACAAGATGCCGGCCGGACCTAAATCTTCTTAAATTTAAAACTGCTTCATTTTAAAAACGGTTTACTTGATTAACTCCAAACCTGAAAACCATCATGCCAGTATCAATAGAATTGACTTTTTCAAAAATAGTGTTTGTGCGTGAACCAAGATGGCCGCCTGACTCATTTTTTTGAAAATTCTTCTGGAGAACTGGTGAAGTTACTGATTTCAAACTTGTCAAATAAAGAACTAAGCTTGCTTCATCCAGTAATTGCTTAAGTGTTTGGTACTGGTAGTGGGGCTTGGGAGCTGTAAAACTGCCTGACAGTTCTTCTTCTTCTTCTTCTTCTTCTTCTTCTTCTTCTTCACATAAATAGTGCTGCATGCTGCAAAACACGGATGTCTCAAGTTTTTTTTTTAGTTTTCTTGTTGGTACAAAACTGTATCTGAACTGGAGGGGGGAGTGGATGGTTTAATATATATTTTTTTCCCTAACCCAAAAGAAATCCCAGACAAACCAAGGATAATTATAATAAACTACTGTAGAGCATTGCTCTCAAAGCCATTGATGATATGTGTTTTAACCGAGTTTAAAACTCTTGAGACTTATGGTCTAAGCACAGTTCTGCACGCTTGTCTTATTTGACTCCTGGGCAGCGAGGACGATCAAGATGACCAGTGGTCGATGGTCATGTATCTAAATCAAGGTTAAGTCTCTAAAAGAAAAAGCAAAAATAATATCTCTAATTTTGCCGTGCTTCATTTGTATCATTTATGCATTGTTAAATATGTAACTTGGCCCCCTGTACTATTGTCATATCCCTGTAGTTACTGGGAATGGCAGTTTGTGGTCCTGTTTATTAGCAGAAAGGGTCCTATTGCGTCTAGTCTTCTGTGGTTCTCCTTGCCCTGTGTGGTTCCCCAGTATAGGTGTTAGGGCAGTTTATTTCATATTCAATATTTAAGGTCAGTATATTGGGTTTAGTCATAAGAACCCATTTTAAAGTATTATGAATAGCATAATTGTACTTTATGTGAATCTTCCGCTATTACAAAAAAGAATGCACAAGAGCAATTAATTTCTCTCCAATTTTTTGCCATTTCTGAAACCCTCTATGTTATACCTAAAGTTTTGGTTAAGCAAAAAACAGAACAGGACACAGTTAGAAAAATAAGTGGAGATAGACTTGAGAGGGTAGACAACACTTCTTCACACAGAGTGGTGAGGGTATGGAATGGGTTACTTTGTGATGTTGTTGCTGAATCACTGGGATCCTTTAAGACCCAACTTTACAGTTGAGTTCAATCAGCTACTAGGAACCATAGAGATGGACTGAATGGCCTCATCTGGTTCGTACATTTTCCAGTGTTCTGATGTTAAGTATCTGTCATGATTGAGATTTTTAAATATGATTTTTTATTTTTAACATTTGTTTTAACTTTGTAACCAGAAACGTGAAAGATCTACAATATATTGCGTTAATGTCCTTGACGAATTCAGTGCAACTAGTCTGTTTGTATGGTGTTGTGTTTTTTTTTTTTTTTTAATTGTTTTGAAAGAGAAGCCTGCCAAAACAACTTTGAAATACAAAGTGCCTCAGGTTTTTAACATCAACTAGCTTTTCAATCGTAGTTGTGTAAATATGAAAGTTAAGCACCATACTAAATCCACAATACTAACATTAAACACTCCTAATATTACAGGTTAAATGCTTGGTAATTTAACTAAAACTCATTCGTTTTGTTACACTACTGAGCCAGTGATATCGGACACTAATTTTTGTGGCGATGGTTGGTCTGTACAAAGTCCTCCAAATTTTGATATTTTAAAATACACTGTGGTGATTTAATGGAATGGCAACAGTAGGATAGTGATTTGAAAAAAAAAAAAAAAAGCTGTCTGACAACACTTGCAGGATTCTCTCCATTCCCTTCCTTGATCAAGAGACAAGTAGAGAGCCTGGTTTCACTGCCTGTGAGAGTGCTGGCCCTTTTGTCTGGCCGGCTGGCGCTTTGTTACTTAAACAGAGACAGCCCAGCCTCCCCCAATGCAGGAGAAGCCATTTCTGTGTATCTGCATGGATCTCACTTTCCCTCTCCCTGTCCTGTGGGTGTGGTGGTTCAGTGGATAAAAGGAGACCTGCTCCAGGACAATGGCCTCCTTTCTTTTGCGGAGAGCCAGGAATTTCAAATTGAGGCAGCGCTGAAAGACTGGGAGAGGGGTAGAGAAGAGAAGAGGTGCTGGGGGCTTTGCTTTGCAGGGATACGTGCAGGCGGCGATGGCTGGCGTGCACTGAAGTTCGGTTTGGCTTGAGTCATTGCGGTCTACAAACAATTTGTTTCTAATTTCCTCAACTTTTTTGTGCTGCTTCCTGTCAACTCTCTTGTGACCTTTTCATGAAAAAATAAACCTGGATTCAAGTACTTAGGCTAGTTCTGTTTTGACATGATGTGAAAACTAATTCACCGCATAGACTGTACTTGGGATGAGAATAATGGGGTATTAAAGCGATGGCTTTTATACAGTACCAGGCAATCAAACTTTGAAATCCTGCTAAAGGGATCTATAGTACGAAGCCCATCTTCAGTACCGTCTCCAGCATGGTGCCTGTTGTCATGTTTGAGTCTTGTAAAGGTAGACTCGGGAGGGAGCAGTACTCCTAGTGGTTCATTATCATGCACTGGGCCCGAGTGAAATAAACACATTGAATCCACTAAACATTATGAGAGACAAAAACAGACCCGATACTGGTATTTAATCCAAAGCAACAATGATAATATTACAATGTTTTTAACAATGTTTTATCCGAAACTATTCCTAGTTAGGAATATTGCCGCAACAATAATGCAAGACTTAGGTTTCTAACAATGTTTTATCACGTTTGAAAAGTATCATACAAGTATTAACAAACAAACAAACAAGAATCAATTCAAACCAGTTACTGCTTTCAGTCAGGCATACTAATCTAACTAAACCACTTTACATAATGCATGCATTAATTCTACTCCTATTTAAGACATCTATAGTTCAGGCAATGAATATATGCTTCCCCTCCTCTTTTGAGGTGTGATTGATTCAGAGCGGCTTGGTGATGTCAATCAGTAGGTAACGGCTTTTCGACAGAGTCTCAAATCAGGATTACACAACAGAGGCTGGGTTCAAATTCTCACGAGCTCAATTGAAGATCGGAGGTCGGAAAAAGAATAATTTTTCAGTTGCCTACCCACCTTGCATGATGACACCAGAGCCCTCCTGCTCATGCAGTATGTGGTTACAATGTGTCTGCTAGCTATCAAGCTTACCTAAATGTTTAAATTCATACTACATATATTTAGCATGTTTAAGCAAAAATGCACATACTACTGTAAGTAAATATAATTATAATGCATTAGTTTAAGTAAATATAAATCATAAGCTTATCACATTTACTAGTAAGTTTAGCATTTTATACATCTTGACTTAACACCTTCACAGAAAATAGACTTCAGCCTATTTACTCAAAAACCCGCTTCTAGCGAGCGATACTGCAAGACCAAACAACACCCTGACCTTTTGACTGATAAAAATACACTGTCTAGATGGCCTATTGGGTATAAGTTCATTTTTCAGAGGAAATGGTTAGTTAGAAAAAGCCTTGAGCTCTAGCCTGGTGCTAGTGACCAAAAAGCATAGGGTTATTTTTAATTGTAGAAAATGAGGTATGCAACTATACTTTATGATAAAAACTATTTAGCAGCAAGCAAGCAATCAAGCTGTTCTCTTCAGGTCAAGAGGGTGTCACAGTATGGTGATCTATCTCTGGCTGGCACCTGTAATGTACTGCAACTCCCTCAGTAAGCTCTCTACACTGCAGACATAACATGCTTCCCATGGCTCCCCAGTCTACTGGCTGTTTACACTTAAGGCAGGTTGCTCTTATTATTTCCTTTCCATTGAAATTAATCACTGGCTGTCGTGAACTAACCTCAGTATAAACACAACATCTTCCAGGGGAGCAAACTGTACAAACTCTTTTTTAAATGGGCCCTGTCTTAGCTGGCACTTGTCACAACTACAATCTGGTGTCTTGGAGACGCTTGTTTATTCTTGGAATGTCTCGTTCTCAAACCAAACCTTGTGGAATCCCCTGCAGGACAGTTATGGAAAGTCCCGTACTTGTCCATCTCAGTCTGCTCACATAAATACACAAATCTGGGCACTCCATGGGCCAATTTAATGTCTCTAACATACTATGGACTTGCCTCCATGTCTGCCACTTTCCACACCTCTGTACTGTAGTCAGTCAGTGGGTATTTGCAACAACAGATCAGACAAGGAGCCTACCTGAACACCAGCATTTATTTTATGTATTCTCCACACCTCGCCAGGCTCAAGGGTTTTGATTAAATCTGTGACAATGTGTATAGCACCTTAAAAATTGAAGTAAAGAGTTCTACTGTCTGGCCTACAGTAACAATGACATTTTACTTTCTAACACTGAGCATCTTATAAACAATGAGTGAACTGGCAGTATAACTTGGAGATAGGGCCTTTGGAAATGGAGACATGATGAGAGTGGGTAATATTATTTACCCCCTCCCCTGCCACACACTGTACATGTTGAGCATGAGGGCTGGGCACTTTTGGATTCAGGAATGTACGGTCAAAAGACAAAATATCTTCAAACCAATCTCTTGAGTGAACCGCTTCACGTACTGAGCTTGATACAGCAATTAAGTTAAGAATTAAAAACCTAAGCATGATACTGTACTGTACAGTATTTATTTCTCTGAGAGTACAATGTCTGATGAATGGCCATTTATTGGACATTTTAAAATATAAATATATTAAATAGTTGTCCCCAGTCTGTAGGGAGTGGGAAATTCATATATAGCTCTCAATTGTGGAGGATTGCTAATGAGGTGCCGCGGACAGGGTTGCTGCTGCTGCTTCTCCTTATGAAAATGAATTGGCTGAAGTTGTTTAGAAAGGTTCTCTGTTGGCATAGTCTGGAGATAATGGTAGGAGGAACACATGTTCTGTTGAGAACTGCCTCTGCCTTGCTCTGTGTTCAGCAACAGTTACTGTGTGTGGTAAGAGGTTTGTGTTTGCCTGGATTGTATGCTGAAGCATTGTTTCTTCAGGTTTCAATTTGTGGTTAGGCCATGTAAACCGTGAGTTGTACATGCTGTGCAAGGGCCCTTCACGATTACAAAAAAAAAAAAAATCAATACCTTGAGAGTAAAATGGAGAAGCTTTCTTCCTCCTAATACATTTAATTGATCTGGTTTAATACATTGCTTATTTAACCCAGGTGGCAGTGAGGCTTGCTTTTTATGATTTTATATATATATATATATATATATATATATATATATATATATATATTTTTTAATATTTGCCCTAGCGCTTATAAAATAACTGCGTAATTTGACAGTGAACAGTTACGCATCTTGTTTAAACAAACTAATCTCGTGCACCTGAGAGGCAGTAACCAGTGAAGTTGCCAGACGTGACCATCAGTGTATGAGAGTGGCTGATTTTTGCTTTCTGTGCATCAGCGCATTTCCACGTGTGTTTGCCTCCTTGGTGGCCCCAACGAAGCCTGCTGGTGTGATTTTTGCGCACTGCACCACTGTGCTAGTCCCACAACTTTGGGCCGTCCTTGGAACCTCCCTGTCTTGCTCTCTCGCTCTCCGCTTGTATCTGTGTGTATCTGTATTTGTCAAGACTGAGGCGCTCACTAGGATTTCAGCACCTCTTCAATGCACAGCCGATCTGGAGTCTCTGAGTGGAGAAAGCAGCTCACTGATTTCTGTTAGGGAAGCTGAATAGAAATCCATCCCACAAGGGAGAGCGCCAAACTCCCTCTTGTAACAGTAAGGAGGTCCTGGGTTTGAATCTCTGCCCAACCCACTACTGTGATCACCTGGGTTGCAAAAGCCCTTTGACATCTTTAACAGCACTCTATCCCCTTCTGACCTCATGGAATACTATAAATAAATAAATAAATCACCTACTCCACTAACGGAGCCATGCTGTTTTATAGCTGTAGAATATTTTTCAGTGAAGTCTTGATCTTAGAGGGTTATAAGATGCCAGAATCTCTTTGGCTTTGTGCCTCTGTCCTTCTATAGCATTTCAAGTTGAAGCAGAACTCCAGTTGTGAAAGAGAAGTTGACCACAGCTGAGAGAGCCAGTTTGAGTAATTGAGTGCTTCCAGATTCTGTTGCTCCATACCATTACCATTTTTTACCAAATCTGCGAGCTTGCCTGGGTTATCAAGTGCCGGGACTGAGGCCCATAAGAGCAGACTTAGTAAGAGCAGACTTTGGCAGACCTCACTGGTGAAAGAGAAAAATAAGTTTGTTGGTAAACAAGAGTCACTTGACAAAAGTTTAACCTGAGTGTTTCAATTTGGTGCCAACTCATTATAGAAAGAGAACGCCCCCCCCCCCCCCCACCCCACACACACACACTTCTCTCCCTCCCTCCGCTTTGCCAGCTTGCTTATTCCCAGGTCACTTTGACCATAATCTGTAGAGTAAAACATTACTAAGTTACAATTAATACATAGTCTTTCATATCTTAAACCTCAGATTATCTGTATTGTATGTTGTCTTTCTTTTTCTATTGGTCAGCCCCTCAATGCAGTGTATATATAGTACCATCCCGTGGCATTGAATCCCATGGCATTTTTCAATGCCATTCCGTGGCATTGAAAAAAAATAATAAATTGCTTCCCATCCATCAAATATACATTAACACAAAGGCTAAGAAACACCAGAGATGTGCATTTTGGTACATTTTTATGAATGTTTAAACTCTCTGACATGTAGTAGTTTAAAAAATATCTGTCTTTGTATAGATATACATATAAACACACACACTTTTTTTCTTTGTTATATATACTAACAGTAGACCGTTCCCAGGGCAACGAGACGGGATTCTAAGCACTGTTTGTTGCCTTCATCTACGTGCGTTTTAATATTTTTCTGCATTCCAAAAACAGCAACAGCATCGGCGTGTCTTTTGTGAAGATTCTTGAAAAAACTGTACTTCCGTGCATATTTTTATTTTTTTGCCCAGCAGCTCTTTCACACGCAGTACATCTTGTCATCTCGATTAAACAAGCCATGGATATTTCATCTCCCATTCAAAATTATAAGAACGTATTTTTTGTTTGTGTTTGTGCATTACTACTGCTTGGAACTGCTTTGGTCACTGTAGTACTGGTAGTCCGAAGTAGATTGCTGAGATGCAGATGAGTAATCTTCTTCATGAGAATCCCCTGAAGATGCTGAATGCTTAGCAAAAAAACAAAACCAAAAGAAAATGTTCTGCTTTAAAATAATCTGTAAGGGCTTCCCTGTTAAACTAGCGGAAAATAACAAAAGCACAACGTTAAATTAGGCGACTGCAAAAATGAAATGCGCGTTAAGTAGGATCGGGGATGAACAATTCACGTAATTTGTCAGCTCTGTTTGAAATAAAGGGACCAGAATTAGGCTCAGGCAAGATAAGAAGGTAAAAGCTAAAAAATTGTTTTGCAATGAACAGCTTTTTCTGAGTTTAATTATGAAACATCCATCCATCTACCCATCCATCCATTATCTGTAACCGCTTTATCCTATAGAGGGTTGCGGTGAGCCGGAGCCTAACTCGGCAGACATAGGGCGCAAGGCAGGACTACACCCTGGATGGGACGCCAGTCCATCGCAGGGCAACTAAGGGGAAATTTAAAGAGGCCAATCCACCTAGCCAGCATGTCTTTGGACTGTGGGAGGAAACGGGAGTACCCAGAGAAAACCCACGGGAACACGGGGAGAACATGCACACAGACAGACCCCTGAGGCTGGACTCGAACCCAGTGAGGCAGCAGCACTAACCACCGTGCCACCATGTCGTCCTTAGTTATGAAACAGAATCGGCTAAATTTGTCGCCTGATTTAAAAGTAAAACCCGAAAACTTCAAGCCCTACGTGTGTGTGTGTGTGTGTGTGTGTGTGTGTTCGCATTTACTTTTTCCAAAATACTTGTTTTATTTCTTAGCAATATGGTCCTCTGTTAATATGGGGCATAACACATTATTTTAAAATAAAATACAGTGCATGGTGGGATACTATCGTATTAATTTCCAATGTTCATTGCGCTGCTAGCAACTGTAACCGAACTGTTCTAATAGCAGTGTGTGTACGCATTACGCCCGACTAAACATGAAACTGTACTTCAGTGTGAACGCTAAAGTTTAATTAATTTTAAACGTTTTTGAATACGGTTCTCGAGTAGTGTGGACAGGGCCTAAAAGTAAATATCCTTAATATTGCTGGTAAAGCCAAATATGAGGCTTATTGCTGCCACCTACAGGACTGGAGTGTACCTTAATCAATGCTGTTACCGGTATATTGCAGAACCAGTTTATTTATTTATTTTTTTAAACAAGCAAGTAGTTTACGGTCATTGCTGCAGTGTAATAGATTACCACGAATATGCATGTCTGCGTCCCTTTAACATTCTGTGCGTCCAGTGAATGCAAGACAAGATATTTAGGACACACAATTTTGCATTAACGCGACCTCTGGGGCAGGTATTTAAAATAAGGAAATTAAGTATTTTTTTTTTTTCCCATTTAAAAAAATATTCTGTAATTTACACTTGCGTTAAACTTTGAAATTCAAAAATGTTTAAATCTTGATTTGGAGGGAAAAAAAGAAAGTGTGTGTGTGAGAGAGAACTATAAACTAGGGTCTTAAAACATAATTTAAGATCATCACGATTTATTATGAAAAAGCTATTCAGCAGATTTTTGAAAATTACATTTTCAATTATCTATCGTCCAGCCCCCAGGTGCAGTACTGTAGATTGCCCTGTCTGCATGCTCGCTCTCCCCTGCTAGAAGCTCCCCCTCATCATCTCCCTTCCAGGCACTGCAGCCCCATTGTCCCCTCTGTGCTTTGTGACAGTTTTACTGCTGGGGCGCACGCCACTCGTTAACAAGGTGTTTATCTGTGTTAGTCTCCTGCTGCTCTAGCACTTTCATTACAGTTTTACAGTCATTCTGCGCTCCATAAAACTAGCACAGGGGGGCAGCAGCTGCCTCTTTTACACGGGGTACTGTATTTGAAATGAGTTACTTATACAACCCACCACCGGCAATATTTCGTATGTATCGTATTTATGTGGTTACAATTCTATTTAAAATTGTTTCACCTTTTTGTTTCTTTGACAGGGTATTTTACATTTTGCTTTGTCTTGCATAACACAATAAAAACCCCAAAAATGTGCACATGTTAATTTTCAAAGGGAGCTGAGAAATAAAGTGAGGAACATTTGTTTTTCTGTACAAGGAAGTGGCACTGAATACAGTAAGACACACACAGTTGCCCCACTCTTTCTGCATTCACTTGAGTACAATTTGAACCAGTTTTATTGAGGGGGATATAAAACATAATGAAGTTGTAAAACTAAATGGACTTCTGAGTCATGTAAATTAACCCTATTCTGGAGGGTTTCTCACTCGATTTGATTAAACATGACCACCCTCTCGAATCCACAACAGTTATCTGAGCAGAACTGTCCTTGTCAACCATTGTCAACTGATGCCCAGATTTGTGTGTGATTTATGTGCCTGCAAGGGCTTTCTGTATTACTCTCTGTCTGCATTGTATTTATAGGGCGTTCCCATCCCCATTAAACACACACCGACATGGTCTGCAGTCAAACTGGAAGAAGTACAGCATGAGATCAGCATGTAGATCTGTTTTTTGTTTACTAAGTCTTTTGTTTAGCTAATTTTTAAGGGCGATTTTTTTTCTTTTTGTATAAGTGATTTTGCTTCCTGCTTGAGAGAGGTGCTGTGCTGTTCTGTACCCTTGTGAGTCCCATCATGTATTTTATTTATATCCAATCAATTAACCAGTTAATTGTTTTGCGCAAAATAATTTTTTTCATCAAACCAACATAGGGAACAGTTTCTTCATATTTCACAATGAAGAAACATCCTTAATTAAAGCAGTATTCTTCTGCTGCTACTTGGTGTTTTGAACAAACTTCTTATTGTATATGTTGGCTACATTATGTAGCCTGACCTATGAACTGCATTTTTTTAAACCAAAATTCTTGCCCTCCATTGAGGTAGGAGTAATTCAAATAGTACACAATGCCACACTTTTTTGAAGTTCTTTCTGATTAATTCAACTCCTACACACTACAATTTGGAATGAAACAAAGCTGTCTGTGTGCAGTTTATGGTACACTTTCACCTTTGCTGGCCCCGTCCTGTACATTTTGAGAAATACTTCCCGTTATTTCCATGAGTTCACATGAAAAATAGGCCTACAGTACTTGTCTATTTAATTAAGAGGGTTTAAACCAGTCTAAAATGCTAGTAACAATTCATACTTGCCAAATATTGAACTGTGCTTTTCAATTAATTTAAAATTGGACTGTAAATAAATCTGCAGGGACGCTGAGTCAGCATAAAGAGCCGTGTAAAACGAAGACAAACACAGAAACATTGGGGTACTGCAATAGTATTACAAGGGAAACTGAAACAAGCAGCTGCAGCTAGAGCAATAGACCTCCAGTAACAGATACTTGTTTTGTATCAGACGAGAGCAGAGAGGGATACGCACTGTAAAATATATCTTGTCCTTCAGCTGTGATCCTCTACTACTGGCATAACACTCTTACTCCAGTGTGCTAATTTGAAATTGGCAATGGCGGGTTATGTTGGTGGAAGGTGGTTTGTTTAAATTGTTATCGGGGAATGGTATTGACTACTTAGCAGTTCTTCATGCAGAACCAATAGAAACTACTGTAAATAAAACCCCTCAGACCATCACGATTGTTGATCTATAGGTTAGCCAATGGGCTGTTTTTGTTATTGGTACACTCAATATTTTGTTCCAGTGGTGATTGCTGTTTTCAAGATTATGCCTGGTGCAGTTTCTTTATGAAAGAACGTTATATTGTTTACTATTGCTTTTTCAATCCTAAAATTTCCCCTCTGGGTTGCTTGTTTATCAGTATTAGTTCTTTAAATAGCCTATTAGTTCACATATAGGCTACTATTTGGTTCATGCATTCAGAAGTACAGCCTGTGCCATAGAGGAACTGAATAGAACCCCTCTCAGCATCAGAGAGGAAATTTACAGTCCCACATGTACAGTAAATTTAATTCATTTTAATACCATGGTGTCTTAAAAACATTCTTGTTAGGCTTCAGTTTAAAAAACAAAGCTTTTTATTCCGGAAACTGCCAGCGGTGGAAATGTTAATTTATTATGGTGCTGTAAATGGTTAATTTGCTGCTACTTCTCTTTTATTAACAGTAGTATAAGCAGTGGTCTGTGTTTTACAATGCCTTGCACTGGGAATGGTTTCTCTGTGACTACTGTATTCTCTTAGTTTTCTCAATCTTCTTTGCATTTTCTGGGGTTTTTAATGAATTTAATGTGGTTACAGCAAGTGCTGTGCATGGTATCTTTAAAACTCGTTCTTGTGTTTTTATGGACGGATGTGTCTTGAACCACCCTTTTTTCCAAATGCCTGCAGGGCTGTGTATGAGAACATGTGGAGGAGAATGCCTCCCTTTGTGAGAACTCCTAATCAGCTGTTTTGTAAATTGATTGCATTGCAATAATACGATGTCAGTGCGAACTGGTCTAGTTTTTGAGTGTGGTCAGACGAGAGAAAAAATAAATACAAATAACTTGCTTCATTTTGGGATTCTTAGAATGAATCCTCCTGATGTAAACCAGTTTCATCGGAGGCTGTGTGGTCCAGCATAGGAGGTTGTGTGGTTAAAGAAAAGGGCTTGTAACCAGGAGGTCCCCGGTTCAAATCCCAGCTCAGCCACTGACGCATTGTGTGACCCTGAGCAAGTCACTTAACCTCCTTGTGCTCCATATTGCGGGTGAGACATTGTTGTAAGTGACTCTGCAGCTGATGCACAGTTCACACATCCTAGTCTCGTATCTTGTAAAGCGCTTTGTGATGATGGTCCACTATGAAAGGCGCTATATAAAAATAAAGATTATTATTATTATTTACAGTAAAAGTCTCCAGAATGATTGTCCAACCAGAAGTTTCACCCAAGTCTCTAGGTTTTTGATCGAAGAACTGCTGGAAGAGATCCAGACAACCGCAGAGAGGACTGCCACACCATGCTGTGCATTTTTATAGTTATGGGTGTCTTCAAAAAGCTACAAACATCTGACAGAAGCCTACTATCCCATTTTAAACATTTATAGTGGTGCTTAGTAACCGACCATAGATGTTGCACACAGAAGTCTGTTGATGTGTGGTGGCTTAACTTCTGCACTTTGTGAGCTACCTCATGTCTGGTGTCTGGAATTCCTAATCAGACTTTTAACCCTTTCCCTCATTTTTTATTCATCCCTAGTTCTCTCAGATGTGTTTTCCCCTACAACTCGTGTACTGTGTGTGGAGGTACTGCAGAGAGCTCTGCAGGCTTGATCCTCATTGTTGTCCTGCGTCATCTTTCGTTCTGAATGATTTATTGTGGCAGTACTGCTGCTCAGTGTTTGGTATGGTTTCCCCACGCTCATCTTATCCTCCTCCTCTCCTTTCAGCCTTTCTTTCGCCTGCTGAACCTGCGGAAGCTGGGCCTCAGCGACAATGAGATTCAGAGACTCCCTCCCGAGGTGGCAAACTTCATGCAGCTGGTCGAGCTGGACATCTCCAGGAACGGTAAGGAGACAGCCTTGGAGTAACACGTTCACATCCACGCATGCATGCTAAAAAAAGAGATAACGTAATGGGAATTGTACGTTATATTAATTCCAACCTTGGGGTCTATTCAGTGATCTAAACAGTGGTGAATCTTAAGTTAGGAGCAAACATGCCATTTTTATTCTCTTTTTAAAGACAGAGACTCCCTTGCTGTTACAGCTGTTGGTTTTCTCAAAGTCCTTCCCACAGTACTTAAATCAATTGAAGGACCCCCTTATCTCCTAGCCCAGTTTTTCACATACCTGCTGTTTTCAGTGTGAAAAAACACTATCTCAAGAGTGGTACAGCATTGCCATTTTTTTTTGTTATTCAGAAAAGCTTCTCCTTTTGAGAGTTGCAGGAGATTCGGTTTTAGGTATTGTTGTTTTTACAGAGGCCAAGAATAAAATAGCTGCCAAGTCCCGCTCCATTCCCTTTACCACAAAAGGTTTCATACGGATTAATCTTGACACTGTATGCATTAGTAACATTGGTCTTGTGTTAACCCCATGGGCAATAACTGATGGCTTATCTAAATCTAGCTTCAAGAGACGTTTTTTATGTAGTGTAGGTATGAGATGTTGCTAAAAATGTAAAACCCATACTACATATTCTAGATTCAAACCTAATGGTAATTTATTCTTGTTCTTCTGGGATACAAGTACCAGGTTTAAAAAAAATATGGTTCTAACTGAAGTGCTCAGACTTTATTAAGGTTTCTGCTTTTAAACTGCTTTGATCCATTTCTAGCCAAATTCTTGCTAAGGTGAGACTGAGACACACAAGATCAAGTTACATTTATTTAGAATGTATTTGTATTGGAATGATCCTTGATGTCATTTGAGAAGGTTTCTGCTGCTGAAGTTACAAAACAACAAAGATCTTTTCACTGGCAGTACTTCGGCACTGAAAAAGCAGGGTAGGAGATTTGCTGTGTTATTTCACATGCTTCATGGTAGTGTTTTATGTCAAGTCCCCATGGACATTTTCAGGCTCTCTCTTTAAGATCAGCACATGCTGTCTGCATTAAGCCACGTGTTCCATGACTTTAAACTTCAGTGGGCAATAATTCAACGTGGGTTAAAGTTTTGCAAGCTTGGAAGAGAAAATTCCAAACAAAATACAGAGCATATAAATAAATGAATTGATAAACATAAAATGATATAAGCCCCCATTTTTGTTATAGCCCAGCCAATAATTTTGACCATAATTAATTTTTTCAAAAAGTGTAGTGTAGGTTTTCATAAATATGCATGCAAGCAGTGTTCTCGTGTATTGCACTGCAGTTGGGTGTAGATCTGAAGTGGTGTTCACATGCCCCCCAGGGGACAAAAGCAGGTTTATGAGAAGTTTTTTCTTTTGTAAACCCATTCAATTAAAATTCCTGATACCTCCGGCACTACACGTAGTCTCTTTTTAAAATCGCTACTACTGCCATTCATCTGTGCAGATTTGGTCATGCAAAGTAGATACAAGAATCCTTGCAGGCTGAAGTAGTAATGTGGTTGCATGCCTACACAGACAACAGTGTTTCTAAATGATTGTCAGTTAAGGAGATCATGAGCTTCTTGTGTCTGCACATGAAGCCCTGTAAAATGTTTGCATTTGTCAGTTGTTAAAAGGATCCTGCCTCTCTCAAACAGATCAAAAGATTAATATCAAGGTCATTAAACTGTACTGTATGATGTACCTGGCAACTTTCATGTAAAACTATTGACTCGAGTAGCTGTTTTGTTTTTGTTTCATTCTAGAAGTGTTGTCTTGATTTAATACTGTCTCATGGAAATCTCAGCTGATTGCCTTTCCCCATGGTATAGCCAGAGTACTGTACATCTGGTAGTCATTTCCACAGAACCTGATTTGTCCGAAACAAACATGACTGGCTTTCTTTAAACTGACACGGGTATTGATATAATTGCTGGTGTTTTTCAGTAATTTTTCTTTTCTCTTCTAGACATTCCAGAGATCCCAGAGAGCATTAAATTCTGTAAATCGTTAGAAATCGCAGACTTCAGTGGAAACCCCATTTCAAGGTAAAGGTTTAATGAAAGTAATACCAATGCTAATTAATAACACACTGCTGAAGTGGACCACATTCTGGAGATGCGATTCCTTTGTTTGTGGTTGATGATGTTTAAGGCAATGATTGTCACCAGAGGTCACAGAAATCGTGAAAATCATAAATTTGAAAACAAAGTCTGTGAAATCTTGGAAATGGGTGTAAAAACACTTGATTAGGCACTTAATGTATTTTCTTTAAAAAATGCAGTATGTCATGCACTGAAAATACAAATCTGTGAGTATCTGTAAATTGTGAGCTGTTTTCTGTAAAGACACAAGAACAAGTGCATCAGAGAAAAGAAGTTTACTAACTTAGAGGCTTTCTTTTAAATGCAGACTGCATTCACGAAATTGAATACATTTCCATTTAAGTAGAGAATATCGGGCATTTAGAGAGATGCAGGTATGTGACCAGTGAGAGGTATTTTTAGTGTAGTAGTCAGTGAGCTTGACTACTACACTAAAGTTTAAAAATGATATAAATGTGTTTGCAGTAAAGCATATACACAAATAAACAACACACACTTGGAGATGTCTGCCAAATAAATAAATAAATACAATAAAATGAACAATGCATGTACATTTAGATGCAAAGTTTGCCTCAAGTAATAATGAAGCAGCAGAGGTATATCAGTGGTAAGCTACACCATAGGGTGCAAAAAAACAAAACAAAACAAAAAAAAAACAAACCAGTATGCAGAAGAATGCCGTTGGAGGATTGAGGATCTGGAACAGTACGGTGTTGTAAGCAGAGCTTTGCTTTGTCCTAATTGGCAGGCTGCCCGACGGGTTCACACAGCTCCGCAGCCTCGCGCACCTCGCCCTCAATGACGTCTCCCTGCAAGCACTGCCCAGCGACATCGGCAAGTAAGTACACTCAGATACAGGAGGCACATGCTGTCTGCTTAGAATCCCTGCCTTGTCTTACCTTTATGCCCTGTACTCCTACCAAACACAATATACAGACAGTTCTGAATTTTGTTAGTGAAAACTATATAAATAATAAATAGGGCTGTCAAGCAATTAATCTCACAATTAAACATTTTAATCTTGGCTTTAATCGCATATTTAATTGATACAATTACTGTGTCCATCATTCAAGATTTATTTATTATTATTATTATTATTATTATTATTATTATTATTATTATTATTATTATTATTATTATTATTATTATTAATAAAAAAATGTTGTTCTTATTATTACCTATAAGGCCTTGCATGGTCTTGGGACCTTCTGATCTTCATGATCTGCTGACCCCCATATGTCCCTGATTGTTCTCTGAGATTGGAAAATGCTAATCTTCTGACAGTCTCTAAAATTTGTGTGAACTCTGTCAGAGCCAGGGCATTTAGTTATAATGCCCCTCGTCTTTGGAATTTGCCCCCGATTCATATCGGGAATGCTAGCACAACTGAATCTTTTAAATCCTGTTTGAAAACATATTTGATTGGGTATGCATTTGTAGCTGGATTATATATTAGACACAGGATCTTTTATATTTATTTTGTAAAGCGCCCTGGAATACTTGCGTGCAGAGTGCTATATAAGTGAAATTTGTATTGCATTGTAGTAGTATGATGATGATGATGATGAAATCACAGTGGAGTCAGTTTATTACTCAACCTAATGCACTTCAATTTATATTATATATGTTCTTATCAGTATCCTGTACTACTGATTTTCATTCCTGTTTTAAAACATAAAGTAATCTTTTATTAATAACTTCAAATGTGTCTAAATGAAAAAAAGCATTCATTGAGTAATGATTATATTCTCCTTAATTATACTATTCTAGTATTATACTTTTAGAACTTTGCTCCGTATTGCAGTTATATGACAGCGACTTTCTATGAAAACGCTGACTACTCATTGCGTTGCATGTGCTCGAGTATATTATTAAAATGGTGCCGAAGAGAATGAATTATGGTGTGCTAAGAGGGTCAAAACAGAGGAGCGTGATTTAACGTGCATTAAAAAAATGGATCTCCAAAGATATGAACGAGTTAATCGCAGAAGTTAACTGCGATTTAATTGACAGCCCTAATATGCATGCATGCGTTTTTATTTTACCTGTAACAAACATGCTTTAAATGCATATTTAGCTTGAATTATGATCTACATGCATCATACAGGAAGGTGCTGGTTCTTCCTTCTGTTTGTTTGTTCACTTTGGCAGATATAGCCTCTTGCATATTTCTATGGCAGGCAACTAAACTCCTATTCTCTGGTGAAAACATCTCCAACACTGACTAAAAAACAAAACCGCATTTGAGGAATTTGGAATAAGAAAGATTGATTTGGTAAACATACTGGTAAAGAGACTGGACACAATGATTTCTGACCTTTTGTGTTTTCTTTCATTTGTCTCTTTCTGTTGCAGTTTGGCAAACCTTGTAACACTGGAACTTCGAGAAAACCTGCTAAAATCCCTGCCTACGTGAGTATTGAACACCATACTTGCATTCCTGTTTTCAGTCAAAATTTTGCACTTGTTTTATTGTCGTTGATTATACCAAACAACATAATTCCCAGCTAGTCAGGACACGAATATATTTACTTTTATTAGGCTAAAAAGTACAGGCACACCAATCTAATAATAATAAAAAAAAGCTCTGTTACCTAGCAACAAAACAGCTTGCTCCAGTCCAGAAAGAATTACCACAATTGGGGTAAATGAACCACTTTTCAGTCCCACCATTCTTTTTTTTTCTCCTTTCAAATACACTTGTATAATGGCGGGCGCTCTCGTTGTGTGTTGTAGATCTCTGTCATTCCTGGTGAAGCTGGAACAGTTGGACCTTGGCAGCAATGAACTGGACATTTTGGTAAGAGGCAACACCTTTCATAGTAGAGATGTATATCCCATATTTATTTACTTTTAAAAGCAAAAGAAAACAAATTCATGGCTTAAGATTCCTGTTACCTAACCACGTCTTGTGCTGTTGGTCTGATTTGTAGCTTGAAAATTAGAGTAAATATGAAACGGCAAGTACCAGAAAGAAATAGCAACTTCTAATCTATTGTGTTGTAGTTTTTCCTTGTTCTGATAAGATGATATGTAAACCCACGCCCATTTTATAAGACACTGAAACTATTCCTAGGGAATTCTTTTTATAAAGTTCTGAAATTCTGAGATTTCTTTGTGATACATTATTGTGCCATCACTGTTTTACAGATTATCAAAACAATAATAATGACTCATTTCTTCTTACTAATGAACTGTTTTATCCTATGAATAAGTACTGTATATAATTGATAATAGTGCAGCTGGAATGTGTTTATTATGAAGTGCTGTAGTTATACACAGTGCTGACTCTCTCTTTGTCTTTGTTTCCCAGCCGGATACTTTGGGAGCGCTGCCAAACCTGCGGGAGCTGTGGCTGGACAGGAACCAGCTGTATTCACTGCCACTGGTAAATACTGCACAGGCTCATCCAGCCTTCATACAGTACAGCTATGGCAAAAAGTTTTGCATCGCCCTATGGAATTAACTCATTTCGCTTCATAAAGTCGAATGCACCTGCTAAAATAATGTTACATTTAACATATTAATTTACATACTGCTTTACAGTTCCCTATATGAAAAACGATTACACTGAAAAATGTGGCTTTTCAAAATCTTACATGAAACACTGTACTACTATTATGGCGTCTGGTAAACATTTTGCAGTATCATTTAAGAACATAAGAAAGTTTACAAATGAGAGAGGCCATTCGGCCCATCTTGCTCGTTTGGTTGTTAGTAGCTTATTGATCCCAGAATCTCATCAAGCAGCTTCTTGAAGAATCCCAGGGTGTCAGCTTCAACAACATTACTGGGGAATTGGTTCCAGACTCCCACAATTCTCTGTTCTGAATGCCCCTTTATCTAATCTCCATTTGTGACGCCTGGTCCTTGTTTCTTTTTTCAGGTCGAAAAAGTCCCCCGAGTCGACATTGTCAATACCTTTTAGAATTTTGATTGCTTGAATCAGATCACCGCGTAGTCTTCTTTGTTCAAGACTGAATAGATTCAATTCTTTTAGCCTGTCTGCATACAACATGCTTTTTAAACCCGGGATAATTCTGGTTGGTCTTTTTTGCACTCTTTCTAGAGCAGCAGTATCCTTTTTGTAGCGAGGTGACCAGAACTGAACACAATATTCTAGATGAGGTCTTATTAATGCATTGTAAAGTTTTAAAATTAAAAAAAATCAAGCAGGTTAGTTAGACATGATCTCCTTTTCCTAAAACCATGCTGACTGTCTCCCAAGATACTGTTGCCATATAGGTAATTTTCCATTTTGGATCTTATTATAGTTTCCATAAGTTTACATATAATAGAAGTCAGGCTTATTGGTCTGTAGTTACCTGGTTCGGTTTTGTCTCCCTTTTTGTGGATCAGTATTACGTTTGCAATTTTCCAGTCTGTCGGTACAACCCGTGTCAAGACTGTTGCATGATCTTGGTTAGTGGTTTGTAGATAACTTCTTTCATTTCCTTGAGTACTTCTGGGAGGAGGTCATCCAACCCAGGGGATTTGTTTATTTTAAGAGCTCCTAGTCCCTTTAACACTTCTGCCTCTGTTAGGCTAAAGTTATTTAAAACTGGATAGGAACAGGTCGACAAGTGGGGCATGTTGTCAGTATGCTCCTTTGTAAATATCTTGTGAAAAATAGTCATTTAATATATTTGCTATTTTTTTTCTCTTCATCTGTGATTTTCCATTTTGTTTCTTTTAGACATTTTACTTCCTCCTTGAATGTTTTTTTTCATAAACATGCTGTTATAATATTGGATAAAACGTTTTGGAATTGATTTTAGCCCCCTTGGCTATGCTCATTTCTATCTGTCTCTTGGCCTTTCTAACTTCCTTTTTGACTTGCTTTTGCAGTTCCAAGTACTCTTTCTTTGTACTTTTGTTCTTGGTCCCTTTTAAACGCTCTGTAAAGTGCCTTTTTTCTCTGTATATTTTTTTAATTGATCTATTGAATCATTTTGGCCATTTTGTTTTAGATTTTGATTTGCCTGCTTTTGGGATGTAATTGTTTTGCGCCTCTAGTACTACATTTTTTAAAAATAGCCATCCTTTTTCTGTGGATGTTTTCTCTATTTTATTACAGTCTATTTCTGTTAGTCTCTGTTTAATTCCTTCATACTTTGCCTTTTTAAAATTGTAAACCTTGGCTTTAGTTACACTTTTTTTGTAGTTTATTTGATTACATGATGTTAAATAAAACATCTAAATAATGATGTTCATATAGTTTTTTCTTTTTTTTCTCAGTCCTAAAATTCTAGGCAATGCATAACTTTTGGCCATAACTGGTAATTGTATTTGGCCTGTGTGTTTTACTTCATGAGCTCAGAGACCAAGATTTATACAGTAGGCTAAAGATGACACCCAGAACTGTGTGTTGCAGCATTATCTACAATTTGACATGGAAAGTGACTTTTAAATGGTTTTAATAAATATAGTGTTACACGTCCCCACTTGTTGTTACAACTGTTTAAATAACGTACCTGTAATTTCTTTTCGTGGTTAACGTCGACAACTTTTTACACTTAGAACTTTAAAGTCTGTTTCAAAGCTCTTTTCAAAATGCCTGCTCTAGTTCACTGATAGTGTAAGGATTATTGGTCACATTGTCAAACAGGTAACACAGCAATAACGATCCATGATGTGGTACGGAACAGAAAAGCCAGAGCACTTGTTATGTTTTTATTTTTCCTCTCTTCCTGCAGTGATTTAGAGGACAGATCTCAAACCACAGTACACTAGAGTGGCCATTTTGAAATAGACTTTAAAGTTATAAGTGTAAAAAGTTGTCGATGTTAACAATATATAAAGAAAAATTACAGGTACATTATTTAACGCTATAGTTTTTGGAACCCCGCTGTTTACTCTTTAGCTGTGCTTATCTGAAATTAATTAATGTATTATATCATTAAAGCAAACAGAGTATTTGCGTGCATGTTGTTGTTTTTGTTTTCCTTTTCTGCATGCAAAGGTTGTGTGCGAGTTTGGATGTTGTGCTCCTCAACCGCTCCTCCTCTTCACCCTCCCCTATGTAGGAGCTAGGTAACCTGCGTCGGCTGGTGTGTCTGGACGTGTCGGAGAACAAGCTGGATCAGCTACCCAAGGAGCTGAGCGGCCTGGTGGCACTGACAGACCTGCTGCTGTCCCAGAACCTGCTTGAAACCATCCCCGACGGCATTGGTGAGAGACCCCAGCACCAGCCCAGGGGGGAACCAGCGCTGTCTTCACACTACTGTACCACCGTCACAAGGGCTTCTTTAGCGACCCCAGTTATAGAACTAGTTTTAGTTTCTGATTTCTTTTTGTTCAAGCATTTATAGGAGGGGTGGTTATAGGTCATTTTCTGACCAAAGGGAAAAACAACCAAAACATTGCATGTCAAGTAGAATAATTAATTAATTAAATCCTGGATGAGACTGTGACTATGTGTGCATTTATTCAGGTTGCAAAAGTCAAGTCATCAACCCCAGCCATAGTAACTGCATCTCAAAATATTACAACACAGGGGTAGGTAAACTCTTCACAATTGACAGCACTCTATCTAGAATGGAGTGAAATCTTGATTCATGTGCAAGCAGATACAATAACTAAAGATGATGGAGAACAAGAAACCCTGTGGAAGGAAGCCTTGGCTGTTGCAGCCCAGGACCTTGTTAAATATTTCCTTGCCTTACACTCGTCCCTATTTCCGCATGTTTTTTCACGGTTTTCATTTATTTATGTGTAACTTTGTCTCATCAGGGTGCCTGAAACAGCTCTCTATCCTGAAGGTAGATCAGAACCGACTGACCCACCTGACAGACTCGATAGGAGAGTGTGAGAACCTCACTGAGCTCATGTTGACTGAGAACCTCCTCACGGTAGGAACACCACTTTGTCCCTGTGTATAAATCGGCATAATTTACCGGCAGTCTAATCTGGAATATCAAATTCTTAATACAGCCAAATGCAAATAAAACTACATAGCCAAAACACAGCAGCACTCACCAGTAAAACTAGAGCAAAAAACTTATTTGATGCATTTGTAGAGCAACCATCGGCACTAAAAACTACTAGTTTGAAACGGGGACGATGCCAAATCTTATGACTAGCAGTGCACAGTGCATTAGCAGTCTAACTGTAATAGGAAGGGGGGAGCATTCAGTTTTTGCATTCAGTTTCTTTTTAGTTCTGAAGAAAGAGCCTTTGTGTGCGTGCTGAGTTGAGGAGGCGGTCAAGCCTAGCTTCAGATTCGATTTTCAGTTTTGCTTTTATAATATCCCCTTTTTGTGGTGCTTCCAAGCATTATGAGTGGATATTATTGCAATTTCAAGTATTATGTTTTATTCACTTGTTCACATACTCAGGAGCAGCTCTTGAGTTGTAGACGCTAGATTCCATTTCTTAATTGTTTTACTGGTTTTAGGTGCTTATTATTATTATTATTATTTATTATTATTATTATTATACACAGACTGCCTCACAAGTTACCCCCTCTCCTACTCTGCTTCTTGCTTGTTGAAGTAGGCTGATGTATCAAAAAAAATAATTTCAACCCCTCTCTTTCTGTCCCTGTCAGATGCTGCCACGGTCTGTAGGGAAGCTGAAGAAGCTGACGAACCTGAATGTGGACCGGAACCGGCTGACCTCCCTGCCCGTGGAGCTGGGTGGCTGCTCCAGTTTGAACGTGCTCTCCATGCGAGACAACCAGGTCACCAAGCTGCCGGCCGAGCTGGCAAACGCCACGGAGCTGCACGTGCTGGACGTGGCCGGGAACAGGTAACCCATCTCCAGTGTTCCAAACGGTTCCTGCCTTGTATAATGCACTCCATTGCTGAAGATCAATAACATCATTTAAGGACCTGTTTTGAACAGTCTTGTAATGGAATAGACTGAGGGAAGCATGACGCATCAGTACAGATTTACCAGGGAGTGTACCAGTTTCTGCTTAACTGTCATCTGAATACTGTCTCATTCTCTGTCTATTTTTTGACAAACATGTTACGAGTGTACCTTGAACCCCAAACTGAAGGCACTTATCCAGGTTGGGTAATTCATTTGAGCTTGGCAGTTTCTGTGATGAAGTAAAGCGGAATGCAACTTAGTTGGGATATATCTCTCTCCCTTTCCTCTCTCTCCCCAGGCTTCTGAACCTGCCCTTTGCCCTGACCAACCTCAACCTGAAGGCCATGTGGTTGGCAGAGAACCAGTCCCAGCCCATGCTCAAGTTCCAGACAGAAGATGACGAGAAGACTGGGGAGAAGGTGCTGACCTGTTACCTCCTGCCACAGCAGCCCTCTCCCAGCCTCGGTGAGTACAGCCAGAAAGTATGCTGGAACCTGCTGAGGGTTCATTGTCTTTCCCTGGTCTGGTGTTTGTATTCAAGTTTTTAAATGTATCTTCTCTTAAAGGGCCATTGTTTTGTTTTTTTCTTTATAATACATTTAGTCATCACTAATGGTTTTTACCCAGTTTCTCCCCAATTTGGAATGCCCAATTATTATTTTTATCCTCGTTCACCACTGCAACCCCCTGGCGACTCAAGAAACGGAGGCTGAAACACGCGTCCTCCAAAACGTGTTCCTGCCAATCTGTTATTTTTCTCACTGCGGATCCACAGCGAAGCCACCAGACCGATAGTGCTGGAGGACAACACAGATCTGAATGGCTCCACTGCAGACCTGCAGGCGCCCTATCAGCCACAGGGGTCGCTGGTGCACGGTGAACCCTGGATTGCCCTGCCGACCTAATCCCTCCCTACCCGGGCAGCGCTCAGCCAATTGTGCGCCGCCCCCTAGGAACCCCCGGTCACGGTCGGCAGTGACATAGCCTGGATTCGAACCTGTGATCTCAAGGCTATAGGGCGCATCCTGCACTCCACGCGGCGCGCCTTTACTGGATGCGCCATTCGGGAGCCCCCCAAAGGGGCATTGTTTGATTTGAAGAACCCAATGTTTTAAGTGCAGCTTTACACAAATGTAAATTTATGTATGTATGTATGTATGTATGTATGTATAGCTTTATTTACAGTTCAGTTTTGTGTAAAATGCAACTACATTTAGTTTACAAGCTTAATTGCTAGCACAGTCTACAGTGGCTGACTAGCTTACCAAGTTTTTTTTGGTTATGCATGAATGTGGCGTAGTGCTGAGTGCAAAGGTCCCAGCTCAGTCCATTCACTTTGGGCAAATCCAGTTTCCTCATATTGGAAGAAAATGGTCCTCTCCCTGGTAACACTCGGCTGTAACCTGGTAATGCTGCTTGTTCACAGTGTGTCGGTTGTGTCTTTCAGAGAACCTCCTGCAGAACAGTGTTGATGACAGCTGGACGGACACCAACCTGAACCGTGTCAGTGTGATCCAGTTCCAAGAGGAGGCCAAGACTGAGGAGGAGGACAAGGAGGCTGCGGCCGAGAGAAGGGTGAGGCTCGCTGGGCACTGCCAGCCAGGAGAGGGGCTTTATTTTCGAAGCACAAGACAAGTCTCTCCTGGTGTCACACACACACACACTTCATACAGAAAAAAAAGCTTTCTAAATAACAAATAAAATAAAGAAATCCCAGCAACACACCATATTTTGCAACCCAAGAAAATTTGTTTACTAGATTGCTGACCTGATCTATACAGCGCTGTTGTATTGTAAACTAGAGTATCTTGTAAGGCAGCACATGGGCTACTGTAGTGTGTAGCTTGTCAGTGAGGTCTTTGTTTGTTCTTCAGGGGCTGCAGCGACGAGCGACTCCCCACCCCAGCGAGTTGAAAGTAATGAAGAAGGTGATCGAGGACCGCAGGAACGAGGCCTACACCGCCAACCCAGATGGGGGACTCGAGTCTCCAGACATTGAGGTAACATTACAGCCATTGCTGCCTCCACAAAACACAGTGCTGTGCAGCCTGTAACAGGATGGCTATGCTTAGATTTATGCTTTTTTCACACCTTTGGAAAGTACCATACTTTTTTTTTTTTGGAAATAAAAGCCTTGCTTCCTTCATTTCAGCAAAATAGCTGGTTGAGTGAGGGACCTTATGTTTTTTCAATTTGCATTCAAGCCTCTGCAATATGATGTTGAGAAGAATTTAAAGGACAGAAAATATCGAAAGTATTGTGATTTGTGTTCAAAGCGACGTCAGCAAAAATAATTTAGGGCTGCTCTGTCATGCTGTACCTTGATCGGCTGTAGGTGTAGTTTTGTTGGTAGGGCCCGGAGCAGGGTGTGATGAAGTGTTGGTGTCTTGTGTTTGCATGCAGGAGAAGAGGCTGAGCGCACTGTCAAATCAGAGCCACGACTCCCATGCTTCCAACAGCACGGCGTCGGCTGGGTCTGAGAGCTATGAGTTTGTAGAACACGAGAGGCGGGGTCACATCGTTGCCATGGCAACAGATGGGGCAGAGCCGGTGGAGGAGGAGGAGGGGCTTGATGATGAGATGGAGGTAGAGTACATTGAGGTGAGCAGGCAGCACTTAAGTCCTGGAACAGACAGACAGTCGCGGCGTGGCACGCGAGGCATTTTGCCGCCTGTATCGCTGCCATTGCTTTCATATGGTGTTGGACAGATTTGCGCGGGATGAATCCAGAGCGGTACCGTCGGTGGATTAACCCAGGAGTTTCCAGACTTTTTTTTTTTTTTTACCTGAGGCCCACCTGTTCAGCTGCATTAGGCACTTCGGCCCACTATTAGCACTCCTTGGGAAAACGTCAAATTAAAAACATTTCATACATGTTAAACCTGTAACATTATATATAAACCTAATCTAAACTGTCCTTTATTCATTTGAATAAATATTGTGAAAGGTGGAAATCACATCGAATATGCACTGAGTGAAAATATATATATATATATATATATATATATATATATATATATATATTTTTTTTTTTTTTAAACGCTTTAATTTTATTAAATAAAAAAAATTGCAAAAACTAAGCAGATGTTTTTATCAAACCTTTAAATTATACCTTTGTATAATTGAAAATTTTAGAAATGCAGTTATTTTTCTTGGTCATCAAGCAAGAAAGTGCATGTCTCTTACTATTCCCATTCATAAATACCTGAACATGGAATCACTTTTGAGTAAAACCAGTACAACGTGCACAAGAACATAACTCTTAAATCTTAATTTCTGAACGCTGTGTAACTAAAAAGTCCAGCCGTAACCTCTCACACTGAACTGTCAAGCACAAAAAAGACAAATGCGCACAATACAGAAGGAAACGAGAGCCTTGCAGAAGTAACTTTTTTCGACACTGCTCTGTACAACCAAATACAACTTGCAAAATCACATTCATTTGGCTTGCAACACCCCCCCACCTGGAAAAAAAACAAAACAAAATCGGAGCGCAGCTGCGCCACTTAATCAAAAGAAAACATGTCAAAATAAGTCCATCTGCAGCGAAATTTGAATCAGTCTTTTTTTTATTATTATTTTCCAACAAAACATATACTAGCGTTTATTTTAAGACTGAACGAGCCAGTAATCAATAAAATAACAGTATATCCAAACATTTTAATAAATCAATTACCGATATGTAACAAGATTTATCAGTTTTGATTAATAACTTGATTTAGTTAATATTGAAACATACATCAAAGTACTAAATATTTTAAATGTTAATAGCTAATTAGTCACAAACATATTCATCATAGACATCAATTGAATTAAATGAATGTTATCAAGTACAAAAGTTAGTATGAAAACGTTTCTGCAAAAGAAAAAACCCATTCCAACACCTCAAAACTGAGCCCACTGTATAAATGCATTCAGACTCATGTAGCTGCCTTTTTTGTTCTTTGCTTTGCAAAATGTATTCTTTTGGTAGCGGTTTTGACATATTGTAATTTTATTAATACACACTTTTTGCATCTGCCAGCAGAGCGATCACATGACCATAACACTGCCCTATTGTCAGAGCTCTTGCTTTACATCCCGCCTACAGGTAATCAATCTGTTAGCTTTGATTTGTGAATTTCTGCTTTGATTGACAGTCCACCAATAATGCCGTGCTACACTTTTATTTTTCTACAGTTACAGCTGACGCCGGCGTCCGCTTTTCGCCATTAATAGAAAAAAATACATAGACTGTAATTGCTCCCGCTGCACACCCGGGACTGTGTCGTGGACCACAGTTTAGGAACCCCTCGATTTAACCAATCGCAGCCAGGCAAAATCATGAATGAAACTGTTGTCTACAGAGGTGTCCAAGCCCCACCTGAAGTGTTTGATCCCTCCTATATTTCATAAAAGGACAATTTTATACATCGCCCCTGATGAGCATCCTTCCTTCCTTCCTTTTCATTATTTCTGTAGTTCACTACTATTTTTACTAAATAACTGGCTGTAAAATTATGTATTTTCTAACACTTTATTTGTAGGCTACTTGCTGTCAGCAATTGTATGTTTCTTTGGCAAGCTCTGATTGCCCATTTCAAACACCTGCATATAGATGACAGAAAAACAAAGTTGAAAAACAAACCAGTGTTTTTATTTAGTATTATATGGGGGGCATTACAGCTGTGGCCAGAAGTTTTTCATCATGCCCTATAGAATTAATAATGTTACGTTGAAATTACATCGCTTTGTAGTTTCCAAAAATTGAAAAATGTGGCATTTCGAAATCGAACATGAAATACTGTACTTCTATGGTAGTTTCCGGTAGACTTGAGATACCATTTTTATGTTTCTTAGATTGCATGATGTTAAATTTAAAATATCGAAATTATGTTCATAGTTATTTTTTTTTAATTATGTCTGCATCCTAATATTCTGCTAGGTGATGCAAAACCTTTGGCCATATATGTAAATTATATTCAAGTACATAGCCTATGGTGTGGAATTGACAACTACTGCACTGTACAATTCAATTTTTCTATATTGTAAGAAAAGTCAGTCGCGTGGTGCATACCGCTCCTGTGTGTCCGGGTGCAGACTAGCAGTATCGCACCGTGAAAATGCCCAGTGGTGCCGCGTCGCGCCTGTCTGTCTCTGGCTTACTGTATCTAAAAACTGTGTGTGTCCACATTTGTCTCTGCATGGTGTACAGTATGTGTTGTGTGTGTTTCACTGAAATGTTGTAATGAATAATTGCTTTGGGATAGTGACTCTATATGTAAACTTTACCGTATGTTCCCCACAACTAAACTGAGGAGATTTACAGTTACCCAGAATTTCTCTAAAGGAATATGAATGTAAAAACATTCCTCAGAGTTTCACAAAAACAACAGGTGGAAGTGATTTAACAGATCATTAATTCACTGGATTAGTACAGTACAAGGGCAAAGTACCAATCGTCTAACAGTGTTTCTCAACCTTTTTTGTAACCACGCTCCCTGAGGCACAGCTGAGCTTAGTCATCGCCCCCTTGCCACAGAAAATAAAAAAAAAATTAAGAATTAGTGCCGATTTAACACTGCCATTTAATTAACATCAATTATTAGTTGCATTTAATTCCACTAGTTCTGAGAATTACAGAGAAATAATTCATAAAACAAAAATAATTAAACCCCAGTCACTGATATAATCAACATGTAGATACATACATAAAATGCTTACTATTATGGAATATTGCCAACATATCTTCTTTGCTTGCGCCATGCTGTGGATAGCAATAAAGATGTGTGAACCGGTTTCTTTGAAATCGGGGACCTGGTTCCTGCTTTGGAACCGACAAACTGGATACAAATATCAGGGGTCCGGTTGCAGTGAGTACTATTATGTTTTTTAACATGTTATTATTAAAACATTAATTTCTGTCAAATACATTTGATAGCTGTAATTGACACGTTCACAATTAGAAAAGAAAGGTCTGCAAAATATTTATTACAGCAAACGGGGGTTTTAATTTTATGAATAATTCAGTCTCACTTTTACATGAAGTGACGAAAACGCTTTGGGTAAAGTGAATCTTCTGCACCTTGAGGGGATCATTCGCAAGACAAGCCAAACACGACACGATTTCTGCTACTAAAAAAGTAATTTAACCCCAAGCCGATGGGGTCGTATTTCAGCTTGGGATCCTAACATCCACTGACCTGTCTGCACATACCATGTGGTTAAAGATTTTTTTAATTGTAAGCTTTGTGAAATTTGCAATTAATAAGGTTCATATACAAGCACACAATGGCTTTTGCTGTTGCAATAAAACTGTTACTGTGCAAGTTGGAGATAATTGATTATTTTGTTAACTTTAATTATACAGGGCGATTTCATAGATTGTGCAATATTTTTGGAAATTCTGCTCACACATTGACATACGGACATGTTTTTCTAAATAGTTTTGGAACCAGAATCGAAATACCTGGTTCAGAACGGATTCCAGAAATCTCCTCAAATGCACATCACTAGATAACAATAAGAATAAACTGTGATCTTATAGTGCACAAGTCAATGAGTACATCACTGGCACTTTGCGTGTAAGTAGTTAATCAACATTTTGAAAAGTTTCCTTAATTTTAAATAAGAAAATACAACCCCCCCTTGTTTTGCTAAAACGCCCCCCTTTGTCTTCAGAACACCCCTTGGGGGGTGGTACCGCCCCCATTGAGAAACACTGGTCTAACACATGATCAATAGAGGAATTGCTGTGCCATGTGTATTAAAATTTGAAAAAATTGTAATTCTCAATTGTCCTGTGTGTGTGTGTGTGTGTGTGTGTGTGCGTGCGCGTGCGTGCGTGCGCAGCCGACAGTGCACTTTGCTGAGGAGCCCATTATCCGCGGAGGAGAGGAGGATGACGATGAGGAAGATGAGGATGGGGAGGAGGAGCGTCCGTCCCTCCCCATGGAGAAGCAGCGGCTCATCCGTAAGGACACACCGCACTACAAGAAGCACTTCAAGATCACCAAGCTGCCCAAGGCCGAGACTGTGGCGGCGCTGCTTCAAGGGCTGAGTGTGGAAGGGGTGGACCAGCATGAGTTCCGGACTCCACAGCACTGTGCCCAGGAGGAGGGGCAGGAAGGAGAACAAGAGGAGGAGGAGGAGGAGGAGGAGGAGGAGGAGGAGGAGGAGGAGGAGGGGGTAGAAGTGGAGGGCAGACTGAGCGATAGGACCAATGCAGCACTGCAGCCGTTCAAGGTAGGGGCCCAACATTGCAATGGGCAGGTTCTTCACTCAGTTCAGTTAGAGAAATTTGAGTTTGTGCTGCTTCTTAATTGAAGGAACTTTTTCCTTTCATGCACTGAATATGTACACATCAGTCTACCTTGTATATAAAATACCATCCTTTTTAGATGTCACATGCAATTGAGATGCTGTCTTTAAGAAACAGCAGTGCCTCTTACTTGAATGTAACCCCCCTGCATTGGCATTGTGGCTGTATGGAAATAAGCTGTGAGGATTTAACTTGTGTAGATACCTTTACTTACCTATTCGCCTTAAGCCAGTGGAAAACGCTGAGCAAAAACACTGGTGGCATTGTAGTGCAAGAAGGGAGAACTGCTTTGGTATGAAGCAAAAACAGCCTGACAGGTTTGGACCTGACCAGATGTGTAACGGCAAAATTCAAATGATCTTAATTGTACAGAACTGTGAAGAACAGTCATTTTAAAGAAAGTGGTTTCCTGACAGCTTTTTACACTTGCAGAATATTTGCCTTTGCACTTCCTTCACATTGAGCCCTATGTTCTTTTATAGTTGTATGTGTTTTGTCTTTATAACCGCTCATGAAAATTACTTTCTATGGTCGTGATGTGTTTGTCTCAAGCAAGGTGTCTTTAGACTTGATACTAGACTGGTCTTTACGGTTTTAATACCCACGCAACTTACATATACACGCAAGCTGTATGGTACCTTTTTAAAGATCTGTGCTAGGCAACGGTTCTCCACCCACTCAAATCTCTCACACACTGACTGTATGAGTCCCAATCCCACAACTAAGCGGAGGAGGTTTACTGTTACCCAGTGGCTGAAATAAAAACAAATACTGGTTGATGGGTAACTAGATCAGCGCCTCAAGACACAAAACTCACATGTTCCCTAATGGCAGATAAGTGAAAGCTGAAAGTATAGTATTTGCTGGTTTTTCTCTCTGAATGAGTCCATTGAAGTAAACACGAACACACATTTAATTGATACAGTAATAAACAAAAGCATTTTGCTGGCTCCTGTGTGTGTTGGAAATCAATTAGTGCATTAATCTGTCTGCCTTGCAGCATTGGATAAGTGGTAGCAACACTCAATGGGACTTTACTGGCATTGCTTTGTCCAGTTTATCCACACACGCAGTTCACAGTAGAGGAGAAAAAGCTTGTACAAGTCCCACTTGATACTGTCGCAGATGCTGTAGGCTTGCTAAAGTCCATGCGTGTTGGATCATATGAAGCACATTGATTAACCAATCATCTCTGACTTATGAACCTGCACATCCTCTACATTTCGACCCGTCACTCCTCCTGCTAACAGCTGTTAACATATTCAGAGAACATCACAGGAGATGAAACGCACACACAAGCCCGTAACCAAAGCAGCAGGCAGACCTTTTGCTTTCCTTGGTAGGCCCGTGCTGGCTGGCTACTTGAGCCTCAGGAAGTCTGATATTGAGGGTGACAGGACCATGCAGGGCCGCTCAGCAGCAGCAGTGGTGTTCAGTGCTCTGTCCCACCAGACCCGCGCTTCTGCTGAGGGGTTCTCCTCCTCATGCTATTGCTGCTGCCATCGCTGCCTGTGGTCTGACTCTGCTTCCAGTGTGCCAGCTCACTGCTCTGATTTCACTAGGGGGTGGCTCTAGATTAAGCAGGACCTTTACTACAGAGCATATATACGTGTGACGTCAGTTTTACAGGTAAATACACAAAGGATTCTTTAAAAAAAATAAAAATCTTTTACTGGTGTAAAAACAAAGTAAACACATTTTTGCTAAAATCCCCAAAACATCCATGAATTTCAATTCTGAATCTGCTCATGAGCTTTTCAAGCAGGCCTCGCCAGTTAAGATATGGAACAGAGGCAAAAAAGATAATGTTTTTCAGTTATAGCTCAGCCCCTGCTAAAATCATATGATGAGTGATTTATAGAAAGAATGAGACATTGAACCCAGCGCAGTGTGGTTCTGTATGCAAATAGATTGTTATGTGTGTGTGTGTGGATGTACAGTATATCAAGTAGGCATCCAAACTTGAATACACACTCAGAAGAGCCAGCCTCCCAACATTTCAGTTATTGTGAACCCTGGACAGAGGCAGACTTCCCCTTTTCAGTTCAGTTCCTGGCCCTCATGCAGCTGCAGTATTTGATGGATTGGTTCAAGTTGTTGACCTGCATTTTATACTTTGCATTTTGTTCCATTTTATTCTTTTATTTGATTTTTCATTTTTGTGTTGAGTTTTTCCTTTCTTTCCCTCCTCCCTATGTGCAGCTGTCTGAAAATCATTGTTTGCTCTTCAGCTAAATCTTTACATGTTTTTTTTGTATTATATTAATAAAAAAATCCTTTAACTTAATTTATTTTAACTAAAGGATTCTGAAATATGGTGCAAGCAGTTATGCCCTGGGCTCCGAAACTTCCCCTGTACTGTCAAATTAGATATATAAAATTGTCTGTTTCTTTTAATGATGCTTGTGTACAATCAGGGCTTAGTTTTTGGTTCAACCAAATGCCAGTGAAAATGTGATTTAACAATCCGATCATAAATTCTGAGGGAAAACTGTAAGAACAGAGTTTAAACCTAAAGAAGCTTCTAGATCCACAAGTGTCTAGAAGTTTCTACAGCTTTTCTAAAAATGTTGTGAGTGTTAAGTCTAGGAGACAACCTTTTAGGTTACTGTCTCCTTCAGTGTAATGAGCTTTCTTTGTTTGGACAGTTTAAATCGACTCCCATTTTTGTGGGAGCGCTATTAGCTTGACGTTCTTACAGTTTTACCTCCAGTCTGAGTGAAGTACAAGTCTTCACAAAGAGCTGTTTAGCAGATGTGGCCAATTCATATTCAGTGTTTTGGTTCTTGATAACATAAGCTCAGGTGTTTTATTTATTTATTTTTTTAATAACATTTAAATTGAAACATACAGACGGATTCAAGTGCCCACTTTTTTGTGACCAGATGTTTTGGGGCTCAGGGCAGCTGCAACTCACCTGTGACTGGGAGTGAGTGTGTGGTGGAAAGATGTGTGAATCCTGTGAGTGAGTGAGTGTGTCCAGTGAGGGTAAAAACCTGGCAGGTTGCATGGCAGGGGTCAAAATTCAGTTGCTATATAGCATAACATTATTCCCCAATTGATTCCCTGGCTCCTCCTCTCCCTTTTAAAAGGGACCCGCTCCATGTAATAGGATAATGTAAGGCTCACAGTTTCCTCACAATGCTATTTTCCTTGCCCGTGAGTTCTCATTAATAGAATGGGAAACACAAGTAGTCAGTTTCTGTACAATGTTACAATGAAGGAGCAATAGGATTATTCTCTCTGTTGAGGTGCTCCTCCTTTTATATGAGCGTGCTGTCTCCCTGCAAATAAACTACTTAAAATGCTAGTTATTTTACATTTTCCAATAGATTTTCTGTCTAAACTTAGAACAATTCCAAGTGCATCCCTGAATCCAGAACCCTCTATGTGTTCACCTTCCAGGTGATTCTACCCGTGCCCTGCCAGCAAAGGGGGGATGTTGGGTTCTGTCTCTGTTTGGGTGTGTGGTTGGTTGGTTGGTTGGTTGGTTGGTTGGCTGGTTTGTTTGGTTGGTGTTTTTGGCTCGACTAATCCGCATGCTTCTTGCTGGTTCCTGTCCTAACAGGGGGTGTCGTTTGATCAAGTCAATAATCTGCTGATTGAGCCTGCTCGAATTGAGGAGGAAGAGGTCTGTACCCTACTCTCTTTCTGTTCACTCTTTTACAAAACTCAAAATCCACCATTAACTCAAGCCAATCACCAGGGATGCCTTGAAACAAACTGAACGAAAGTCAGGGCCGTGCAGCCTGTCTTTGAAGGATGCTACTTACTGAGTACCCGTTGGCACGCACACGCATGCACACACGCACACACACACACACACACAAACGCACGTGCACACGCACACGCAGAAACTCTAATCAAATTCGTTGCATTATCAAGGAAATTAAAGGGCTAAAAGTGTGGATATTTTGGGGGATTCTTAAAAGCACAAAAAATAATTTTATTGCCCAGTCTTACAACGGCTCCTTTATCGACATAATTCACTGCACTGTTGCTCATGATTTTTGTTTTGATTTATATATATATATATATATTTATATTTTTAAAGTTGTTTTCCCCCCCCCTTTCTTTCAGAGTTTTAGCTTTGCAACTCTTTTGGTTGCTGAGTGGGTCTCGGATTAAACTAAACTGCAAGTTGTTGGTAGGGTGAAATTGAGGGTTTTTTATAAAAAGATGATGTTGGTATTGATTCACACTTGAACAGAAATAACTATGCTTGATTGGGGAACAAAAGTATTGCTTTGGGTCTGCTACAGTGAAGGCTGATGGTTAATTGTCATTAAAACTGTGAGGAAGAAAATTGCATTGCTTTGGATCAACAATACATTTTGTGTCTTCTTTAAAGTAGAACAAATCAACCTGACTGAGTCAGGGTTGTAATGTAGGGATAATAATAATTTGTTTTGCTACTTTTTTTCTGTAGTTTTAAAATACAAAAAATAGTTTGAAAGTGTAAATGAATGGGCTCCAGAGTGGCGCATCCGGTAAAGGCGCTCCGCATGGAGCACAGGATGCGCCCTATAGCCTGGAGGTCACCAGTTCGAGTCCAGGCTATTGGCTGAGCGTTGCCCGGGTGGAGAGGGCTTAGGTCCGCCAGGGTATCCTCAGCTCACCGTGCACCAGTGACCCCTGTGGACTGGCTGGGCGCCGACAGGCTTTCCTGTAAGCTGCCCAGAGCTGCACTGTCCTCCGATGCTGTAGCTCTGAGGTGGCTGCATGGTGGGCTGCAGTGAAAAGAAACGGTCGGCTGACGGCACATGCTTCGGAGGACAGCGTGTGTTCGTCTTCGCCGCTCCCAAGTCAGCGCGGGGGTGGTAGCAGTGAGCTGAGCCTAAAATAATTGGCTATTTCAAATTGGAGTAAAAACTGGATAAAAATCAATTGGCGACTACTAAATTTATATCAAAAAGTGTAAATGAATTAAGTGAATTGTATTAAAGCAATGTGTTTTCAATTTTTAAAATAATCACAGGAAGATTTCTTCTCTAAAAAACTGCAACATTCTAACTTCTTTTAAAGGAAATAATAAAATAAAATAAAACTTAAATGCTCCCTAGGTGTGTAAACTATTCCACACATCACTTTGTGGGCTGGCTGAGCACAACTGTGGCTGTATGAGCAAGGTAGCTGAGCATGTGTAACAGTACGTCCTTCTACAGTATGAGTGGAGTCCAGCTAGCTGACAATGCTGTGAGAACGCAGCTTTTGTTTTTCTTGATTGGGAACTAGTCTGCACCAGTTACAGAAGATTGCCGTTTTCTTTTTTGCTGCAATGGCAATACTGTACGAATGTAATTCTTATAAATTTATAATACTTTTTTTTAATGAAATATACAATGTGTTTATTTTATATTTAATTTCGTAATATAAAAACAATCATAATTGGAACAGAATAAGAACAAGGAGCAAGGGTAACTAGTCAGTCAGTTAACACCAAGAAAAAGTGTCACATTTTTAAAAGTTTGTCAGGGCTATTGGGGTCATGAGAATATGAGGTTAAATAGAGTCTGTCACACTGTTATTATTGCATATATCTGTTTGTCCAATTCCAATGAAATTTGCTAAGTACATTTTTTGAATACAACTTTTAGAATCTGGAGTTATATAGAGGTGCCCAGTCTGTCTCTCTGTCTGCATGTCACACTTTCTGTATATTTTGTATACATATGTATATTTAGAGAAGCGCTTATTAAATTGTGAAGACACTTCATTTGGACATTCTTAATCAAATTGTCAGAATGTGGAAGTCAATGGAGTCTGTTGTTAGTCTGTAATGCCAAACATATTTTTGCATGTGCGTACAGTGGATGTAGGTCATGGTAACTCTAATATTGTATTTGCAGCTCTGGTGGGGGATGAAATGCTTACAAAGGAAATGTAAAAGGTCATGTGTCAGTGGATTGATGATTGCTCTTCATTTGTGGGTCGGGCTCACTTGGCTCTGCACTGCAGCATTTCGTTTTTGGCTCACTGTGGGTCACCGCTTGAAATAGTTGAAGCCCACAGCGCTGGAATGTGGTCAGCCCCTAAAGCTAGTGGCATGTGCGTGTAGAAATGAACAGGGGAGCAGCTCTGCAGCTATATTTTAAGAGACTGCAGCTCACTTTGTTTTTAGAATACAGTAAGTATTCAAATACAAATCCTGTTTAAGTCTTTTTGATCTTTCTCATTTTAAAATGGGTTATTTTGCAGAAAAACATTCAGCATATACAGTATTGATTCAACAAATTCCCTGTTTTTGTTTTGTTTGTTTTAAGAAATCCAGAGTATCAGAATTATTTTGTTTTGTAGTCCAATGTTCTTTCAAGATACTTTGCATATTCCTTGCTTCCCTGGTCTGCAGTTTGAATCTCGAGAGAACCTAATCCTTGAATGAGTGAATCAAAATAATTTAATTGTATCAGCAATGTAAAATTCAGTTATGTGCCCCTACAGTGCACTAACTTTCCCCAGGGACTATTACAAATCTGTAGCATTTAAATCAGGGCTTGAATTTCAGCATGTGATTGCAGGAATCGCGGATTTTCCAAGTTGCTCCCGCATATCTGCAACTTTCAGTGCGGGAAAATCCCACAGAGATATATTAAGACGCCAAGCTACTGTGTTTTTCACCCAATTTAGAATGCCTGAAACGCTACAACAATCTATAAGGAAGTGGGTGTCAGTGACGAAAGCAATATGAGCTGCATTCTGAGTAGTTCTGGTTAAAATAAATAAATAAATAAAAGTGCTGGATATTTTAAGTGCCACAAGACTTTATTCTCTCGTACGTGATTCTCGCCGCTATCTTTAAGGATTATAGAAACTCGGTACACTGCAGTAAGTAAACAGTTCATTTTGGGGCACCAGTGCACTGAAGGTTACGCACATATTACTCAGGCACAGCAAAAGCCACCTATCTGGTTCATGGGTTGTTTAAAAGTACAGACTCGGGGCTTTCCAATGACATATTCAGTGTGTGTATGCGTTACTCCTAGCCAGAACTACGATCGCCTGAATTTAAACCTCTCATCAGGGTTCACAGCTTAGGTTTCATTTCGAGTCTATTGCTCCGTCATTGTAGCAGCTAGATTGAAAGGGGCGGTATCGTTGGAAAGCTTAGAAGCTCAGGCCCGCCATGTTCATTTCATATTGAGGTTCAGTGAAAAACAGGCAGAAATAGGGCTGAGTGTAAAGAGTTAAAAAGAAAGAAATGGAGCACTAGTTAAAGAAAAGCAACTTTTTCTTCTGCTGCGTGCAAAAACTTTGTCAGGCAAAAGCAATGGAGAGTGCTGTGTCTCATAATGTAAGGTCATGCGTTGTATGTTGGTTTCTCTTATTGTTAGAAAAGATGTCCTTCTGTGTAGTTTGTGCGAGAGGAGCGCAAAGCTGAGCAAAATGATTTCTGTTATAAAAAGACAGCCTATACATGTGTTAACTTTTTTGTAAAGGGTTAATAGGTTATTCCCCTTCTAGTATTATAGCTAAAAAATTACCCTCGCCAGGTTCCTCAGAAGGAACTTGTTTAAGATGCCGAATTGCGGATTTGGCATAACCTCTCAATTCATGAAAAATACCTAAAAATTCAGTAATACTGTGAAACAGGGAAGTCAGTTATCCAGAGGAGAATTCAAAGAATTAACATGGTCTCAGGCCTTTTTACTTATTGTAAGCAGGCATATTGAAAAGAGCTTTTTTGGAAGAAAGCACTTGGGGAGCACTTCGTTAATTTAATGAATGCATTTCTTGAATGCCTACAGTAGGAATGCAGTTTACGCAATTCTGCACAGTTCTAATGTCGGCATTAAACAAAGTAATTAGAAGTCTGTGCCACTTTATTGGGACGTAAAAATATCCCAATTAAACGAGAGGCATTTGAGACGACCTTAGTCACACTTTATGATTAAATGGTAAGTACATAATTTAAAATAATAGTAAATTATTTTTTTATTCCTAAACAAAATTGCTGTTTATTTCTACTTGAAATGAGAAAGAATGAAATCACATCAGGGGTGTGACATTCATATCGTTGGACGCCTGGGGCAACAATATTTGTAAGATGGACAAGTGTTGCCGTTTTACTTTGTCTGTCAGTCAAGTCGTTTTTATATATTTGTCCTTTGCTTGTTCTGCTGCTAGAAAGACACTCTGGGTCTATTTCTAGAGAGCCACGCAAGTTTCTGAAAACTGAATTGCAGAAGTCTAGCACCAAAGCACACACATTTTAAAAAGTGTTTACGTCCCACCCCGATCACTTCTGATTGGCTAGCTGCGGAAGAAGCTGATTTTCTATTGGTTACAAAGAAACCAAGAAATGGCTGCCAAGAGAGCCTCTGGCAACGCACGGACTACTCTTTTAAATTTAAGATGTTATTTACGTGCTTTGTATAAAGCTGAGGCGATGCAGGCCACAACTATCGACAGTCAAGCCTGTCCATGGTTTTTGTGTTAAGGGTGTAAGCAAAGGAAAGTGTTTTTTTTTGTTTGTTTTTTTTTTAATTAAATTTGGAATCAGCCATTTTTTTTTTTGCATTAAGCGCAGAGCTTCTCTGCTCCCCTCAGGTCTGACTCACTGAATCCGCATGCGATTTGATCTCACCTTCTCCCCCCTGCCCCGCCCCCTGCAAGTGTTTACTGATGGGATTGGATCTGTGCAGGAGTTAAGAGCGTTGTGTTAGAATTACAAATACTGTATCGAGCGAGCTACAATGCCTTCCGATGTTTGACAAATATTTTTTAAAGTAAAAATTAAAGTAAAGAAAGTAATGTTTGTGATACTCCGGTAACACAACTAATCTGCGTGACCATTTAATGAGATGGCACCCTACAAAACTTCAAACAAAATCTGTGTTTATTCATCTGAACTACCCCAGAGTAGAAATGAAGAAAAACAACCAAGATCGTTCCAAAAGTTTTATCTTTGGTCAGATAGTGAAAAATGAGGCATCGCCCCAGCCTTAGTTTTGTAAATTAGCAAATAAGTGGTACTGCTTTCTTAATACGTGAACCTGCCATTTAAATGCTGCAATCTAGTAAAGTTACAAAAAAAACCAAAAAAACACCATAGTGACCAAGGTATTAGTGGGTTAGAAAAAAATCATGTTGTGTAATTTATAACACTTCATGGTCAATGTACTTGTTGGGATGTTTAAAAAAACATAAAGTTTACTGTTTTAGAAGTATTACAAGATCAACTTTCCTTGGCAAAAAAATATAATGCTTTTTTTCTTTCAATTTTAGTGTTGCTAACCTAGTTTGCTATTTACCATAGTTACGTTTTTTTTTTTAGATTTTGAAAGCTATATTAATATATATATATATATATATATATATATATATATATATATATATATATATATATATATATATATATATATATATATATATATATATATATATATATACCTTTTTTTTGCTAGATTTAAACAGAAGTGATATTAGTTATTTATTGGATATGCACAATCCATCGATTTGTGAAACTATTAAAACATGGAGATTGACAAATATGTTTATAATGATAGAAATGAGATGCTTATATATGGGTTCTGGAATATACATACATACATACATACATACAGTACGTACATACATACATACATACATACATACATACATACATACAGTGGTTTGCAGAAGTATTCAACCCCTACCAATAATGTAACATTTTGTTAAATTACAAATAATGTGTGCACAGTTTTTCAAACAAACTTTTTTTATTCAAAGCTGTAGTGGTTAAACTGAACACTGTTATATGAGGAGGAGGTTAAATGTCAGCAAAACTTGCAAAGAAAAAGTACAAAATGAAATTTACTGGTTGCATAAGTATTCAGCCCCTTAAGTCAGTACTTGGTAGAAGCACCTTTTGCAGCAATTACTGTTATGAGTCTTTTTGGATAGGTCTCTACTAGCTTTGCACAGCAGGATGGTGACATTTTTGCCCATTCTTCACGGGAAAATTGCTCCAGTTCTGATAAGTTTGTTGGGGATCGTTGATGGACTGTAGTCTTCAAGTCTCACCATAAATTTGATTGGATTCAAGTCAGGACTTTGACTGGGCCTCTCAAGAGTATTAATTCTCTTCTTGTTCAACCACTCCAGTGTGGCTTTGGCTTTGTGCTTCGGGTCATTGTCCTGCTGAAATGTGAATTTCCTCCCCAGTTTCAGAGTCTTGGCTGACTCAAACAGGTTTTCCTAAAGGATTTGCCTGTACTTTGCACCATCCATTATCCCCTCTATCCTGACAAGTTTCCCAGTCCCTGCTGAAGAGAACCATCCCCATAGCATGATGCTGCCACCACCATGCTTGACAGTTGGGATGGTGTGACTGGGTGAGGTGCAGTGTTGGGCTTGCGTCAGACGTAACGCTTTGAATTTAGACCGAAAAGTTCAATTTTTGTCTCGTCTGACCACAAAACTTTTTCCCACATGTCTGCAGTATCATTTACATGCTTTTTCGCAAACTCCATATGTGCTTTAAGATGAGACTTTTTGAGTAATGGCTCATTTCTTGCCACCCGTCCATACAGGCCAGCTTTGTGCAGGGACCGGCTTATTGTTGATGTGTGAACACTGACTCCCATCTCAGACACAGAACTTTGCAGATCTCTCAAAGTCATTGTTGGCTTCAGAGTGGCATCCCCGTACCAGTTTCCTGCTTGCCCGGCTGCTCAGTTTGGGAGGGTGACCTGATCTGGGTAGTGTCTGGGTGGTATGATGCATCTTCCACTTCTTAATGATTGACTTCACTGTGCTGAGAGGGATAATCGGCACCTTTTGAAATTTTCTTGTACCCTTCTCCTGCTCTGTGACTCTCTACCACTTTATCCCTGACTTATTTCGAAAGCTCCTTGGTCTTCATGGTTGCTTTGTTGGATCACTATGTGAGTTGCAGCTTGAAAGTCTTTATATACCTGAGGGAAATTATCTACAAGTTAAACCACTTTGAGTACACACAGGCTGAAAACATTTCACTAATTTTGTGACCTTTCAAACAAATCATTTGCACCTGAGCTGATTTAGGGCTGCAGTAGCAAAGGGGTTGAATACTTATGCAACTGAGATTAATCTGTTTTTCTCTGTAAATCTTACTTCTATTCTATATGCATTTTTTTAACTTTATCAATGTAGAGTAGTTTGTGTAGATTCTACATGTAAAGTCTAATTTGAAAGCGTCATGGAGTACGCTCAGGTGCCATCAACATGTGAAAACTTTGCAGGGGGGTGAATACTTCTGCAAACCACTGTGTGTGTGTGTGTATGTGTATATATATGTATATATACAGACGTGCTCAAATTTGTTGGTACCCCTCCACAAAAAACGAAGAATGCACAATTTTCTCTGAAATAACTTGAAACTGACAAAAGTAATTGGCATCCACCATTGTTTATTCCATATTTAATAGAAATCAGACTTTGCTTTTGATTTTTTATTCAACATAATATTGTAAATAAGAAAACAAATGAAAATGGCATGGACAAAAATGATGGGACCGCTAACCTAATATTTTGTTGCACAACCTTTAGAGGCAATCACTGCAATCAAACGTTTTCTGTAGCTCTCAGTGAGACTTCTGCACCTGTTAACAAGTAGTTTGGCCCACTCTTCCTGAGCAAACTGCTCCAGCTGTCTCAGGTTTGATGGGTGCCTTCTCCAGACTGCAAGTTTCAGCTCTTTCCATAGATGTTCGATAGTATTCAGATCAGGACTCATAGAAGGCCACTTCAGAATAGTCCAATGTTTTGTTCCTATCCATTCTTGGGTGCTTTTAGCTGTGTGTTTTGGGTCATTATCCTGTTGGAGGACCCATGACCTGCGACTGAGGCAGAGCTTTCTGACACTGGGCAGTACGTTTCGCTCCAGAATGCCTTGATAGTCTTGGGATTTCATTGTGCCCTGCACAGATTCAAGGCACCCTGTGCCAGGAGCAGCAAAGCAGCCCCAAAACATAACCGAGCCTCCTCCATGTTTCACTGTAGGTATGGTGTTCTTTTCTTTGAAAGCTTCAATTTTTCATCTGTGAACATAGAGCTGATGTGACTTGCCAAAAAGCTCCAGTTTTGACTCATCTGTCCAAAGGACATTCTCCCAGAAGGATTGTGGCTTGTCAATATGCATTTTAGCAAATTCCAGTCTGGCTTTTTTATGTTTCTTTCAAAACTGGAGTCCTCCTGGGTCTTCTTCCATGGAGCCCACTTTCGCTCAAAAAGCGACGGATGGTGCGATCAGAAACTGACGTACCTTCACCTTGGAGTTCAGCTTGTATCTCTTTGGCAATTGTCCTTGGTTCTTTTTCTACCATTCGCACTATCCTTCTGTTCACTCTGGGGTCGATTTTCCTCTTGCGGCCGCGCCCAGGGAGGTTGGCTACAGTTCCATGGACCTTAAACTTCTTAATAATATTTGCAACTGTTGTCACAGGAACATCAAGCTGCTTGGAGATGGTCTTGTAGCCTTTACCTTTACCATGCTTGTCTATTATTTTCTTTCTGATCTCCTCAGACAACTCTCTCCTTTGCTTTCTCTGGTCCATGTTCAGTGTGGTGCACACAATGATACCAAACAGCACAGTGACTACTTTTCTCCATTTAAATAGGCTGAATGACTGATTACAAGATTGGAGACATGTGTGATACTAATTAAAGAAACTAATTAGTTTGAAATATCACTATAATCCAATTATTTATTATCTTTTCTAAGGGGTACCAACAAATGTGTCCAGGCCATTTTAGAATATCTTTGTAGAATAAGCAATAATTCATCTCTTTTCACAGCTTCTTTGCTTTATTCTATGACATACCAAAGGCATGCAAGTATACATGATAAAATAGCTTTTAATTTCATCACTTTTCAGGAGGAATGAAGCATTATTTCAATGAGCTGTAAGGGTACCAACAAATTTGAGCACGTCTGTATGTGTATATATACAGTATGTATATGTGTGTGTGTGTGTGTTCCAATAAAGAGTTTTATTTTAATAAATGAACAAAAGTTTATTCATAAATATATTGATTAAAATGTGTATTTAGTACATTTCTGTATATCTATTTTATTAACTTATTACTTGCTAATTTACTACTGCATTAATGACACAAAAATAGGAGGCATGGTAAACACTGTTGCAGCAGCAAAGGTCATTCAAAATGATCTAGACAGCATTCAGAACTGGGCAGACACATGGCAAATGACATTTAATAGAGAAAAGTGTAAGGTACTGCATGGGGGCAATAAAAATGTGCATTATAAATATATGGGAGATACTGAAATTGAAGAAGGAATCTATGAAAAAGATCTAGGAGTTTATGTTGACTTAGAAATGTCTTCATCTAGACAATGTGGCAAAGCTATAAAAAAGGCAAACAAGATGCTTGGATATATTGTGAAAAGTGTTGAATTTAAATCAAGGGAAATTATGTTAAAACTTTACAATGCATTTGTAAGACCTCATCTAGAATATTGTGTTCAGTTCTGGTCATCTTCTTACAAAAAGGATCTTGCTGCTATAGAAAGAGTGCAAAGAAGAGCGACCAGAATTATCCCGGTTTAAAAGGCATGTCGTATGCAGACAGGCTAAAAGAATTGAATCCATTCAGTCTTGAACAAAGAAGACTACGCGGTGATCTGATTCAAGCATTCAAAATTCTAAAAGGTATTGACAATGTCGACCCAGGGGACTTTTTTGACCTGAAAAAAGAAACAAGGACCAGGGGTCACAAATGGAGATTAGGTAAAGGGGCATTCAGAACAGAAAATAGGAGGCACTTTTTGTCAGGGTATGGAACCATCTCCCCAGTAATGTTGTTGAAGCTGACACCCTGGGATCCTTCAAGAAGCTGCTTGATGCGATTCTGAGATCAATAAGCTACTAACAACCAAACAAGCAAGATGGGTCGAATGGCCTCCTCTCGTTTTGTAAACTTTCTTATGTTCTAATGGACATACATACTTAATACATAAATAAATATGATAAAACTTTAATTATAGGTCAGTGATTTTTAGAATAAATGTTCACTTGAAACTTGCCACATATTGGGTAGTTTGAATAAACAATAAGCTGCTAGAAAACATTTTAAAATAGAATCAAGTTATACGTGTGGTAAAACAAATTGTTATCCCACTCAAATAAAAATAATACATTTTTTAAATCCAGTAACCATGTACTAACTTTTCCTTGGGGCTATTGTCCTTCAAATCTCTAGGTATCTAGACCACCAAACTCTCAATTTAAATGCAAAAAGTACATTACTTTAACTTCTATTAAATCACTCGGCAGTTATAAAAGAAAATTAAAAAACCGGTGACAGAAACATACCTTAATAAAATCATACAGCAACCACCTGATCAAAAAAACATTTTTTTATCCCACTCATGCGTTAGCTGATGCCTAATTCAAGTTTTTGTGGTCAGCTTACTTTAGAATCATTTTTATGCTGTTTTTTTTTTTTTATTAAAGCTTGTTGAATTTTAAATAGGAGGTGTCCCCTGGCAGTGCTTTCACTTGGTGTTTCTCGTTTGGTGAAACCTTCTGTAACTTGATGCCAGCAAGTGTGAAATATAAACCGCAGGAAGTCTGATTTTAGTTATTTTATAGTATGATCCAGTGCAATCCAATAGCATTCCCACACTTGCCATTCAGCTAACCTCACATTCATACCATCCATTTCCTTTAAGCATGGCTTGCTAAATATTAACCCTATATTGATGAATCCAGAAAATTATTATAGTGATGAGTTATTAACCTGCGAGCACAATACAAATCAGGCTTTTAAAAACACTGTATTCTCCAATAAAACTGCATCTGAGAGATACACATACACCCAATAGCATGTCTTGTATGGCTATGAATATAGTAAACATGAAATGGGTGGCATCAGGAAAAATGAATACCTGCACTCTTAGAAAAAATATAGGTATTGTTTGTATAATTGGTGAGGAGAGTACTTCTCAAACCTCGGGGTCCTTTCTAATTACAATAACAGCTGGATTGTTTGCTGAAATTACAGTTACAATTACAGTTCTAGTTTGTTCAATTACAATTATAATTACACTAAAAAGTAACCTAAACCACTGCATACATTAACATGTTTACTCTATTCTAAATAACTCATAATCACAGGCACAAATACAGAAACATACTATATAACATATATTTATTTTAAACACATGGGGTCACCAACAGTGGTTGAAAATGCAAGAATGATCAAATGACAGATAAATGCATAATTGAACTGTAATCGATCAATTATATTGCATAATTACAATTATGTAGGTGTGCCAAGGATCAACTACAGTTACAGTTACAATTGTAATTGACCTCCGGTCTGGTTCGCATTCTTTTAAGTGTTTTTTAATTCACTCCTTTTAACCCATCACTGTTTCTGCTAAAAGTTTAACCCTATGTCATTCTGTTTCCAGCTGACACTAACGATACTCCGTCAGACTGGGGGTTTAGGGATCAGTATTGCTGGGGGGAAAGGCTCCACACCCTACAAGGGAGATGATGAGGTTTGTGGACACTTATCTGTATTCTGTATTGATTCCTCCCCAGCCCCTTTGCAACTGGGAGTAGGTACATGGAACATCTCAATACAAAATCACAATTGCAGAGGGGGCAGCAATTAGTTGCACACCACCTCTCATCTCAGAAATTCCTTATTTTTAGAAATTCTTCAGAATCAGCCCCAATGGGACATTAGTTAGTATGCCTGGTAAATTATCTGAGGAGAAGCAGCAATAAAGTATTATACAAAACACACGTAACAGGATTTTAAGCAAGTAAGAAATTATATTTTAGGGAAATATTGATTTATATAAAGTATCTCTTTAAGGACTGCAACCCAGCTGCAGTTTAAATATTTCACAGTTAACGGAAATACCCGCTACAGAAAAATTTGGTTTTATTTATATTAATTTACCCAAGGGTAACTAAACCCATTGAAAGACATTATTTACAGAAATGGACTATGCTCAATATTTTTGGCGAGCAGTCCTTCTCCAGTCTACTTGCCTTTTCCAAAATACAGTAAATGATTGTAAAAGAGTTTCTGAAGATGACGTCCATAACTTTGTGTGGCTAAATTTGTTGTTTGTTTTTCTCCAGGGTATCTTTATCTCAAGAGTATCCGAGGAAGGTCCGGCTGCACGTTCAGGAGTAAAAGTGGGAGATAAATTATTAGAGGTAACGACACAGCTCCATCTCTCCTCTTCTGTGGGTGTGAATATAGTGTGTCTGTTTGACGACGTGTCGGATTTACAGTAGTGCAGATTGGTTTTAGTAAACACAAACTTTTCATTGAAGTTCGTCTGTTCTTGTTGGTCATAAATTGGATTTTGGTCACAATTGGGAATGGGGTCGTGTTGAACGAGGGTTTACAACTGTGGTGTGTGAAATAATGAGAAAGGCGATATGGGACTTTACCAGAGTACATCAAGTAAATATATCATCTTTAACTTCAACACTTCAAACATCCGTTCCATGTTGCTCATATGCTAAATATATATACACAGAATTTAGCAGTATAAAAGAGAATGTTGTGAGAAGTAAAATAAAAAAAAAAACGTTTGTTCAGTTTACCTACTTAGTGGCGAGTGAATTTGTCCAGGCCTGGTCCAGTGTGCTGATGTCTGATGCGCCTCTCTCTCTCCTCTCTCGCTCTCTCTCAGGTGAATGGCGTGGACCTGCAAGGTGCAGAGCACCACATGGCAGTGGAGGCTCTGCGCAGCTCTGGCACGGAGGTGACCATGTCAGTGCTGCGGGAGCGCATGGTGGAGCCAGAGAATGCCATCACCACCACGCCACTGCGGCCCGAGGATGACTATTTCCCCCGTGAACGCCGCAGCGGTCTACCCTTCCCCAGCGACGAGGAGCCTGAGCGCGGGCTTCAGGAGCGCCTCTCCACCTGCCTCTTCCGCAACGACAAGGGGTTGGGCTTCAGCATCGCAGGGGGCAAGGGGTCCACTCCATACCGCACTGGAGACACGGTGAGGACACACGCATCCACCACAAAAAAAGTTGCATACACAGTTGCATTTAATATGTGTAACAGCAATTTTTATTTATTTATATTTCAAACATTTATTTCAGCTTTTCCAACTTGCAGTTTCACAAGTGCTTAGGGCTCTTTAGGACCAGCTTTCAGACTATCAAAAGCAGACCTCACAGATTTAACACAAATCGTATTAGAACAAACTGTGTGGTTGGAAAAATCCATTGGCCGCGGTGGTTGAACACAGAGAATAGGCCAAGAGAATGTCCAAATTGTCGCCAACTCCTTTTACAGCCCAGTGTTTGGCCGGTTGCTGTAGTGACAAGGTTAAGTATAGAAACGTCAGATACCCGATAGGTGTCCCTGGCCACCAACCGGTGGAGTGATGGGAGGGTGTTTTTTGGGAATAGCAGCCTGTTTACAGACCACACATTTACTCAACTGTTCCAGCACTCATTGCTCTGAAAATATACAGTGGTGAGACAGTATTACTTTTCTGTCGGTAAGTACTTGCATTGCTGCAAAGGGAACTAATTACAAACCCTTAATAGCTAAAAATATAATTAATAAATAACTTAAACTTAATTACAGTGAAACCTGAGTTTAACCAAAAACACTTTGTGAATGCTTTTTCAAGGTGCCTTTGTGTTGCACTTTTTCGAGTTTTTTTTTCTGGTGTTTTAATGGCTAGTTGGAGTAGGTCACTGCTTAGTTCAGGTCAAATGTAAAGAAAGGTTTGAAATTATATTTACTGCATGTACATACACATTTTTTAACTGTTATAATTGCCCTTCCTGAATCAATATGCCACATTTAAAGCATTGTTTTGATTATTCGGTTTCTAGTTTGGGCTTTGTGTTACTGTACCTTTTACTTTGTGGTCTGTGAAAAAATCTACACTGTTTCCATTTGTTTTATTCTTGGATTAATGGTCATTTAGCATTCATTATCTTTTTGCTGCTTTCACACTGCTGTCTGCAGAGAGCAGTGTACAAATGAACTGACAGTTATGCAAAATGCACATGCGGTATCATATGGATACAGAGCAAGTGGAGGGCAGCTCAGCTCGAGGTTTATGCTGATCTGTGGTTTTAAAGAAATCTGCAGTAATATCGTCTGTAAACAGGGTGCTGTAAAAGCTTAATAAAAACAAAAGGGCCAACCTGTAGTTACTTTGTATACCTTTGGTAACCTTATTAACCTCAATACCCCAGAAAGTCACAACACACAGAAATGTACTATTTGAGGGTTTGTTTTACCTCCATTTTTTGGGGGAAGGGGTGAAACTAAATTGGTATAGCAAACTTGGTGCATTTACTGAACTTCATACCAGTGGTGATGTGGTTTAATCAGTTTTTGCACAGACACACACACCCTTTACTTGAGTTTTTATTCTTTCAGTTGTCTTATTAAAGCTGCCACAATTTTACACTATTAGGCATCCTGGCTCCCTCCTTTTGTCAATAAATGAACTAAATGGGCATTACCTGCTCCTGCCTGCAGAGCAGAAAGGGTGTAAATAACCTCTATTATACTGTTCCAATCAGTGTTTTTGTTATGAATTTATTTTAGTTATAGTTATTAGTTTAATTTTAGTTATTACAGGTAACTAAATATAATTTTAGTTATTTAATTATTACAGTTAACAGAGTGGTGATGACCTTGAAATCTATCGAGGTAAAAATAACTCTACACCTCTTCACAGTACACTCCTCAAGATAGCCAACCACAAACATGTATTGGTCAGAGATTACCATTTACTAGCCAAGCCTTGCTGTACAGCCCTCCACACACTTTAATACTAGTCAGATAGATTCTGCGTGCTGGAAACAAGTAGTAAACTGCAGGCTGTGTATTTCAGCTTGATTTTTACTTAGTAATTTACAAAAGCTATATTTAGTTTTTTACATTAAACTAACTTGAGGAAAAAAAAATTAAACCATTTAATTTGCTGTTGTAAATGTTTAAGTAGAAACTAAATGTGATGAAAACAAGGCATATAGAAGGGTTAAATATATAAGCAACTTGCCTGAATCAATGGTACCCATGAAAAAAAAAATTAAAACGGTGAATAAGAAACAAAAATAAAATATTTGCCTTTTTCTGTACTGTACAAAATGTCCCTGACTCTCATGCTTTCCAAGAGATCTGGAGAAAACATACTGTAGGGCCATATTTATAAAGCATTTACCTTATTTTCCTTATTGGAAAACAACACAAAGAAGTTGCAGTGTCAGATAAATCTTTCATGTGCTAATTTAACAGTCCCTATAGGCAGTTCAAATGCTTATTTTTGATTTGGGTTGAAAATGCTTTATGAATAGGGACCATATTGAAACAAAAACTCATATTAAAATGAAAATTTTCTATAGGCTTACATTACCATTCCATATTCAGATAACAGCTTTGTTGCAAGATACATTTTCATTCCATACATGTAATATCGCACTCGTTTTGTTAGATTAACTTTTGATCAAAGAATTTACCAGGTTTTTTTCGATCTTTATTTTTCCATCCAAGCAGAGAATGGGTGAAATAGATCTTTATGCTTTAAAAAAATAAAAAAAAATGTTTTATGCCATTGAGAACTGTCTGATTTAGCGAAACCCCTTTATCATATTCAACATGCAACAAAACCATGGTTACCAGCATTCTAATTGAAATAACGTTTGGTCACAGCAGAGCTATATGTATAGATAAAGATCCTACATACATTTAAAAAATGTCTCAAATAAACCGCAGAAACTGCAGCATATAAAAGTGTACTACACAGACTTTTATACCATAAATTTACAGATACAAATAATATGCACAGAACAAAACTAGAGATAGTTGAACAGAACTAACTTGCACTTATTATTCGGAGTCTGAGGTCCACCCCTCACAGCTGGAGTCACTGGAAGGCAAGGCAGAAGGGCCCGCTTCATCCTGCAGCGGAGACTTCAGCCGTCGGTCAGGGTATTGTGCACAATACTCATTAAGCAGGGGTGTAGCTAGCAATAGATTTTTACTGAGGCAAAAATCTAATTTTTGTCAAAAAACCTGCATATCCTGTTCATGGAGCCTGGAGACTAATTAATGCAAACTGCAAAGCAATACAAGTCGCTAACTCTTTTTACCCAGTGACCCACCTTGGATGATGTTTGAAATTTCACGACACACATTTTTTTTTAAACAAATCTCCCAGCAAAAACAACACCAACCTAAAATGACTCTATTCACACTGTTAGAAATATGTGATATTAAAGGGACAAGAAGAATAGAACTTATAAATGTGAATAAGTAGATTGGTTTATACCTTCATTGAGTCATGCGTTTGGTTCACTGCTACTGAAGTTAATGCTGAGACTGGTGCTGACACTGCTGGGACTGGTAAGATTGCCAAAACTGATCGGACTGCTGAGACTGTATGATGCCATGATTAAAAACACTGATTTAGAAGGCTTTACTTTAAATAGAGTTTGCCAATCCTCCTATGCTGCTGTGAGTGTTAAAGGGAGCTGTATGGTATGTTTGATTGCAGGCCATCTTCATCTCCCGGATTGCGGAGGGGGGTTCTGCCCATCGAGACGGGATTCTTCATGTTGGAGACAGGGTTATTTCTGTAAGTGCACAAGCCTTTGAATCTGCCGCCTCCTCCTCCTCCTCTCCCTGCAGGAAAGGTACAGTACAGGGCACTGATTGTCTGCTGGTCCTCACAGACAGGGTCTCAAATTCCGATTGCTTCAGGGCTTTAATGACCTATTCCATTTCCACTGCTTTATATAGCACATGGGTTAATGCAAGAGCCTTCAGCAACTTTCACTTTCACAATAAGGTTCTTATTAAAAACAGTTTAGTCTTAGCAGACACCCTTATCCAGGTATATTACAAGATATCACATTATTTTTACATACAATTACATTATTTTTTACACATTATTTTTACATACAATTACCCATTTATACAGTTGGGTTTTTACTGGAGCAATCTATGTAAAGTACCTTGCTCAAAGGTACAGCAGCAGTGTCCCCCATCTGGGATTGAACCTACAACCCTCCGGTCAAGAGTCCAGGGACCTAACCAGCTTTAAAAAAAAAAAAAAAAAAAAAAAAAGAAATACTGAAGCAGGGCAAGTTTTTGAGAGATCAGTAACCTCCTATTCTTAAAATAATTACTGACATAAGCAAGTAATTAAGGCTGATCTAGGAAGCACGTCTGTGGTCCACAGTGAACACAAGTTGAATCACTTCAGGCTGGATTAACAACTGAAACAGACCCAGGTATTTATTTTTTTAGGTAGTCCTTGGGTAAGCTGTCAGTTTAGCTGGGCTTTCCTAACTTGATAACACGACTTGGACTGATATGTATTTGCAAAAGATACACTGCACCCACCCAGAATATATAATGATTTTTTTCCCAGGAATGTTGGAAAAAGTCTTTTTGAAAATGCAGATCTTTATTTTTTTAGGTGGTGGTTACACTTTTGCATGTGTTTTCTAAATGTATTTATTTATTTAATTTATTGTATTATGTGTTTATTTCGACACACCCACACTTTTTTTTATGGTTTTCTTCTTTCTTTTGTTTGAAGTTCCCTGGTTGCACCCTGGAGGTGTACCCTGTTAATATTATGACACCTAATATTACAAAGGCTCTGTTTCCACAGATCTCGGATCTGAAACTCTGTTCCTTTGCTTTTGGATGCTAACTTGTCTCACTCTCCCTCCACTCCCAGTGACTGGAGTCTGGTTGCCCTATCATGATTACTCTCTCTCCTGTCTCTCCCTTTCACACTGTTTTAATTTGCATGGCACTTCTTAATCAACCAGCGTTGTCCTTATGTTCTGGTGGGTGATGGTGGCAGGGCCTCTGAGCTAAGCTGTCATGGTAACAGCATGTGTTACCATAGCAGCAGTAGAATATCAGCCAATGGTAAGAGCTGATACTATCTGGTCAGTGCTGGCTTCTGTTTGGCGCTATATCCAGCTGGCATCATGCAAAAATATTTGTCTTACCTTTTCCAGAGCTTAAAACAAACACAATTTCAAGTTGGATTTAGTTTCTTTATTATTATTATTATTATTATTATTATTATTATTATTATTATTATTATTATTATTATTATTATTGTCCAAGTAAATGTTATTTTTAGAAATAACAATAGGTATATTGTCAAAGGCATATAGCTTGTTGTAGTTTATAGTTCTCTAAGATGCTACAGATATCAAACTAAATTCCACTTGATGTGATTGACTGTTTAGGGCTTTGAAAAGAGGCAAGTACAAAATGGATGCTGCTTCCTCTTTTAAAAACAAAGGGCTGTGGATCAGAAATTCAGTATGATAGAATTAGATGTTTTTCAGACCTTTCAGTGAAGATTGGACCGTGCAACTTTTCCTGCCAGCTACACCCCCCCCCCCCCCCAAAAAAAAAAAAGCAATATGGTGCATCCATTTCTTGTCCAGTTGCTTCTGTGTCATGCTGTCAAACAATAACAGTTTGTTCAGTGAAAGGTTTGGAAATCATTGCTGTCTTTTGAATCGACTGAACCAGCCTGTTACTGATTTGAAAAGGGGATACTGTCATCCACAGGCTTGCATTAGTACACTTAAAAGTCAAACTTAGAGTTGCAGGACTCACGTCTCTTTAAGTTGACGAATGCAAAGTGCATATAGCCAGGTCCCTTCAGTATTAATTGTTCGACAGTAATCTACCTGGAGTGCTGTAGTATGTAACAGCAGGTGAATGCCTTCAGGTCTGTTTTGGTTTCTAATATAACACTCTGGCGCCTCCCAGTGTTGGTAACAGTGCTCGTTGTTTGTGGCCAGCTGGTGCTGTCTAATCTCTGGGCAGGGGTAAACTACTTAAACTCCTGACTTTTAATTTGCATTTTGGACCAAATGGAGGCCTTGAATGAGTTTTGGAATGCAAACAACTAGCAGTTAAAACCCTGGGCTATTTCTCCTCTTCTATCTCTCATTTAATTGTTTTCCAACTTGCATGAAAGGCAGCTCTCAGTAACAAACAGCTTGTATCTGTCCCTGCTTTTTATCTACTGTTTGCATTTTACACTTTACTAACAACTCGAGGCACTGCCAGCTGTGCAGTCTGGCTCCCTCTCCCTCCCCCTCTCCCTCTGTTTCTCCTAAACAATAATTTGTTGTGGGAGAGCCTGAGTTGAGGAGTGTTTCAGGAAGACATACACAGCAGAACATGTAAAGAAAGCTTGAATGCAATAAATATGGACACCTGAAGGACCCGTTTTATGTAAGGGTGAGCGAAGGACAGGTTCTTATTAGGACCAAGCCTCAGGAAATCCAGCCTGAATGTATCATCCCTCCACTTCACTAGCATGTGTGCAGGAATGTACACTCACACGCATACAGCTGTTTTATATAAAGAAAAAAAAAACTATTAGGTGGGAGTAAATAACAAGTCAGTAATGCAGTTGAGAGGTTTTAAATGAGGTGTTTAGCCTGTTATCTTGGCTGCAAGTTAAAGATAATTTAACCACTTTGTGTGTGTTTTAAAACGGGTCGGAAGTGGTAGCCAGCAACATTTATATCGCTCTTTTAAATGCTAGTATCCCACTCAGTGGTTTAAATTTGATTTTTAAAAACCTTGTTTTTTTATTGCTTCACTTGAAAAACATGCAGTGAGTAATGTATTATATAATGTGACATTAACTTGTATAGCCACTTGCTGTCAAACACAGCGTTTTATAACTTCTACCTATACTGTACAGTAGAAAAAAATATTTAGCCTGTATTGTCAACTACAACAACGTTCATTAAGTTCTTATTTTAAGCATACACTGCTTAAAAATGCAGCCCAACTTAAATTGTTCACTTAATCAAAAAAAAAAAAGATAAAAAATATAACATTTCCAAATGCAGTCGAACTTGAATTTGTTACTTAACAGAAGACGGCACAATAATCAATTTCTGATTGAAAAATGCCACTGAATACACCCGCAACAAATGCAGATTAAGCAAGATCAACAAAAATTACAAAACTTCATTTTGAAGTACATTGTATAATTTTAACAATAATAATAATAATAATAATAATAATAATAATAATAATAATAATAACTACTTAAACCATCAATGTTATTTAGGATTCAACCTAAACATTATAATTATTTTTTTTAAACATCAGAATAATATTCTACTCGCAGTTCGTCGTTGGATTTAATGTAGCATCAAGTCACACAACTCAGCTATCCTGTTGTTGTCTTCAGATATTAAACAAATTCAAACCGCTCTTTTGAGACGCATGTAATGCAGGTTGATCACATGTTACACAGTACTGCAAGGAAAATTACTGTCTCAGTGTTCTTGCGTCATTAGTAAGAGTGCCAGTATAGGTGTACATTATCGGTTAAAATGACAAAAACTGCCAATTGTGATTGTTTTCCTTATATCGGTGCCATGCCAATAGGCTACCGATTTGTCGGTGCACCCCTTTATCTATCTATCTATCTCTATCTATCTCTATCTATCTGTCTCTATATCTTTATTTTATATAGCGCCATCACAAAGCACTTTAATATAATTAATTTGTTTATAATTTATTTATTTATAACATAATGGCATAAAGCAATTTAACAAAAGACAAAAGGAAAGTGTGGGTTTGGAAATCTGCCCATTTAAGCACAGCATACAAAGTTGTAATGTGTAACCAAAGTTAAGAGATCAGTGGGCTCATGCTGTAGTCGAGCTTAAGAAGCTGCATCCTGCACTCATAGGTTCCATGTTGGCTTTCAGAAATGGGATCTAGTCAAGAAGCCACTGATTGGGGTAGAGCAGTGTATGACCTATAACGGATTACGTGGTTGGAGTGCCCCCTGGCTGACAGTTGTGGTGTTGACATGGGAGCCCTGACCGTAGCGTTTGCGGGTTGTTTTAGATCAATGGTGTAGACATGACAGAAGCCAGGCATGATCAGGCAGTAGCTCTTCTTACCGGCACATCCCCCACCATCACCCTGGATGTCGAGCGGGATGTCTCTGACGGTGTCGCAGCACTAGGGGGGTCTCCTGCCCTGCAGCGGGTACGCCCCCACTCCCCGCCTCCTCCCACCCCCTCAGAGAACAACGGCCAGGAGGACGCAAGTGAAGACTCTCCGCAGGACCGCCCGCTGAACAGCAGAGCTCTGGAGGACGAGTACCCCATCGAGGTGAGATGACCGGCCTCGCTGGTGTATTGCCTTCAACACACTAACCCCTTTTAGATTTCAAATAATTTATGGGACTGTGCTGTGATTAGGGCTTGACAAGCTCAAATTATATAAATATTCAAATATTCTTTAATGTATAATTAGCACCATATTGCAGTACACAAATATCTCTCTGAAGTAAAAACAAAACCCCGTCAAACTACCTGTTGAAGCAGGAGAGAAGCACTCTTCTGTACAGTAGTATGCTATTTGAGTTTTAATGGTATTTTTTCAGGGTATCGGTTACAAAAAAAATTCTACACTGTTTTCCATGCTGCACTTCCCGTTAAAGGACGTAGCCAATATACAGTGAATGTGAGTTGCTTTTAGGAGTTTGAGTTGAGAAACAGCTACAACTTTTCAAGTTTCAGCAGGTTTCTGTTGCTGCCCCTTGTTAGCTACTAAAAAGAACTGTCTTGAGTTACAAAAAAAAAAAAAAGTTTTCTTCCTGTTCTAAGAAACTTAAGTCAACAAAATCTGTTTAACTATTTCTTAATCTCCATCCATAACTTAAAATCGCTCAGTAAGAATTCTTCTAAGGTAAAACTTCAATTCTGTCAAGCAGACAAACATTTTGGCTGTCGCCCTGAAGGCGGCACTAGCTGCAACATTTGTTTACTTTCTTTTACCTAATTTCTTAATCTTGGAGAGGATTTAGCAGTAGCCTTATATGCTCAAATTGCTTGCTCTGAACCATTTGAATAACTAGGGAGAGAAGGGGATATCCACAGTGCTGAATGTGCTCTGTGGGTAAATTTATAAAACGTTGTCTCTAGTCAATTTGAAACCTTATTGGACCACCAGTGAA